>NC_044031.1:23755527-24071095 GCF_901765095.1 Microcaecilia unicolor | reverse complement strand
GGAGAAAGAGGCCTGGGTTGGTTGGTTGAGGGAGAGGGTTGAAGGGTGAAGAGGAGGAGATGGCTTGGTAGTGAACTCAAGTTTGATCTTTTGCACCTTGTCTCGGAAGTAATCGGCCAGTGATTGAGGAGAAAGCGAGGGGGGGTGGGAGCAGAGGGCACTTTGAGGAGGTACGGACTGGGACACGTTGGGGCAGGTAGCTGGAACAGGCAGGGACAGGCTGGACGAGCTGGATCATGCAGGCTGGAACAAGCTGGAGCAGATGACTGGAACAGGCAGGGATAGGCTGGATCCGACGGACTGGGACATGCTGGAGCAGGTAGCTGGAACAGGCATGGAGAGGCTGGATCAGGTGGACTGGAACAAGCTGGAGCAGGCGGGCTGGCACAGCTGAAACAGAAGGACTGGAGCAAACAGGGAGAAGCTGAACAGGCGGGTTGGAATAAGCTGGATCAGGCGAGTTGGAAGAAGCTGGAGCAGATAGCTGGCACAGACAGGGAGGAGCTGGATCAGGCGGACTGGAACAGGCTGGTGCGGATGGACTGGGACGAGCTGGACGAGCTGGATCAGGCGGGCTGGAACAAGCTGGAGCAGATGGCTGGAACAAGCAGGGAGAACTGGATCTGACGGACTGCGGCAGGCTGGAGCAGGTAGCTGGAATAAGCAGGGAGCGGCTGGACGAGCTGGATCAGGCGGGCTGGAACAAGCTGGAGCAGATGACTGGAACAAGCGGGGAGACGCTGGATCCGACGGACTGGGACAAGCTGGAGCAGGTAGCTGGAACAAGTGGGGAGAAGCTGGATCCGACGGACTGGGACAAGCTGGAGCAGGTAGCTGGAATAAGCAGGGAGCGGCTGGACGAGCTGGATCAGGCGGGCTGGAACAAGCTGGAGCAGATGACTGGAACAAGCGGGGAGAAGCTGGATCCGACGGACTGGGACAAGCTGGAGCAGGTAGCTGGAACAAGTGGGGAGAAGCTGGATCCGACGGACTGGGACAAGCTGGAGCAGGTAGTTGGAACAAGCAGGGAGAGGCTGGATTAGGCGGACTGGAGCAGTAGGAAGAAGCTGGGTCAGGCGGGCTGGATGGGCTGGATGGAATAGCAGGGAGAAACTGGGTCAGGTGGCCAGGAATACTCACCTTCCCAATCTTCTTTAAAAATGTATTTCCCTTCTCAGACGGGCCCAGGCGCAGCAGCCAACCTCACAAGCTGCTTCCAGCTACCCTGAAGCTTTCCCTCTCTGCCGCGATCCACCCCCCTCTGATGCAATTTCCTGTGCAGATCGTGGCAGAGAGGAAAAGCTTTGGTGCCGCCGGAGGCAGCTTGTGAGGATGGCTGCTGCGCCTGGGACTCCTCTGAGAAGGAAAATAAATTTTTAAGACCGCAAGGTGAAGGAAAGGGACGGAGACGGATTGTGGTGGGAAGGGAGGTAAGAAATGCCCAGACCACATAATAGCAATGCAGGTGGGGAGATTAGTGTAACCTGGTGGGTTATATTTATTTTTTAATTTTTACCTGGGCTCCCAGAGATTTTTGGTGGTCAGTGCTGTGACTCCAGAAGCAGTTCTGGACTTCCTGCATGGAGCTGCGCTGTCTGCGGCTTGCCCCAATGCTCTGAGTGTTGGAGAAAAGTCTGTAAATGTATTTAAATGTGTGTTTTTAAACATATAAAAAATACACTGTATGTATATTTTGATGGCACCAATGATTGTGAGATATTTTGATCTGATTGTATAGAAATGTTATGGGTTTTTGTCTAAAAATATAACTTTTCTATTATTTCCTATGGAAAGTTATTTTCCAAAATGGAGATTGTGAAAAAATGTTAATTAGTGTCCATGAGGCAAACACCCTGTGTTCTGACACCTTATTGGCCAGCAGAGGTCAGCTGGTGACTCAGAGACCCAGTGTCCAGTGTTGCCAGGTGGGCGGTTTTACCGCCCAATTGGGTGGTTTTCCGCGACCCGCCGCGGGAAATTTTTGCCCGCGGCGGGTTGCGGTTTTTTGGGCTTCTTTTTTTTCTTTTGGGTGGTTTTCAGGTGGTTTTTTCGGCCGCGGGGAGGCGGGGCCGGTGACGGGGGAGGCGGGGCCGATGATAGCGGGGTCGGGGTTGATGATGGCGGGGGTGGGTTTTGGGCTGGATTTAGGCTGGTTTGGGTGGGAAAAACATTTTCCACCTGGCAACCTTGCCAGTGTCCCTTGGCAACAGCTTGCCAGGAAGTGGAGGAGGGGCTGAAGACACTGAAGTGGAAAGATGTGTTTGGGAGAGCTCTGAGTGCATGACAGGATTTCTAGAAAAAAAGTGTGTGAAAGTCAGTTTTTTTTGTGAGCTTTAAATTCCTGAATACAGGCGAAGAGAGTTGAAGGTGAAAAGTGTTGGATTTGAGCAGAGAAAGAAAGTTCTAAAACTGATGGTTTTTTTGTGTACTGTTGAAAGGGAATTTCTCTGCCAGTGTTTAGTGCTGAAACTCTGGATGCAGGTGAAGTGTGCTGAAAGTGAAAGGGGTTGGATTTGAACAAGAGAAAGAAAGAACTAAACTTTTTTTGTTGGAATGTTTAAAATGCTCCAGCAGACCAGCACTGTTATGGAACTGAGAACTCAGGTGCCCATGGATGCTGGGGTAAGGTGTGTTTGAATTTCGGGAGTTTGTAACTGTGGGAGGATGGGCAGGGAAACTTGTTACAAGTTTCCTGATTGTCTGTCTGAGACCCCAGGGAGAGCTGGGAGCTTGAGGGGCATGTAAGGCAATTGTAAACCCCCTAGTCGTGGAGCAGGTAAATTTGAATAATTGAAAAAATAATATATGAGTGTCACAGTTTTAAATAGGGTTCCCAAATAAACTCCACACAACCAAGGGATTTAGCAAGAAAAAAAATATTAAAGGTTTTATTAAAGGGTAAAGTAAATAGAAACACTGGGATATGTTTCTTAAATGTTGGTACCAATTTTTACAGGTTGATGGTATTAAATGAAATTAGTACAAGATGTTAAATGCTTTGTGATAAGTTACAAAGGAAATAAAGACAATAGCATGCTCAAAATTACAATCACAATTACCAAGACCCCAACTCCTCATCTACTATAACCCAGAACATCCCACACATGTACACAGCACTAATTAGTGTACTCAGATCTGATATATATATATATATATATATATAGTTTCAATTGGTGTGCACTCAATTTTGTTACCAGTATATCAAAGTCTTCACTAGCATCGCTGCTTTCTTGCGTTGGGTACCTTGGTCTTCTCCACATTCACGTCTCCTCGGTTGGTGAGGTCAGCTCACTGGTTCAGGGACTCCACGATACCTACTACTCTGACTCAAAAAAACTCAAAAAAGGAAAACAACTTTCTGTGGAACTGGTGCACTAACTAGATTCAAATAAAAGATAAGCAGGGGAAATTCTTATCTACCCCACCCAAAACATGCCCCCTTTTTCTTCTGCTATACACCCACCTTCTAACCCCACTTATGGACTGCTAGACTAAGTCTCCTAAAGGCAGGCACTCACAGGACTCGAGGCTTAGGCTGGGCAGCTTTTCCCCAAGGCAGGCTTTTGTCTGGATCCCCAGAGGCAGACATAAACAAAAAAACAGTGTTCACTTTTAGTCTGGCCACTCAGTGCAGGGGGATGCCCCTTTCTCTCTCTTTGTGGACGCTCAAACCAGCAAGCTTCTGGGCTAGATCCCTCCTGAGGCAGGTACTCAAAAAGCACAGTTCCTTTTCTTATCTGGGCACTCAATGCAAGGGGGGGGGGTGTCTCTTTCTCTCTGGAGCTTCTTCCCTCTCTGGATCAGCCTCTTGCTTACAGGACAGTCACATGGCTGGCTTTCTCCTCTGCTCTCTGGACAGACAGACACACACACATGCGGATTGCCCTGGGTGGATTCCTCTGGGGTTCTATCCAGCTATGCACTGCTCCCAGCACGTCCCTGTGACCACTGTAACAGCAAATCTTCTGCTCAGCTCACCTCAGGCCCCCTTTCTTCTGTTCCTGTCTGCTTCAATGCCCAGCCACACTCACCAGCTCTCTTTCTTCATCTGTGGTTCCAGCCTGCAGCTGCCTCTTCTTATTTGAGCATGCCCTGCTTCTGCCCCAGCTTGCAGCACATTCTTCCCTCAGACCATGCTTGTAGCTTCCATTGTCTCTAGCCTCGATTGCCTTCTTCTTCCAGGCAGCCTCTGCACTGCAAAAACGTCTTTGTCCCACCTCTGTGTCCCCTGGATTGGCTTGAAATTCGCGCCAATCTAAGGATCTGCCTCCTGCCACCTCATTGGTCCAAATTCGTGCCTTTTTGCAGATCCTGTCTGTAGTGGATGCTTGGAATGCCCTCCCGTGGGAGGTGGTGGAAACGAAAACGGTAACGGAATTCAAACATGCGTGGGATAAACATAAAGGAATTCTGCTCAGAAGGAATGGATCCTAAGGAGCTTAGACGAGATTGGGTGGCAAAGCCGGTGGCGGGAGATGGAGATGGTGCTGGGCAGACTACGGTCTGTGCCAGAGCCGATGGTGGGAGGCGGGACTGGTGGTTTGGAGGCGGGGATAGTGCTGGGCAGACTTATACGGTCTGTGCCAGAACCGGTGGTGGGAGGCGGGGATAGTGCTGGGCAGACTTATATGGTCTGTGCCCGGAAAAGGACAGGTACAAATCAAGGTACGGTATACACAAAAAGTAGCACATGTGAGTTTATCTTGTTGGGCAGACTGGATGGACCACGCAGGTCTTTTTATACCGTCATCTACTATGTTACTATGTTTAAAAGTTTTACAGTTAAGACTGTGGTGGAGAGACCCTGTGCAAGGTTGTGTAAGACAGGTTTATGCAAGTGGATTAATCCCAGTTAAGCCACTAGGAAAACTGGTCTTCAAGCTTAAGGTTGGGCTTGCAGTATATGTGTTCACATGAAGATTGCATGAATTTGGAGAGACAAAGATGCTGAGAGCTGTGTTACTGCAAGATCCAATGACGAGTGCCCTTCCTTAGTTAGGGAACTCAGTACAAGAGCAGAGAAACTAAGGTTATACAATTATTATTTATTTTGTTAGTTAGCTAGCCACCGTTATCCCTGAATCCCAGCTAGTGCTGTTCCTGCTGTTAGTCAGGAAGGAAAGTTTTTTTGTTGATTTCATTTAAAGGGTGAGGCAGTAGGTTCCTGTACTGAAAGAGAAGATCCTGAGCTGCAACATACAAGGGGGAAGAGCAAAGAAGCTCCAAGAAGGGCCAAAGATAAGTCTTCACTCCTATGCAAAAGGACACTGAAAGGTCACAGTTTAATCTGACTTACCTCCCCTCCGAAGGGACACCACCTTGTAGTGGTGGAGTGGCTTCTGTGTTTCAATGACTGAGAGGGCTATGCTGAAGGGTTACCCATATCAGACAGGCCTCTGAGGGGAAACCAGACAAAGAGTGGCCCAAGCTTGGAGAGTGATAAGATGGCGACCTGTAGTTCGTATGCCCAACGGCCTAGCTGCCCTCTGAAATTTTGTCTTTTCTACGTAAATTTCCTCTCTGCAATTGCAGTTACCTTAACTGAGAGGAAGGGGACAACCGGTAGTCAGCCGCCGATGGCCAGCGTTTTGTCCCCTGAGCAGCAAGTGCGGGACCGCTGCGCAACGAACTGCCCACAGATGAAAGGGTTGGCGAATCCTTTGATTAGCACCGGCGAAGGAGTGTTGACGCTCTTGGACCTGGAAAAAACAACTCCCATCGCTCTCGAATTATTCAACCACCATGTCCAAAGGAGTGGAGGAGTGAGTTAGAGGCATATGCTGAAACGGAGGACGTTTACAGCACAACCCGAATTGGCGGAACCACTCCTAAACACCTAAGAGAAATCAGCTTGGAGTTTTTGGCTCCCGTGGAGGTTACATTGAATATCATCTGGAAGGCGCTTCGGGACCTAACGGTGGCAGTAAATAATTTTGTTTCAGATATAATCTTATTAGAGAGTTGCATGGACAATTTAACTGAACCCTTTGAGAGTGAAAAATTGATATAACAAATGAAGTTCTACACGAGTGGAAGTGAGACTGTCTAGTCCACTGTAAGATAGGAAGTCAATTAGGTTAAACTCGGTTTCCTCCACTCCCCTTCACAGCCGTCATTCCCATACACTCAAATCACAGCAAGCAAACCTATGTGCTGCTGCAAGGGGGTTTAATAGCCAGAAGTAGAAGTGAGCCTATCTAGTCCACTGTAACCAAGGAAGCCAATTTGGTTCATCTCTATTTCCAGTCTCCCGCGCAGTCGTCATTGCCATTCACACAAAATAAAGCAAGCAAACCTATTCGTTGCTGCCTCTGCGTTGTAGAGGTTATAACATAATGAGTGGAGTTGAACAGGTAGATGTGAAGCGTCTGTTCACGCTTTCCAAAAATACTAGGACTAGGGGGCATGCGATCAATCTACAATGTAGTAAATTTAAAACGAATCGGAGAACATTTTTCTATTTTTGATCAGAAGGGCCACATACAGCAGGATCCTGCTGTATGTGGCCCTTCTGATCAAAAATAGACCAGGATCTTGATGTATGCGGCCCTTCTGTTGCCAAATACACCAGGATCCTGGTGTATTTTTGATCTCCAGGGCCGCATACTGCCGGATCCTGGTCTATTTTCGATCTCAAGGGCCACAAACACCAGGATCCTGATATATTTGGCTCAGAAGGGCCAAATACACAGAAGGGCAGCATACATCAAGATCCTGGTGTAATTTTGATCTGCAGGGCTGCATACTGCCGGATCCTGGTCTATTTTCAATCTCAAGGGCCACAAACACCAGGATCCTGATATATTTGGCTCAGAAGGGCCAAATACCCCAGGATCCTGGTGTATTTGGGATCAGAAGGGCGGCATACATCAAGAACCTGGTGTATTTTTGATCTGCAGGGCCACATACTGCCGGATCCTGGTCTATTTGTGATCGTACGAGCCACAAACACCAGGATCCTGATATATATCTCTCAGAAGAGCCAAATACACCAGGATCTTGGTCTATTTGGATCAGAAGGGCCAAATACAGCAGGATCCTGGTGTATTTTTGATCTGCAGGGCCGCATATTGCCGGATTCTGGTCTATTTGCAATCTCAAGGGCCACAAACACCAGAATCCTGATATATTTGGCTCAGAAGGGCCAAATACACCGGATCCTGGTGTATTTGGGATCAGAAGGGCGGCATACATCAAGATGCTGGTGTATTTTTGATCTGCAAGGCCACATACTGCCGGATCCTGGTCTATTTGGATTGGAAGGCCCAAATAAATGCAAATCTACTTTGCTATTGTTTTTGACAAACGGAGATGGCTGCTGTTGGGGGACCGGCTTCAACTTTATAGTCATACTGTGTCCTGTGGACCAGATAAACGTATCCCATGTCCCCTCTTGTAACCTCAAGGAGATGAGAGTTTTCAGATTTGGCACAGTATAAGACATCACAAGAACAAAATATAAGAAAACCACTGGACTGCATTTGGGCTATTAGCCCATTTAGTTTATTTATTTATTGCACTTGTATCCCACATTTTCCCACCTATTTGCAGGCTCAATGTGGCTTACAAAGACCTGTTTTGGCAATGCCATTCCAGGGTAAAAGATACAATTGGTGTTACAAAAAGATTAAGGCTGACATAAAAGAAGTAAGCAACAGTTATAGAAAGAAGACTTTCCGAATAAGGGTGGAGTCTGTTGGAGTGTTATAATTAAGCTAAGGATTCTCGTGGTAGGCCTTGTTGAAGAAATATGTTTTCAGAGATTTACGAAAATTAATTATTTCACTGATTATTTTCAAGTTTGTTGGTAGTGCATTCCACAGCTGTGTGCTCATGTAGGAAAAGCTGGACGCATGTGTTAGTCTGTATTTTAATCCTTTACAGCTGGCGCGTGGTGTGGCTTGTTCCCACCCTATCTAGGGATTGCTTTGATACATCCCATCTGTAATGGCTGCATCTGCTTGATGTGTCCATCAACCAGCAGAGGGAGATAGAGAGCACACTTTTTTCAGTGCCTCATACCAGCTAGCTCCACTGCCTCTTCAGTATTTGAAGCTTCCAAAGCAGTATGGCAAACCGCAATGGGAATAACATGAGCTTTCCTCACAGCATTAACTCAGAATGGAGGGAATGAAACATCCTCCCGGAGGGCAGGGCCGTGCCGATGCGGTAAGCGAGGTAAGCGCCGCAGGGGGGCGCCCACCTCTGGAGGGCGCCGCCGCGGTGCTTACCCTCGCCCCGCGCCGCAAAGGCCTTTAAATATTTC
The DNA here is from genome assembly GCF_901765095.1 of Microcaecilia unicolor. NCBI lineage: Eukaryota > Metazoa > Chordata > Amphibia > Gymnophiona > Siphonopidae > Microcaecilia > Microcaecilia unicolor. The sequence continues at coordinate 24,062,829 of NC_044031.1, read as the reverse complement.
ACCTGGGTCGCAGCAGCGTCAGTGAAAGCGCTGCCGACCAGCAAGGGCAGGGCGGTGGGGGCGGTCCGCCCCGAGTGTCATAAAAAAGGGGGGTGCCGCCGCTCCCGCTGCTCTTCTTCCTGGCAGCCCCTCCCCCGCACCAGCCCTTTAAAAATAAATTGCCGACGCGAATAGCGAGCGCAGCACCTCGTGTGCAAGTAAAAGAAGCGGATCCGATCATCTCATTGGGCCTTCCCTCACTGTCCCGCCCTCCTCTGACGCAACTTCCTATTTCCTCTAGGGCGGGACAGTGAAGGAAGGCCCAATGAGATGATCGGATCCGCTTCTTTTACTTGCACACGAGGTGCTGCGCTCCCTATCGCGTCGGCAATTTATTTTTAAAGACCGGGTGGCAGGGAGAAGACGAGGCAGGGTGAGGGTGGGGGACAGATGGGGTGAAGGTGGGGGGGACTCGGATAGCAGAAGGGACTGGGTGGGAGACAGATGGGGTGAGGGGGACTCGGATGGGCAGAAGGGACTGGGTGGGAGACAGATGGGGTGAGGGTGGGGGGCACTTGGATAGCAGAAGGGACTGGGTGGGAGCCAGATGGGGTGAGGGGGACTCGGATGGGCAGAAGGGACTGGGTGGGAGACAGGGTGAGGGTGGGGGGCACTTGGATAGCAGAAGGGACTGGGTGGGAGCCAGATGGGGTGAGGGGGACTCGGATGGGCAGAAGGGACTGGGTGGGAGACAGATGGGGTGGGGGTGAGGGTGGGGGGGCACATGGATAGCAGAAGGGACTGGGTGGGAGACAAATGGGGTGAGGGTGGGGGCACTTGGATAGCAGAAGGGACTGGGTGGGAGACAGATGGGGTGAGGGGGACTCGGATGGGCAGAAGGGACTGGGTGGGAGACAGATGGGGTGAGGGTGGGGGCACTTGGATAGCAGAAGGGACTGGGTGGGAGACAGATGGGGTGAGGGGGACTCGGATGGGCAGAAGGGACTGGGTGGGAGACAGATGGGGTGAGGGGGACTCGGATGAGCAGAAGGGACTGGGTGGGAGACAGATGGGGTGAGGGGGACTTGGATGGGCAGAAGGGACTGGGTGGGAGACAGATGGGAGAAGGGGCATGGATCTGGAACTGGGGTCTGAAAAGTGAGCAGGAGGGAGAATGGGGTCATGCCTGGGGCAGAGGTGGATGGGAGAATCAATGGATCTGGAACTAGGGGCAGCCGCAGGTGGGAACTGGGAGCCGAAAAGAGGGGGCATTGAGAGAGGGGGGATAGATCCTGGATGGAATGGGGAGTGAGAGGGAGGGCAGACCCTGAATGGATGGGAGGGGGAAAGAGAGAGGGCAAATGGTGAATCGAAGGAGCAGAGAGAAAGGGCAGACAGTGGATAGAAGGGAGTGAAAGAGCAGACAGTGGATGGAAGGGGCAGAGATAGAGGGCAAATGCTGGAGGGAAAGGAGAGAGAGAGGGCAGATGGTGGATGGAAGGGGGAGAGAGAGATGGCAGACTGGGGCAGATGGTGGATGGAAGGAGCAGAAATAGAGGGCAGATGTGGATGGAAGGCACATTAGAGAGGGCAGACACTGGATGGCAGAGAGAGAGCGAAGACAGATGCTGGATGGAAGGAAGACGGTGAAAAGAAGATGAGGAAAGCAGAAACCAAAGACAACAAACTGTAAATATATATTTTTATTATTTTGCTTTAGGATATAGTATTTTAGCTGTGTTAATAAATGTTTATAAATAGAACATGTAAATAAGGTAATCTTTTTATTGGACTAATTTTAATACATTTTGACTTAACTTTCAGAGAACAAAACCCCCTTCCTCAGATCAGGATAGGATACTGTAACAGCACTATACTGTATTGACCTGAGGAAGGAGATTTTGGCCTCTGGAAGTTAAATGTATTAGTCCAATAAAATGGTATTATTTTATTTTCTGTATTTGTTTTATTTCTATTTGTTAATTTGTAAAGTGGTGATTGGTATTTGTTAGTTTTTTCAAATTTACATCTGCTGTCTTTATATTTTGCACAGTACTAGGAGACATTTTCTGTTTCTGTGGCGTTGCATTGTATGCAGAGTCTGGCATTGGGGGTTCAGTTTAATTTTTGTCTAAATAGAAAGTTTATGATTACTTATTCTATAGTGGATTAGGGTGTATCTGTGTTTGTGAAAAAGACATGGCTTTCAGTTGGCATTGACTGTGCAGGATCGACGATCTGTACTATTCTGTCTGGTTTCGTTTTACAATAGGTGAATTGATGTTCTAGTGCTCACTGTAGTGCTTAAGATGCTTTCCTTTTCCTTGTGTGACTCATAGAAACGACTGCTTATGGTATGGTAAAATTGCTCTATAGGTCGTGTTTTGTATTCTCGGTATGCCTAGTACTGGATTTGGGGGGGGGGGGGGGGGGGGGGTGTTAAAAAAATGACCGGCCCCGGGTGTCAACTACCCTAGCTACGCCACTGCTGCCGACGTCTCCCTTCCCTTGCACTCGTTGGTTCCCTCAGTGTCCCGCCTTCTTCTGACGTCAGAAGAAGGCGGACACTGATGGAACCAAGAGCGCAAAGGGAAGGGAGATGTCGGCAGCGCTCCGCTTTCACTGACGCTGCTGCGACCAGAAGTAAAAGATTTAAAGGCCCCAGGGCGCAGAGGGAAGGGCAGAGAGGCATGGATGGGAGGGCAGAGAGGCATCGATGGGAGGGCAGGGCCCAGGGAGAGGACAAATTGCTGGAAGGGGAGGGGAGAGAGGATTGCTGGCTATGGATGGAGGAGGGAAGGGCAGAGAGGGACAAGGATGGACATGGGGGCCCAGGGAGAGGACAAATTGCTGGAAATGGAGGGGAGGGGAGAGAGGAGGATTGCTGGCTATGGATGGAGGAGGGAAGGGCAGAGAGGGACAAGAATGGACATGGATGGGAGGGCAGGACCCAGGGAGAGAGGAGAAATTGCTGGAAATGGATATAGAGCAAGAAATGAAGAAGAAAGGAGAAAAGTAAAGAAATAAATGGAAAGGAAGCCCTGGAAATGGAGTTAAGAGGACAGATAGCAGCAGAATCAGATACTGGACCAGCATGATTGAAAAAAGAAAGTCACCAGACAACAAAGGTAGAAAAAAATCATTTTATTTTCATTTTAGCATTTGGAATATGTCCACTTTGAGAATTTACATCTGCTATCTTATTTTGCAATGTATACCAATTGTTTCTAAGAATATTGCTGACAATTCCTTTCAGTGTGGCAAGTGGTGAGCGATCATTTTCATGGGGGGGGGGGGGGGGGGGGGGGGGCGTGATCATTTTCACGGGGGGGGGGGGGGGCGCCAATTGATAGTCTGCAGGGGGGCGCCAGAGACCCTAGGCACGGCCCTGCCGGAGGGCATAATCTCATCCTCCACTGAGACATAACTGGAGGGAATAAACTCATCCTCCACTGAGACATAACTGGGGAAGTACATATTAAGAAATGTGCGGGCAGATCTTTTAGCATTTCTGGGAGGTAGGTCCAGTGTAATATTTATGGTACAGTAAGGTTCTGAGTGTGTTTTTGCACAAAGTTGTGCATGAGGAGTTACGGGGGGAATGAGTAAAAGTAGGATTCAGGGGAAGGGAGGATGTTTTGGGTTGTTATTATGAGATGCTATAATTATTTCGGTTCTGGTTAAAAATGTCTATAAAGAATCCAACATAAAAATAAAAAAGAAACATGATGGAATGCATTTGATCAGGCATTACATTCACTTCAAGCCAGAAAAGAGGTCAATATACACACACATGAAACACATGGAAGGTCTTCAAAATAAGTTCCTAGGTTAAATAATTTATTTTTTTGCTCATCTCTAGAGCATCTACCCGGGCTGATTCCAGGTAATGCTGCAAGGACTGGCTAACAACTCGGGTGTTTTAATAGCTGGTCCAGAAAAATATTTTTCCACTACTTTAGTCTGAAAATAGAAAGAGAGTGATGTGAGCCCAAGTCCTTCTCTGTCACTTATAACATCGAGGGGAGGTTTTGTTACTTACATCATCTTCTGCAAAGACAGAGAGGCTGTAGAAAGCCCCTAGGTAAGACAATCGCTGCAGCTCCCGGCCAGTGGCAGGGCTTAAAGGTTTAGGTAACCATGAGGGCAAAGATGCAAGCTTTAAAACACCGACAGAAAAAAGGGCAACTATCTTTCTCCCTCCAACTCCTTCCTAACAGCTCACACCCTAAAATCAAGATGTCAGTACAGTATCCAATATATTCCCTAATATCCAACAACAGTGCCAAGTTCAGGGTTACGTAATATTTAGTCTGGTTACAAATCAAAATTTTGAGTGCAGTTTGAGTAATTAGCCATTACCACAGTTCTGACAACCCCCAATGGCTCTGCAACACAAGCAGTGGTGAATGGCTCTGTAACTCATACAATGCTACCAGTTGCAGTGTTTTTCTGCAGTGTCAGGAGGGGGACTTACCAAAGGACTACATAGGCTCACTTCCACTCCAGTCTATTACACCTCCTTGAAGATTTGCCACAGAAAGAGGGGAATACAGAATCGCAGTGCTGGTTTACGGCTGGTGATTGCTGCATACTGGAAGCAGCAGCAGCCGTCAAAACAAAGGTCGTACGTGGATCTGGAAGATCCCGGGGATCCCGCAGATCTGGCTTTTACACCGTCCCGGAGGAGAAGGGATCAGGGGCCCCCTCCTTAATTTCTGCCCTGGGCCCCACCATGTCTAAAACCGGCCCTGCTTGCAGCTGCTAGACAAAACAGGACTTAGCACTGTAAATTTCAGGGTAAACCTCATGTTGTGAACTGGCTACAATTATCTGGGGAGGGGGTCTCCATGGAACTTGTTACATTTTGTGTTTAAATTTAAACACCAGGATGTTATGAAGGAGTGACATAGTAGATGATGATGACGGCAGAAAAAGACCTGCACAGTCCATCCAGTCTGCCCAACAAGATAAACTCATGTGTATACCTTACCTTGATTTGTACCTGCCTTATTCAGGGCACAGACCGTAGAAATCTGCCCAGCAGTATTTCCCGCCTCCCAACCACCAGTCCCGCCTCCCATCACCGGCTCTGGACAGACCGTATAAATCTGCCCTCCGCTATCCTCGCCTCCCAACCACCAACCCCTCTTTCACCCACCTGCTCCACCACCCAATTTCGGCTAAGCTTCTGAGGATCCATTCCTTCTGCACAGGATTCCTTTATGCATATCCCACGCATGTTTGAATTCCGTTACCGTTTTCATCACCACCACCTCCAGCGGGAGGGCATTCCAAGCATCCACCACCCTCTCCTGAGTCTTCCCCCTTCAACCTCATTTCATGTCCTCTCGTTCTACCGCCTTCCCATCTCCGGAAAAGATTTGTTTGCGGATTAATACCTTTCAAATATTTGAACATCTGTATCATATCACCCCTGTTCCTCCTTTCCTCCAGGGTATACATGTTCAGGTCAGCAAGTCTCTCTTCATATGTCTTGGAACGCAAATCCCGTACCATTCTCGTAGCTTTTCTTTGCACCGCTTCCATTTTTTTTAACATCCTTCGCAAGATACAGCCTCCAAAACTGAACACAATACTCCAGGTGGGGCCTCACCAATTACTTATACAGGGGGCATCAACACTTCCTTTCTTCTGCTGGTCACACCTCTCTCTATACAGCCTAGCAACCTTCTCGCTACGGCCACCGCCTTGTCACACTGTTTTGTCGCCTTCAGATCCTCAGATACTATCACTCCAAGATCCCTCTCCCCCTCAGTACCTATCAGACTCTCCCCGCCTAACACATACGTCTCTCTTGGGTTTCTACTCCCTACGTGCATCACTTTGCATTTCTTCGCATTGAATTTTAATTGCCAAACCTTAGACCATTCTGAGTTCGATTCCCACTTCAGGCACAGGCAGCTCCTTGTGACTCTGGGCAAGTCACTTAACCCTCCATTGCCCCATGTAAGCCGCATTGAGCCTGCCATGAGTGGGAAAGCGCAGGGTACAAATGTAACAAAAATAAAATAGATACTATTGGAGATTCTACATGGAATGTTGCTACTATTGGAGATTCTACATGGAATGTTGCTATTCCACTAGCAACATTCCATGTAGAAGGCTGCACAGGCTTCTGTTTCTGTGACTCACAGAAGCAGAAGCCTGCGCGGCCACATTGGTGATCTGCAAGGGCCGACTTCTACATGGAATGTTGCTACTATTGGAGATTCTACATGGATTGTTGCTATTCCACTAGCAACATTCCATGTAGAAGGCTGCGCAGGCTTCTGTTTCTGTGACAGAAGCAGAAGCCTGCGCGGCCACATTGGTGATCTGCAAGGGCCGACTTCTACATGGAATGTTGCTAGTGGAATAGCAACATTCCATGTAGAATCTGAAATAGTAGCAACAGTGGAGGAGTGGCCTAGTGGTTAGGGTGGTGGAACTGAGGAACTGAGTTCACTTAACCCTCCATTGCCCCATGTAAGCCGCAATGAGCCTGCCATGAGTGGGAAAGCGCAGGGTACAAATGTAACAAAAAAAAAACCTAAGTACCTGCACAGTTTCACAGTAGAGCCTGGGGGTGAGGTGAGAAAAGGACAATTTTGAGCCACAGGGTTTACCCAGATAGCTACTGTATTCTGAGGACAACTTTAACTTTTAGGCTGAGGTGGGCAGCAGAAGCAGAGACAGACTGCTAGAGTCCCAGATGATCAGAGAGCCATAAGACCCAACATGGAAGTGGGGAGGTCAAGCTGGGGACCCATAGGCAGTAGACTGGGATGGGTCAATCAACTTTTTGCCCACACAATATTAGCAACTAGGAAACTTGGGTGACGGGGCAGAGATTGATTAGTTTGCTGTCTCCCAATCAAAAAGGTTTTCTGTTGCCCATTAAATTGTCACATAAGTTTCCACTTTGCACAGCACTGGGTTGCAGGAGATTTAATTTTTTCTTTCCTTTATTTTTTTTTGTTTTATTCAGAAAAACCTTCGTAAATTGATTGAAGCTTACATGAAGGCTACTACTACTACTATTTAGCATTTCTATAGCGCTACAAGGCGTACGCAGCGCTGCACAAACATAGAAGAAAGACAGTCCCTGCTCAAAGAGCTTACAATCTAATAGACAAAAAATAAATAAAGTAATCAAATCAATTAATGTGAACGGGAAGGAAGAGAGGAGGGTAGGTGGAGGCGAGTGGTTACAAGTGGTTACGAGTCAAAAGCAATGTTAAAGAGGTGGGCTTTCAGTCTAGATTAAAGGTGGCCAAGGATGGGGCAAGACGTAGGGGCTCAGGAAGTTTATTCCAGGCGTAGGGTGCAGCGAGACAGAAGGCGCGAAGTCTGGAGTTGGCAGTAGTGGAGAAGGGAACAGATAAGAAGGATTTATCCATGGAGCGGAGTGCACGGGAAGGGGTGTAGGGAAGGACGAGTGTGGAGAGATACTGGGGAGCAGCAGAGTGAGTACATTTATAGGTTAGTAGAAGAAGTTTGAAACAGGATGCGAAAACGGATAGGGAGCCAGTGAAGGGTCTTGAGGAGAGGGGTAGTATGAGTAAAGCTACCCTGGCGGAAGATGAGACGGGCAGCAGAGTTTTGAAACCGACTGGAGAGGGGAGAGGTGACTAAGTGGGAGGCCAGCAAGAAGCAGATTGCAGTAGTCTAAACGAGAGGTGACAAGGGTGTGGATGAGGGTTTTGGTAGAGTGCTCAGAAAGAAAGGGGCGGATTTTATGGATGTTGTAAAGAAAGAAACGACAGGTCTTGGCGATCTGCTGGATATGAGCAGAGAAGGAGAGAGAAGAGTCAAAGATGACCCCAAGGTTTCGAGCTGAGGAGATAGGGAGAATGAGAGAGCATCAACAGAAATAGAAAACGGGGGGAGCAGGGAGGTGGGTTTGGGGGGGAGAATGAGAAGCTCGGTTTTTGGTCATATTTAATTTCAGGTGGTGTTGAGACATCCAGGCAGCAATGTCAGACAAGCACGCTGAAAACTTTGGTTTGGATGCAAGGTGAGATATCAGGGGTAGAAAGGTAGATTTGGGAATCATCAGCATAGAGATGGTAGGAAAAGCCATGGGATGAGATTAATGAACCAAGGGAAGAAGTGTAGATAGAAAAGAGGAGGCTGATCTGTAAGACTATATTCATAAAAGAATGCATAAGATAATTTTATATATTGTAAATACTAAAAATAGGCAGTGGCCTAGAGGAAAAAACAAGACAAAGAAAATGAATGCAGACTAAACCCTTGAATCAGCCTCCCACATGCCACATTTAACTGATCAAGTTAAAATGCCTATGAAAGAGGTCACGTGGTGCGATGCAGGAGTGAGGACGTGGGTGAGCTGAGCTCCTGCCAGTCCCCCTCAACTAACGCAATTATCGAACGATTTGTGGGATACAGCTACTCCCCCTCCTTAGCAATCAATCAGAGGAACCTTTGGCCCTGAAGTGCTGAAAATCGGAGCGAAACAGCACAAGATGACTGCAAAATTACAGAAGAAAGAGAAAGACAAAAGTAAGATCGCGGAACCTAAAATGGCGGCCGACCAACCATCACCGAGCTCGAGTGTATGCTCAGCATGGACTGCTGAAATCACCGCGGAAGTCACAGCGGCTGTAGAGGCTGCTTTAGACAAAAAGCTGCAAGCAATTTTGATCGAGCAGAGGCGGCACACGAGAGACTAGATGGGTTTCACCTAGATTTGGATCACATGCAACAACGCGTCAGCGACATAGAGGACCGCATGGTAGAGTCTGAACAACCGACGGAGGCCCTACGGAAACGAGTTGTGGAATTGGAAAATAAGCTGGACGATTTAGAAAACAGATCGAGGTGCAACAATTTACGTTTAATTGGACTGACAGAACAAATCAAAGAGACTGAATTGGGTGCCTTTTTGGAGAATTGGCTCCCACGAGCACTACAACTAAATAACTTACCGGACCGCTGAGGGTCGAGCGATGCACACCGGTTGGGCCCGAAGCGGCCGGGAGCAACACGTCCACGTGCGGTGATCCTAAAAATATTACATTATGGACACAAGCAAGCAATTTTACATGCAATCCGATCAGGAGGAGAATTGAAACATGAGGGTCAGAAAATCCTTTGTTTCCAGGATTATTCGGCGCGAGTGGCGGCAGCTCGGAAGGAGTTCGCGCCAATATGTGCGGCGCTACATCGGAAAAAAATTCGCTTTGCTTTGATTTACCCTGCAAAGCTGAAAATCCAACATGAGGGCACGGAAAACTATTTTGCTGAGGCGGCAGCTGCCCAGGAATTTCTGGATGGACTACCGCAGGGGGAAGCTACTTGAAGCGTAAGAACAATGAGATAATGCGAATGAGTTCTGAGGTGAAAAAGCAAAGAAAGACAGGACCGTCAAACTATATAAACTATTTTGGATTAAGGTTACGGACTTACATAGTGTGCTTGAGGAGTGAAAGATCATACAAATGTACAAGTAATAAGGTTTGATTGACGAGATGTGCCTGGCTACATGAGGGGGGCATAAATAATAGAGGGGAGGGGGAGAGATGTATTCATTGATATTGTTGGCATAAACATGATAGAATGATAAGATCACTGTTGTGGGGTCTGGGGGCAACTATACGTGACGGGTTCTATTAGAGAACTCAAGGAAGGGGACATGGGGAGGGGGGGAGAGGGAGGAGAGGGGAAGGGTTTAGGGAGGGCTAGGGAGGGAAGGGCAGAAGGGAAGGGGGAGAAGAGGGAAGGTGGGAGACACCATAAGGTCAGGATTTGGAAAGAATCATATTCAAGTAGAGGGATTAGACTGTCACAAGGGAAGACCCGGGAGAGAGGTAAGCTGGGATACCTCTCTCTTGTAAACAGGAGACAATCTGCAGGGGATCTTGAAAGCGGAGAGGCTTAAGGAAGAACCCTGGTAAAAATTGTTTCTTGGAATGTGGGAGGGGTGAACTCCCCCATTAAACGCTCTAAGATCCTACAGACATTGAACAGACACAAAGCGCAAATAGCCCTGCTGCAGGAAACACACCTAAATACATTAGAGCATGGGAAGTTATGTCGGTGGTGGGTTGGTGAGGTGGTGAATAGTCCAGCAGTGAACAAGAAAGCAGGGGTGGCTATTCTGATCCGCAAAGGACTGCAATGTGTGTTGAACAGTAGGATTATTGATTCACATGGCCGCTATATAATTCAGCATATCACACTGCAAAATAAACCACTTCTGTTGGTTAATGTATACGCCCCTAATCAATATGATAAAAAATTTTTCCAGACTCTTGCCAGACAGGTGCAGAGTTTTGAACAAACTCCAATAATCATGGGAGGTGACTTTAATATGGTTTTTGATCCGTGGCTGGACAGCACAGGTCCCTCAAGAGTTAAGCCGGTGAATTACAATAGAGGAGTGCCATGGGTATGTTCCTGTTTAGAATTGGTGGATGCTTGGAGATTACTTCACCCAGGAGAACGGGATTATACTCATTTATCTAGGGCACATGGGACACAGTCTCGGATAGATTATTTGTTAACTTCTCAGAACACAGCGACATACCTAACACAGGCGGAGATAGGTCCCACACAAGTATCAGACCACGCCATGATTTGGATTACACTAGACTGGGGTATTGACCAAAAACGCATGTTTTGCTGGAGATTCCCGAGGGCATTATACCATGACACAACATTTCATTCCTTTATACGGGAGAAGTGGAAGGACTATGCGGAACTAAACAGGGAAAGCTATCAGCGGGATCCAATACTTTTCTGGGAAGCAGCCAAAGCTGTGTTGCGGGGGCATATTATTTCATACTCGGTCCATAAAAAGAAAGCTAGAGAAGCTGAAATGCTGCGACTGGAGGCAAGGGTACGGAGACTTAGACAAATTTATGGGCAGACACATTCCGTCACACACAGAAAATTGTATATGGAGACACAAATGGAGCTAAATCAATTGATACACACTCGCACGCAGCAGTCCCAAATATATTATAAGTACCAGATGTACAAGCATGCTAACAAGCAGGGAAAATTGTTGGCGCGGTTGGTTCACCAAGTAGGGGGCAGAAGATGGGTGACACAAATCCGAGACACACAGGGAAAGAGCCAACATACGAACACAGACATTAATAAGGTTTTTGAAACTTTTTACACCCAATTGTATGCTCCTCCCCCGGAGGAGGGCTTAGAGGCGAAAGCATACCTAGAGGGACAAAAGCTTCCACAGCTTACCAGGCAGCAACAGGAGACATTGGAAGTAGATATTACTGAAGACGAAGTCAGTTGGAATATAAGAGCTAGCTCCCTATATAAATCACCTGGGGTAGATGGATTTACAGCAGAGTGGTATAAAATTCTAGTGGAGGATATTGCACCTTGTATGGCCAAGGTATTCAATTCCCATGTGCACAGAGGAGAAATGCCGAGTTCATTGAGGACGGCGCAGATAATTGTTTTACTAAAGCCAGGAAAAGACCCGAGCCGAGCAGAATCTTATAGGCCTATATCTTTATTATCATTTGAGGCTAAATTATTTGCAAAGATCTTAGCTAATAGGCTGGCTAGGTTTCTTCCACAATTGGTGCTAGATCCGCAGGTGGGATTTATATGAGAACGTTCAGTGGCAAAGAACTTGAGAAAAATACTGCTAGCATTGGAACAGGCAAAGTATGGGAGTACCCCCTCACTACTTATCAGCTTTGATGCGCATAAAGCGTTTGATAGAGTGAGGTGGGACTTCATGTTTGCAGTCTTGGAGACTTACGGAATAGGAGGTTTTTTTAAGAGGGCCATACACACAATATATAAGAACCCAGTGGCAGAGGTGTTGGTGAATGGAGAGACTTCCTGCCAGTTTCCTATAGCTAGAGGAACAAGACAGGGATGCCCCCTCTCACCTTTATTGTTTGTATTGGTGTTAGACCCTTTAATCCGGGACATCACAGGCATCGAGACTGTGCGGGGAGTCTGCCTAGGCACCGAACAATTTAAAATTTCTGCCTTTGCGGATGATCTCTTGGTCATCCTTCAGAGCCCAAGGGAGTCGCTGCCAGCTCTTTTGGAAATATTTAAAGAATATGGGGATTTCTCAGGATTTTGCCTAAATTTAGATAAATCTGAAGTACAATCATTGTGGATGTCAGATGAAGAGTGGACACAATTAAATTGTCCTTTTAGGAGAACAGACCGCTCGTTTCTGTACCTTGGAGTGCAGTTGCCAGGAGATCCAGTACACCTATATCAATTAAATGTGTCTCGATTATTTGCACACACGAAACAAATGTTAGAGAAGTGGGATAATTTGCCAATATCATTATCTGGGAGGATTTCGTTGTTCAATATGATACTCTTCCCAAGGTGGCTTTACTGTTTCCAGATTTTGCCAATTTATCTGACTAAAAGGGATTGGAAAAAGTTGATGGGCCTGCTTTCCAAATTTTTCTGGCATAAAAGGCGACCACAGATAGGCTGGCAAAATATGATGGATCCATGGGATAGAGGGGGATTTGGGGTCTTGGATTTACGGCAATATAATAAAGCATGTTTGCTAAGACATATAGGGGATTGGATGTTGGGAAACCTCATACTCCGAGGGAACTGGAAGAGGATTGGGTCCATCCCTTGAAACTACAATTTGTTTTGCAGGCACGGTTAACCACATTGCCAGCGCACCTACGTAGGAATATAGTGATCAGTCCCCTTAGAATGGTATGGAAAGAGTTGAGTCGGTTATGGTTGTTTGATGAACACCAGAGCAGACTTTTACCTATAACAGGGAACAGAGAGTTTCTACCAGGTATAGAAAGTCCAAGATTCAAACGATGGGCACAAAAAGGGATAATCCTCTTACAAGACATAGTGGACTCTGAAGGGAATATCATAAATTTGGATTCTCTGGGAATGGGAGATTTAATGTGGATGGACAAATTTGCATACCATCAGATTTCACATTACATTGCCAGTATCCCACATCAATCGCTTGTTATAGACGTGCTTACTATACTAGAAAACCTTTTTGAAATGCCCAATGAGGAGGCAATCTCTATTTCACTACTACATAAAAGGCTAATGCAAAACACTACACAGAGAACGCTGGCGCATTTGGTGGGGAAGTGGTCAGAGGATTTACAAAAAGAAATCACTACACAAAGATTATTGAGAAGCATGAGACAGATACCAAAGAGAATAAGCAACGCGGACCTTAGGGAATGTCAGGGCAGAGTGCTATTCCGAGCATATACCTCCAAGTTTCGATTATATAAAATGGGAGGGGTGGAATCACCACAATGTGATAAATGCAGAGGGCCACAATGCACATACTTTCATGCCATGTGGGATTGCCCAGAGATAAAGCGCTTTTGGATACGAGTGGGTACTTTTATGGAATACATACTGAATAAACACATACCACTGAGACCAGAGAGTGTGTTGTTGGGGGAGGAGGCGCTGGGGGTCTCTGGTGCTGTCTATCATAATTTACTGTTGTATAGAGCGTTTCTAATAGGTAAAAAATGTATTCTGGCCAATTGGGTTCAAAAAGAGGCTCCCACATACTGGCAGTGGCGCAATAGAGTCCATGCGTTATTGCTAATGGAGCTGCGAGACGTGCAATGGAAGGTTAAGAGACAAAAGGAGTTTTACTTAATATGGAAATGTTATATACAAATTTTGGCCCCAAGAGCACGCAGTGCAGTTCTCAACCAACTAGAGGGCCTTTGATAGAGTGTACCTTATTACACCCGGTGACAGCCACACCCAGCTTTTAGAGAACTGACCTTGGGGAAAGGGGGGAAGGGAAGGGGAGAGGGGCGGGGGGAGGGAGGGGAGGGGTTATGGGAGAGAGGGGGGAAGGAATTGACAAGTTTAAGAGTCTTGGAAGATGGTTAACATTAGAAGTAAGAATTCTCGTTTATTTGTTGAAGAGCGGTTAATAATATTAGTAGAAGACGGCTCATGTGAGCCTATGGAAGTAGCTGGGGATAGGACTGTGAGGTGTTTTTCCATCATTACTTTGCTGTATTAATGTTCTGGTGATGGGAAATAGTTTGGGAAACCAATGTACTTGGAGAAATGACATTGTTGTGACATAATTGGGACGGGACATTTTTTTTTAATGAAGGTAAAAATGAACATGATACACAACTTTAAGATTGTAATGTTTTATTGATTGTTCAATAAAAAACTGTTTAAAACTAAAATGCCTATGAAAAATATAAGCCTTATGCCCTGAATTGAATCTTGGGTAGGAAATTTCCAAGTGAGGGTATTTCAGAATGGACTTCTAGAGTGAAGGGTTAGAATACAAAATGACGACTTGTGTATAGAGTCTAAAGTGGGAATTTCTATAAAAAGACGCCTCCATGTAGGTGCCCCTCTGCTGTACTCCAGATCAACCTGGTGATCTGTGCATAGGTGCCCCAGGGGCATCGTTTGGGCAGAGGGAGGGAGAGTTGCAATGTATCCCTGCATTTTCTAAGATTGTCTCCTGGTCTCTATAAAATGACTTTGCTAATCTGTGACCTTCCCATGAGAAGCTCTTCTCTATTATGACTGTTTTCATTCCTTCCTTTAGAAGGTTCTTAACATCTATTGCCAGATCTATCATTGTGTTACTGTCTCAGAAATATTTCCTTTCTTACCCAAGTTTCTGTTTTCTCCTCTAGGTCAACTCATATATCTTTTCCGATTTCATCAAGCAGCTAGTTAAAGGTAAAATCTGCTTCATATTTTAGATACATTAATAGTTTATAATCAGAATGAATGATCTCATGCATATGGATTTCAGGCTGAAATCAAGCCTGGCTGTGTTCAATCAGTTGAATCTAATTATCAATAAAATTTGCTCAACAGGTTGATTGACTAACTAAATTTACCAAGCAGTGGTAAAAGGGGCCCTGTAGTGGTGTCCGGACCCCTTTTATTGCCGCCCGGTAGAAGGCTTTTTTTTTCCAGAAGGAAATGGCCAAGTGGTAAGTTAAACACTTGCAGTGCTGCCATTTCCTGGGGGAGCCCTTTCCACCTCCCGCAGGAGATGGGGGCGGGAACTCCCAAGGGAGCCCGGTGGTAGAGCCCAGTTGGCACGTGGCAAGCAGATACTTTTTCATATGGGTACTACTCTGGATAGAAAACAGTATACACAAAAAGCATACAGAAGAAAAAAGCACAACTGGGCCTTCAAGACCAAGACAACAGCAGTCCTTTATTAAGACCAGACCCGACACGGGCCATGTTACGGCGCAAACAGCACCTGTCTCAGGGGTCCAAATTTAATATCAAGATACGCAGGTAGGGGGGAGCTCCTTAAAAACTGTGAGGTCCTTTGATTACGTTGTTGTTTTAGACACTAACATGTGCCTAATACAGCAAAACATGGAGTACTATGGGATGCACTCAAGCGTCCTGCCGTAACTCTGAAATCTGTGCAAGCTAAAAAAAAGTTTCTTTTGGGTGGGGGGGGGGGGGAGTCGGGGCAGAAAATGGGAATTCCTGCAATAACTATAACATGCTAACTGGTTGGAGCACAGATGAAGCAGGGGCCCTTATTGCATATAAAATGGGTCGTGTGTCATTTTAAAAAATGGCCATGGCCATTAATGCAAAAAAATAGAAAAAAGCCATTTTTGTGTCTGTGATAAAAATGACCTTAGTGTTATATGTTTACTCAGGTTTCCTTTGTCTAATATTACAGAAAATTGTATTAAGATTGTCCAATAATCATCTTTTTTTTTTTTATTACGTTTAAGCTCAGAATCCATTCAGGGGAAATCAAGAGGGGGGGTCAATACTTTTCACATCACTGGACATTAACAGCCTGCAATCAGAATGACTAATCTTTTTTTTTTGTTTTTGTTACATTTGTACCCCATGCTTTCCCACTCATGGCAAGCTCAATGTGGCTTACATGGGGCAATGGAGGGTTAAGTGATTTGCCCAGAGTCACAAGGAGCTGCCTGTGCCTGAAGTGGGAATCAAACTCAGTTCCTCAGGACCAAAGTCCACCACCCTAACCACTAGGCCACTCCTCCACTTTGTGCTGAAAGAGTAACAAACATCAAATACAAACCAACTGACCCTTCCAGTCTGCCCAATGGTATTCTTTTCCTCTTGTTTTCTACTACTTTGGGTTGATCACATTTATAAACCAACATTTGCTTCCCTCTCCTCCTCTCAATTCTTCCCCACCACTGACCTCTGGAATAATTTTACTGAAATCTTACTTCAGCATTGACAGGATGTGATAATTCTGTTCCATGAGCCTCCCAGTTCCACCTGTAACATTTTGCAGTTTGGGTCAGTCCTGTGGTTCAGTGCCAACCCCATGTACACCAAGTGGGAGGATTCAGGAGAGAACTGAACCTATTTTCTGACAGTGTGGGTCTAGAAACACTGCAGAGGGGGCACTAACTGTCCCCTGAGGAAAGGAATACGGCACAGAAATGTCTCTCACAGCATTAAATACTGGCAGTGCCCTCCCTTAGAGCTGGATCTCTTTACTTTCATTATATCAGAGAACAGACATGAGAGCAGTCCTTATTAAAAAGGAAACATGAGCGATAAGATAACAAAATCCTCACTGGCTACACTAGTATAATACAGGGCTAAATTAAAAACTCTCTCTCTCTGATCTTCAAGGCACTTAAAGGGAATGGGCTAGAACACTTGAAGAACAGATCTCCTTCTAGGTACCTCCAAGGTTACTAAAGTCCTTCCAAGGAATATCTCTAACCTCACCCATTTGGAGTATTGTGTTCAGTTTTGGAGGCCGTATCTTGCTAAGGATGTAAAAAGAATTGAGGTGGTGCAAAGAAAAGCTGCAAAAATGGTATGGGATTTGTATTACAAGACATATAAGGAGAGACTTGCTGACCTGAACATGTATACCCTGGAAGGAAGGAGAAACAGGTTTGATATGATAGACAAAATATTTGAAAGGTATTAATCTGCAAACAAATCTTTTCTGGAGATGGGAAGGTGGTAGAACTAGAGGAGACTTATACGGTCTGTGCCCTGAAGAGGACAGGTACAAATCAAAGTAGGGTATACACAAAAAGTAGCACATATGAGTTTATTTGTTGGGCAGACTGGATGGACCGTGCAGGTCTTTTTCTGCCGTCATCTACTATGTTACTCTCCAAAGGATGCACCAAACAACCAGCCCCCTCAGAAAGGATTCACTTAATGCAAGGTTATGTCTGCTTCAGGAAGCAGATGAAAGCTTGGTTCTTCTCCAAGCCTTTAAACGCAAGCAGAACCTAACTAGCTAGTCAAACACACAAGGACTGACACCAACTGCACATACTGTAGCAGGACTTGTTTACTACAGGGCACCTTTTATAAATCCACGTGCAGATTTTGTGTAAATTAATCACCCTTATCTTCTATCTAAGCTTCAGTTACTCTTTCTTCTGTCTCTATGTTCAACCGCCGCTTACCTCCTTTGCTGTCTAAGATGTTTTAATCTGTATTGTGCTGGCATTGTAAATGACTAAGAGACGTATTTTCAAAGCACTTTCACTTACAAAGTTACTCAGTAACCTATGGAACTTTAAGTGCTTTGAAAATGAGCCCCACAGTATGCTATAAAGTGCAGCTCTTTGAACATTTTTTACTGCTGTAATTGCTTATCTCCTCTTTCCTTGTCATCAGCAGCAGATGAATCCATTACGAATGGGTTGTGTCCACCTACCAGCAGGGGGAGATAGAGAACACTGAAAACCATAGTGCCTCCCGGACGGCTAGCTCCATCTGCCTCTCAGTATTCTCTATCTCCCAGCAGGGTTGGACGCAGCTTATTCAGCTCCTTCAAGAATCTGCCTGGGGTGGCTCCTGTGCTTTTGCCAGTTGTAGCAGGGGTGTTGTGGCTATTGCAGCTTCACTTTAAAGGCACATAGGTTAGCCCTTTCCCCGCCTTACCCTTCCCCCTATGTGGATGCAGGCATATAGGTTTGCCCTGTCTCTGCCTTTCCCACGCAGGCACATTGGTTCGGCCTTTCCCTGCCTTTCCCACTCTTCTGGACCTCCGGAGTGCCTCTGTAGCTGTTGCCTCCTCACAGCGTTAAAAAAAAAACGTGATACGCTTGTTAGCGCTGCGATTCTGAAGCTATCTACTACTACTACTAATAGCATTTATATAGCGCTACCAGATGCACGCAGCGCTGTACATTGACATAGAGAGACAGTCCCTGCTCAAAGAGCTTACAATCTAGGTAACACAAACAGACTAGACATTATGGGCAAGGAAATTGCAGCGTGACCGGAGCGCTGGGACTCGGTCTGTTGAGGTAAGAGCGTCTTGTAGCTCCTCCGGGGAGGGCCCGCGATCGTGGCGTTTTTGGTGCGAATCCGCCATTTTGAAATTTTTGCCATTTTCGGCGATGGCTGCGGAGGTTGTTAAGTGCTGTTCATGTTGTGGAAAGCGCAGATCAGCAGCGGGGCTCTGTAAATCGTGCTCTTCAGACGTCAGAGTCGGCACGAGCATGGCGAGCGATGTTTCTTCCTGCTCGGTGGAGCTGGCAGCGGGCGCCATTTTGGATGCGCCACATGGCCCGACCCCCGCGGGAGCGGAGGGGTCTAAGGCCGGAAGGGAGTCTCGGATAGAGGCTACCAGAGGAGCTGCTTGCGCCTGATTGGAACCGGGAGACCAGGGTGAGCCTTTCTCCCCTGAGTTTGTGTTGTTTTTACATCAAGCGTTCATGTTAAAGAGGGCTCTGCCGCAGGTGTCTGACTCTGCGTTGCTACCTGGTCCCCCTCTGGTGGAGGCCGGCCCGGGATTGCCGTCAGGCGTTCTTTCCCCAGACAGTTGGCCGCAGGACAAGCGTAGAAGGGTACATTCCCCTTCAGAGAGTGGCGCACCCCCCTTTTCCCTTCCGTGGTCAGGCTGTGGGGATTCTGAGGGGTCTGGCAGGCCTTCATGGTCTGAGGAGCCAGAGGAAGGTGCCGGATTGCCACTGGATCCAGATGATCCCACCGCCGTTAGGATTTTCCACCGCGAGGAGCTGCCAGCGCTTATTTCTGACGCCTTGCAGGCCCTCTCTATTGAAGATCCTGCGCTTGGCGAGGCCTCCTCTGGTAATCTGAGGATGGCAAGTACTAAGAAGCCTGCTCGAGCCTTTCCTTTGCATGACTCCATCCAAGAGCTTATTTCGGCTTAGTGGGCTGACCCCGAGGGGCCTTTGAAAGTTGCCAGGGCAATGGGGCACTTATACTCTCTTAGTGAGGAGCACTTGGCACACTTGGCCGTGCCTAAAGTAGATGCCCTAGTCACGGCTGTGACGAAGAAGACTACCCTCCCAGTAGAGGGAGGGGTCGCCCTAAAGGACATGCAGGACCGACGGCTTGAATCAGCAATGAAACGGTCCTTTGAAATTTCAGGCCTAGCCTTACAGGCGTCTGTGTGCAGTTGTTATGCTGCTCGAGCATGCCTCGCTTGGTTGCAACAGGCAGTGGAACAGCCCGGGGATGGAGCGGAGCCCCTTGTGGAGGTGGCACCGCGGATGGAGTCGGCCTTGTCATTTTTGGCTGACGCCCTTTATGATCTGGTCAGAGCCTCGGCTAAACAGATGTCTGTGGCGGTGGCTGCTCGCTGCCTTCTATGGCTACAGCATTGGGCGGCTGACATGGCCTCGAAGCAAAGGTTGGTGAAGTTGCCCTTCCAGGGCCTTCTCCTATTTGGTGAGGAGTTGGAGAAAATTGTCAAGGGCCTGGGGGATGCTAAACCCCAACGGCTACCCGAGGATAGGCTACGGCCTTCTTCCAAGGGTCAGGTGGTTCCCTCCTTTTCCAGACCTCGCTTCCGTGAAGCTAGAAGGTACCGCCCGGGGCATTCTGCTGGGTTTACTTTGCGTGCCCGTTTTCAGCAGAGGAACTCCTTTCGCTCGGACAAACGCTCTGCAGAGGCCGGTTCAAGGCCTGGAGTTCATGGGCGACCCTCTCAATGATGGTGCGCCGGCCCACTCCGCGTTTCCTGCAATTGGAGGACGTCTTTCCCTCTTTCTCGAGGAGTGGGTCAAGATTACCTCAGATCAGTGGGTTTTGGACCTGATCAGAGACGGATACAGATTGGAATTAGATGCCCCGGTGAGAGATGTGATTGTGGAGTCCCGATGCGGCACTGCCCTCAAACAGGCGGCGGTAGAGGAGACCTTACAAGTCTTGTTGCACCTTGGAGCGGTGATCCCTGTGCCTCCCACCGAACACGGCTGCGGTCGTTACTCCATTTATTTTGTGGTCCCGCGGAAAGGCGGGTCTTTTCGGCCCATTCTCAACTTAAAGAAAGTCAACGAATCACTAAGAGTGCCGCGTTTTCACATGGAAAGCCTGCGCTGCGTCATTGCGGCGGTACAGCCAGGAGAGTTCCTCACGTCTCTGGACCTGAAAAAAGCTTACTTGTACATTCCTATATGGCCCCCGCACCAACGGTTCCTCCAGTTTGCGGTGTTGGGGAAAACATTTCCAGTTTCGGGCCTTGCCTTTTGGCCTCACCACAGCTCCTTGAACCTTTTCCAGGGTAATGGTGGTAGTAGCTGCCTTTCTCAGGCGAGAGGGTATCCGGGTTCACCCATACCTAGACGACTGGTTCATCAGAGCGGACTCTGTAGGAGTCATCATGTAACAGCCAGAGTGGTCTCAATACTGCAATCTCTGGGCTGGGTCGTCAATATACCCAAAAGTCACCTGACCCCCTCTCAATCTCTAGAGTATTTGGGGGTTCGGTTCGACACGGCCTCGGGGTTGGTTTTTTTACCCGAGCAAAGGAGGTGCAAGCTTCAGACCCAGGTCCATCTGCTCCTGAGGATGCCTTGCCCGCGAGCTTGGAACATTGTCCAGCTCTTGGGGTTGATGATGGCCAACCTAGAAGTGGTGCCTTGGGCGAGAGCGCACATGAGACTGCTGTAGTGTTCCCTGCTACAACGTTGGTCTCCCATTTCCCTGGATTATCAGTGCAGACTCAGTTGGCTCCCTGCGGCCCGACTCAGCATGGAGTGGTGGCTCTCAGACAGCAAGCTGCGGCGAGGAATGCCGTTAGCGCTCCCTGACTGGTGCCTGGTGGTAACCGATGCCAGCCTGAAGGACTGGGGAGCTCATTGCCAGAAGAGGCATGCCCAGGGTCTGTGGACACTCAAAGAATCGAAGTGGTCCATCAATCGTTTGGAATTAAAAGCAATTCATGAGTTCTGTTCTACTACAGGAGGTTGAGTTCGTCCCTCCTTTGTGTTATTGCTCCTGTTCTGGGGCGTTCGTTCGCTGTGAGGAAAGTTCAAGTTATGCTACTTTGCGGTTTAACACTGCTTTGGAAGCTTCAAATACTGAGAGGCAGATGGAGCTAGCCGTCCAGGAGGCACTATGGTTTTCAGTGTTCTCTATCTCCCCCTGCTGGTAGGTGGACACAACCCATTCGTAATGGATTCATCTGCTGTGACTAAAGGAAAGAAAATTACCAAGGTAAGAACCTAATTTTCCCATCCAGGTTATTCTTGCTGTACAGTGCCTTGGGTGAATTTATTCAAAAAGGCAATAAATAAATAATGCATTAAATGTTAATAAACAGGTACATTCACAGCTAATGAGCAGCCAATCAGAATCCTTCTACTGTACAGTCACAGCTAATGAGCAGCCAATAAAAGTCTTTTTATACTACAGTTAGAACTCTCCAGTAATCTGGATAATTCCATGATGCAATCATAACTAATGAGCAGCTAATTAATGTGCCCTGGAGGTGCCTTTACAATACCTCTCTGCTTAATGTTGCTTACAGTGATCCCATCAGATGAATCTTTTATTTTTCTGTTAAAGATTGATTTCTGTATTTATTGGTCTTATTCAGTGTTCAGACTCTCATTGGATGACTGAAGACAGCTGAATCCTCTCTGCAGTGGCGTTCCTAGCCTGGATGACACCCGTGGCGGATCGCCGATGTGGCCCCCCCTGCGAAATGACACCTCCCCCCCCCCGGCAAAATGACACTCCCCTCGGGTGTACGCCGCTGGGGGGGGGTGCCACGGCGCGCGCCTGTCGGCTCCGAGTTCGCTAACTTCGCTCGTTCGCTGCAGCTCCCTCTGCTCCGGAACAGGAAGTAACCTGTTCCGGGGCAGAGGGAGCTGCAGCGAACGAGCGAAGTTAGCGAACTCGGAGCCGACAGGCGCGTTCCGCGGCACCCCGCAGCGGCGTGCACCCAGGGTGGACCGCCCCCACCGCCCCCCCCCTTAGTACGCCACTGCCTCTCTGCTCCTTTCTGTTTAGTATAGGGATCTTCCTTCATTTCTGCTGGCACACGAAGGTCCTCATTCTCTAGACACTTCTCATGATTCTGGTGTCCCTTGTATCACTTCCTCAATAAAGTAAAAGCAGTGAAATTCCTGGTTCTCCTACTTTCTTTTCTTTTCCCAGGAGAAAAGAGCTTGTTTCTAGAGTACATAAGATGTCATCTGTATATTTAATTTATTTATGTATTTTGTGAACTTAGCCTGCCTGCAAATCTAGGTGGGTTACATCCTTTAAAACATATACAATATGATTAAAAAACACAACTTATTCATTTATTAGACTTTAATAACCACCTTGTGAGGTAGTGGGTGCTCCATGGCTGGATTCCCATAGGATCACTCCCTAACTGAGACTGAGAGTGTCGCCTTAGCTTAGGGTAGGTGGAGTTAACATCTGCAGAGTCAGAGGGGCAGAGCTTAGGCAGGGAGGTGGTTAAATGCCCTGAAGTAGAATAGATCAGAGAGGCCTCAAGACAAGAGGTCTCCAAGAGAGAGAGGCCTGAGTCAAGAAGCCTCTACGAAGCAGGCCTGGGAGAGGACCTCTCAGCAGTGGCGGATTTAGGGTAGGTGCACAACTCCTTAAAGCCCTCTTGGCTCAGTCTTCACCCGGGCAGTGACTATGGCACTCATAGCCTGCCTGCAGCCTGCTCCAGGACTTTCTCGATTCAAGGAGGAAGCCCCGGAACAGGCCGTGTATGAGTGCTGCTGCCCGGTTGAAGACCAAAGCCAAAACGATTTTAAGGCGGCGAGTGGGTGGAAGACAGAGACAGGGGTGGGGATGGAGATGGGGGTGGCAGCAGCAGCATGGCACAGGGGGCAGGGGAGATGCAGCCCTTGTAAAAAGTTCCTGACTATGCTACTGCCTGTCAGCAATGAAAGAGAGAGAGAGAGAGTCTACTTGATTACCAATATACCAGCTGTTGAGAAACTAGAACAAGGTTTGCTGTTAATCTGAAGATGGAAAAACACATTAGCTTGCAGAAAAGACGGCTGAGTGGAGATATAATAGAGGTATGTCACTCAACTTCTCCTACCATCCAGCCCCTTTCTTGCCACCTATCCAGCTTCCCATTCCCCCATTTTCACCTCCTCTCATAGGAGTCACTTATCTAAATGATTGGGGGTGCTCAACTCTGCACAAATTACCAAGTCCATGAAAAGAAATTAAAGTATGGTGGGTTGTGAACAGAACTGGTCAGGGTGTCTTTATTATTATTATTCTTATTAGCATTTGTATAGTGCTACCAGTCGCACGCAGCGCTGAACACCTGACACAGAGAGACAGTCCCTGCTCACTAGAGCTTACAATCTAAAAATACAGACAGACAAGACAATTAAGGGCGAGGAAAGTACTGGGTGAGAAGGAACAAAGGGGGAGGCAAATGAGTAGTGGCTAGGAGCCAAAAGCAGTGGTGGTGCAGTATGTAGTCTGGTGCACTTTGTTACAGAATACTCTTAGTGAGTTGTGCGCCTAAATTCTAATCAGTGCCAATTAGTGCTCATTATTGCTTAAGTGCTGTTATCGGTGCTCATTAGCTTAATAAGCCAATTAAGTTGCGCACATTATTATAGAATCGGTGCGGATCTCTAGGCGCGCTAATAGAATCCGGGGGATTGCCCTTAAATCTGATGCTTTCAGGAAGTCCACCCTTAGAAACTCTGGTTTGTGTACTTGAGGTAATGGCAGAGGTGTGCTGGAGCAGGCTCTCACAGGCTCGCAAGAGCCGGTTGTTAAGTTTTAAGAATTTTGGGAGCCGGTTGTTAAAGTAGGGCCCTCCATGGCTACTTTAACAACTGGCTCCCAAAATGTGGGCTTGGGCCCCATGCTAAATTATCTTTTACTTTGCTGGTGGGGATGCTGAGCCCTGCCAGCCAAGTAAATAGACTACTGCTGCTCCCTGCTCCTTGTTTCCAGTTCTGGGCAGCAGGCTGGGACTTCTTGAACATGTGAGAGAAGTTCCAAGCATGCTGCTCAGAGCAAGACGTTGGGAGTGGTGGCAGTCCATTTATTGGCTGCCAGCAAAGGTATGCCTAGCGTGCCCGCACGAAGGGAGGGAGGAGAGAGAGGCAAGTGTTGCTCCCCTCCAGCCCGTGGCCACCCCTGGCCCTTCCAACTGCAGAGCTGGCTACGTCGGAGAAAGAGCCTGTTGTTAAAAATTTACCAGCACACCCCTGGGTAATGGAGAGTGAAAATGACTTGGTCCGGCTTCCCTGGTTCTCAGCCCACTGCTGCAGAGCGGCCAAGTTATCCAGCTTCAGGAGGGACACTTTTTGGCCAGTCTACAGTGTTCTAGTTGTAGTCTCTGAAACTACCAATTGAAGTCAGCACTTTGGGCATAATGTACCTGGATAGGGTTGCAGAAATCCAGGTCTGGCTCAGAATTTCCCTCCTGAGAACCACCAAACAGCTATGCACTAGTTTGACTGATATTTGATACTGGTCCTTTGCAGTGGAAGACATATGGAATTTCTACCAAATAGGAGGGCAGGTCCTGACTACAGGATTCCTTCCTACTTCACCAGGATGATGCTGACCTCAATAGCATACCTAGGGGTGGATCACTGCTACACCCCTCTCAACGCATCACCCCTCCTCGTCCCAAAGCACATCACCCACCTGCTCCCCGAAGCGCATCATTCTCACCACCTGGGGGTGCACGGAGCAGTATGCCCTGCTGTCGGCTCCTTCGGTCCCCTGTCCCAGATCAGCAAGTATCATCAGAGAGGGCAGGGATCCGGCAGAGCTGATTGCTGCGTGACTGCTCCGTGCACCCGCTTGCTGCCTACACCTGGGGCGGACCACCCCACCATCCAACCCTTGGCACACTATTGGCTCTTCTTTTAGGAGACCTCCATCCAAGGCAGCACAGAAACATCTAGACTAGAGGTAGGACTTCTCTACAATGTCACTGTAGGGTTCCACTATGTACAACAATGTATCTCTCTGTCTCACTCAGTTAATAAGCAAATTAGCTGTTATGGCCACTGTGGTAGGTCTGCAGTAGTGGTTAATATGCCCTAATTCTCACTAACTAATTAATGCACATTAGTTAAAAAAGAAACACCTGGGTAGCTGAAATATGTGTTACTACAGGCATTCATGTGGGCACTGAAAAGGAAATATTTTCCAGAATTGATGAGAATGAGATACTAAGGGTAAACTGAGCTGGGTTTTCTGTAGACAATGTAGTTAAGAGACAGGTTCTAAAACTTGTCCATCTTAGTTTAGAAATAGCTGTCAGCAGATTATTGCTGCATTTTTACCCCGCGCTTTTTCCCACTCATGGCAGGCTTAATGCGGCAGGCAACGGAGGGTTAAGTGACTTGCCCAGAGTCACAAGGAGCTGCCTGTGGCGGGAATCAAACTCAGTTCTTCAGGATCAAAGTCCACCACCCTAACCACTAGGCCACTCCTCCACTACATGGTAAGTAACCTTTAAATTATTACAGAAATCTCCATATTTACTAAACTCTGAACATTCACAGCTCCTTCACTCCTCTGCAGATAAAGAACCTTCTCAGCTTCACATTTATTCCGTGTATTAAAGGCAGCACAGAGGGAGATAACCTTTCCACATCTAAATTACATCCACAATTTAACACAACACGTGTAAAAGTGTGTTACGTGTTATCAAAGCTGATTCTGGAAGCCTATTATATAAATGGAGGTGTCTATCCAGCTCATTTTTGAAAGTGATCGCCGGCCATCTTCCGACACAAATCAGGAGCTGGCCGGCGATCTCCTGAACCCGGCCAAATCGATATAATCGAAAGCCGATTTTGGCCGGTGCCAACTGCTTTCCATCGCGGAGCCAGCGAAACATCAAGGGTGCGTGTTGGTAGGGTAGTGCAGGCAGGACGGGGGCGTGCTCACGAGATGGCCGGCTTCGCCCAATATTGGAAAAAAAAGCCAGGCTTGACGAGCATTTCACCAGCTTTACTTTGTCCCTTTTTTTTTCATGACCAAGCTTCAAAAAGGAGCACCAACTGACCAAATGACCACTGGAGGGAATCGGGAATCACCTCTCCTTACTCCCCCAGTGGTCACCAACCCCCTCCCACCCAAAACAAAAAATTAAAACACATTTTTTCCCGGCCTCTATGCCAGCCTCAAATGTCATACCCTGCTCCCTGATAGCAGTATGCAAATCCCTGAAGCAGTTTTTAGAGGGTGCAGTGCACTTCAGACAGGTGGACCCAGGCCCATCTCCCCCTACCTGTTAGACTTGTGGTGATAAATGGGAGCCCTCCAAAACCCACCCAAAACCCACTGTACCCACATGTAGGTGCCCCCTTCACCCCTTAGGGCTATGGTAATGTTGTACAGTTGTGGGGAGTGGGTTTTGGGGGGGATTTGAGCGGCTAAACAACCAAGGGAAGGGAGCTATGCACCTGGGAGCTATGTTTATTTTTAGAAGTGCCCCCTAGGGTGCCCGGTTGGTGTCCTGGCATGTGAGGAGGGCCAGTGCACTACAAATGCTGGCTCCTCCCACGACCAAATACCTTGGATTTGGCTGGGTTGAGATCGCCGGCATTATTTTCCATGATGGCCGAAAACCAATACCGGCCATCTCAAACCCGGTGATCTCTGAAATTTGGCTGGGCCCAACCGTATTAGTGAAATAAAAGATGGCCGGCCTTTTATTTTTTTGAAAATACGGTTGGCTCCGCCAGTTACGGCTCCAGCCCTGGAGATGGCCAGCGCCGTTCGCTTATGCCCCTCCACGTTACCTTTACAAAACAGGTTTAAAATATGCACCTTTTGGGCTTTTCCCATAGATCCCTGTTACAAGATCAGACCCCAAGAGGGTAACAGTATAACAGGGCACTGGGTGCATCTTTTATATCTGTCTTATAAAGATAACACATATAGCTACATGAATACAAAAAATTAGCCTAAAAGAAAGGAGAGACACATTTATACCTGCTCCAAAGGACATGCAACTGGGTGCAGGTATTTGCAAGTAAGAAAATGTACATTTTATCAAACGTAGTGTAAAAAAAATGTAGTGACCATCTAAACACAGAAGTGATCCAAAAACCACTTAAGCCCCTTATAATTAAACACAATATCAACTTTCATCTGCAAAGAAAAAATGTTATCATAAACTTTAAAGCAAATACACAGAATGTTAAAGGGATCTTATTTCAGAACTAGAGGCCAAATAAAACCTGAATTTTCGGTTTTGACCAAATCCAAACCAGCAGCCAAATTTTCCTGATTGGTTTCGGCCGAAAATGAAAACGGCACCTCCAGCGCCTGCAGAGACTGGGTCCGAACAGGCCAGGCCGGCCACCCGCCCCTCCTAGCCCTCCCCTGCTGGAAGAAAGCGAGTGCTGCTGAGTCACACCCTCCCCCACCACTCGAAGGCCCTGCCCTGATGGTCTAGTGGTCTCTTCGGGGCAAGAACTATAACAGTCACTGCTGCCCATGCTGGTTCCTCCATAAAAATGGCTGCCAAGAGTTCCTGCCTGAGACTGTCACCAGGACAGTTAAAGGTAGGCCTGCGGTGGGCCTTTCAGTGGTTGGGGTGGGGTGGGGCTGGATCAATGGGTCCCGCTCGCCTGTGGGAGGACAGGGTGTTGGGACCTGGTCTCTACAGGGTGGAGTAGGTACTGGCAGAGGCAACCCACTTGCATTTTCGACCTAAACTCCAGCTTGGATTTCAGACCGGTTTCGGTGCCAAAAGGCAAACTGAAATTCAGTCAACCTCTATTCAAGACGCTTTTGATAACAAAAGTGTCAAAAGCGTTGTTTCATATTTTACCCCCTTAAATCAGTTATTCTTGAAAAAAAATCAACAAAAAGAAAGTATAATACAAATAAAGTCTTTCCAATGTAAATCGTGCACTTCTCTGAGCTCAGTCAGCTGATCCCGATTCTAGCATTTCAGTATAAAAATGCTTTTGTCAAGGGACAAGCCCAGCTTCCTGCAGAATTATTCATTCAACAGCACTGAATATCAGCGCTCCTCAGATAACTCCCGGCTCTAACCGGACAGTGCCACGTAGTCTCTGCTAATATTCCAGCAACACTCTCCAGTTCAGTGCCTACGAATATCAGCGCTGGACCCAGTCTGTGTGATTTTACAGGGTTGGAGCCCTCCTCATGTTGAATATCGACTCCTATGTCTTTTGAACTGGCTTTCAGTTTATGTTCTGAATATGTTTGGTTTGTGTGTCTAAATCATTTATTTCTTTCTGTAAGCCACTTGGAAGGTAGACATGGCTTTCGGTTGGCATTGACTGTGCAGGATTGACGATCTGTACTATTCTGTCTGGTTTCGTTTTACAATAGGTGAATTGATGTTCTAAGTGCTCACTGTAGTGTTTAAGATGCTTCCTTTTCCTTGTGTGACTCGTAGAAATGACTGCTTATGGTATGGTAGAATTGCTCTATAGGTCCCTGAGTGTTTTTTATTCTCGGTATGCCTAGTACTGAATTTGGAGGGGGTTGTTAAAAAATGACCGGCCCCGGGTGGCAACTATCCTAGGTACACCACTGACTCCACCTACCCTAAGGCAGCTCAGTCTCAGTTAGGGAGTGATCCTATGTGAATACAGCCATGGCCACCCACTCCCTCACAAGGAGGTTAATAAATTCTTTAAAAAATAAATAATTTGCGTTTTTATCAATATTGTGTATATTTAAAGGATGTAACCCACCTAAGTTCTTAAAAATACAAATTAAATATACACATTACATCTTATGAACTCTAGAATGAAGCTTTTTTTCTCCTGGGAAAAGAGAAGAAAGTAGCAGAACCAGGAATTTCACTGCTTTTATTTTATTGAGGAAGTGATTCAAGGGACAGCAGAATCATGAGAAGTGTGTAGAGGATGAAGTCCTTCACGTGCCGGCAGAGATGCAGGAAGATCCTTATGCAGAGAGGATTCAGCTGTCTGCAGTCCCCATTGGAGAGTCAGGGGGGTCTATCAACAGGTGCACTGAATAAGACCAATAAATATAGAAGAGGATCAATCTTTAACAGAAAAATAAAAGATTCAGCTGATGAGATCACTATAAGCAACATTAAGCATGGAGGTACTGTAAAGGCACCTCCAGGGCACGTTAATTAGCTGCTCATTAGTTATGATTGCATCATGGAATTATCCGCTACCGGGCCGGGCCCTGAACTAACTTAAACGCCTCCTTTCTTTTGCAGCAAGCAGCAGCAGGGCAGACCTCTCCTTCCTTCCGTGCCCCGCCCTCGTGGACGTTATGTCAGGCGAGGGCGGGACACGGAAGGAAGGAGTGGCCTGCCCTGCTGCTGCTTGCTGCGAAGGAAAGGAGGCGTTTAAGGTTAGTTCCGGAGCGACGGAGGGCGGGCGGGCCTGACTGCGGTGGCGCCGGGCCCCCTCTGGAAGCCCGGGCCCGGGACTTTTGTCCCCCCCTGTCCCCCCCTCTCGGCGGGCCCTATGGAATCAGACATTTCTCTCTTCCACTCATCAGCTGCCCTGCCATGCAACACAATTTTTTCTCACACTCTCTCATTGAATTACAGTCAATTTCTCTTTCTCAGACCAGGACACTCATCACACAGGTCTGGCTCCTTCAGCTTCTTCAGTTCCTCTGACCTTGTCACTCACCACCACCAGCCCTGTCTCCCCTAGCAACAGGACTGCAGATTGGCCATCTGACCTAGCAGCACCAGGGGCGTAGTGTTTATTTTCTCAGAATCTGCCTTTGCTAATCAAGCAGCGGAAGCAGTGGCCCGTCTCATCTCTCTCTGGGCAAAGTTACATATGTTCTCCAAATATCTAGCTTTCCCAACCTTGAATCTGCTCATGACAGGCTTACACCGATTGCTTACAGGCTTACACCGATTGCTGGACAGGGGGATTATTACGCCGGGCATGCTTATGAAAAGACTGTCGACATATGGCAGAAAAATGGCCCAACCTATGACAGCGCCCACACCTAATATGCTCGCCACAATCTAGGCTGGCAACTTCTGGTTGTCGCAAGACATTGGGAGCTTTGTCTATTTTGTCAAGAGTAGACACAGAGTTAATTTGTAACTGACTTAGATTAGCATTGCCCGAAGTGATAGGGAGTGACAAGGGGTTCACTGGTTTAGATGGCTGTTTAAATTTTACTGTTTTAGAGGGTTGTTTAAAGGTGACAGATCTCGGGACTGAAGGGCGGGTCTGGAGCCGGGATTCTGGTCCACAGCTAGAAGGGATTGCAGTAGTAGGGACCCTTGGCAGGGGTACAGGTTGAGGAAGAACGGGAAGAGGAACAGGTATAACAGCACCTGGGATGACAGGTTGAAGGATAATAGGGATAGCAGCACCTGCAACTGTGGTGGCGGCACCTGGAACAATGGTTGGAGGAATGGCAGGGATGGCAGCACCTGGATCAGTGGGCTGGGGGATGGTAGGGGCAACAGTACCTGGAATCATGGGCCCTGGACCGGAAGGAACAGGGACAGGTGACAGATCTACCGTACCGGAGATCTGTACAGATGTGGGCTTGTTCAGAGTGATGGGATGGGTGGGGGGAAGTGCAGGTGTGGGATTCAGAAGGTGGGGTGGTATGGGCGTATATCCAATGGCAATGCCACAATTTAAAAGTTTGTTGGAAAGACCTGGCTCATATGGAGGCGGAGTCCCCTCATATGAAGGTACAGCCATGGGTGCAGTGTCATCCAAAGGTGGATGTGCTGGGCTTTGGGTGTTGAGCAGAGGATTAGAATTACCTTCTTGCTCCCCAATAAGAATAAATTTGTCTATGGCATTGAGATCTTTATCTCTGGACTTCACTTTTTTATGGGAGTTGTTGTAAGTAATTAAACCACGTAATTTGGCAGGTTCAAAAAAGCTGGACACGGGCCAATCAAGGGTCTTATCCTTGGCATTCCAAACTTTGAACCATTTCTTACAGATACGGGCGAGAGCCTTTTTTTCATTCTGGAAGACCTTTAGAATTGTGTCTAAGGGCTTGGGCTTGGTCATAGTCAGAAAAGTATATGGCACAAAGGGTGGTACAACTGGTGTTGTGTAATTATGTGCTTAACTCTATTACAGTGTGAAAGGAGTTTAATAGACTGACTAAATCTTCATTAGAAATTGATTCCAACAAAAATGAAGTGAATTTTATACTTACCTGTCTTCAGAACTTTCCAGTGTGCAGGGATACTTCACAAAAGGGAAGGAAACCTGTGAATAAGTCTAAGTAAAAAGAAAAGGTTGCCTAGGGCAATTTCATAAAGGTACAATTATAGCTGAACTGGTCAAAAACAAAAAAGAAAATTACAATGTGCACGCAAACAAAAAAATCCTCAATATGTGTTTGTAATAGTCAAGGTACTTAGCAAAACCCCGCGGTCTAAACCTGGCTCATCAATTAGTGCATCCACTTATTGAGAGTACACTCAGGATCCATTACAAGACACTTAAGACAGGGTGGCTAAAGGTTACCTGTATTACAAAAAAAACCGCGGTTCACCTGGAACCGGAAGAAAACAACCCTCAACCTCTGTCAGGAGATCGGACAAAAAAACAACAAAAAACAAAAACAAACCCTCAGTTACTCTGAACTGGACAAACTCTCAGTCACGCTAGACCAGGGAAAAGAAGCAAACCCTCAGTTCCACACCTAGAACTGGAATAACCCTCAGTCAATTTAGACTGGAATACAAAAATATCCCTCAGTATTAAACTGGAACTCTTGGTCACCTTGACCAATATAAAACCTCTCGGCCAACTGTAGACCGCTGAACATAAAATAAACCTATTTTTAAAAAAAACGTAATGGTCAGCTAAAATTATAGTACCTGAATGAGGGCAACCCTAAAAAAACTAACTATAGGTATTCACCAAGAGACATAGGGTCCAAACAGCTCTCTGTAATAAAGAGAGACCTCAAGAGAAACCCACAGCTCTGTAAGAAGACAGTAAAAAGTGTGTTTGAAATCAGCGTGTCTATCCTGCTTCAGCGAGTGTCTTTAGACAGTACAAGCAGGGCTGAATCGGTAAACAATGTATGGTTGGCCACTTGCCCAGAAACAAGACAAAGAAAATGTACTGTGCAATGGCCAGTCTCAAAAAATTGTCCTGCACAAAGTCTAAAACCTTCAAAAGTACCTTGGTAGAGGTTAGAAGGTGCTTCTTACTCCCTTTATTAGTACTGGGGAAAGCGCAGCAACCCACAGACTGTAAGAAGTCCAGAACCTACACAAAGGGTGGGATCAGTCTCCAGTAACTGGAAACTGGCTAACTAAAAAAAAATAACCCAGCTAAAGGTGGTAATATGGGACCGCAGCCAGGGGAAGGCTGTTTGTGTATCAGAAAGTGCTGCCGAAGGAGGCAGACTGAAAATCTAGAGATAGGGAATCATAAATCTCATTGGCGTTAAGGGAAGGACCCTTGCATAAGTCCACCGTCGAGAATATGTTGAAAAAAAAAGTTGTACCAGTTTCGAGAAATGAAACCGGAGTTGAAAGATATGAAAAAGATAAGAGAGGGAGTTAGTTAGACGGATTTAGGAGCAATACAGTTGACAGAGGATAGACAGCGAGAGGTTAAAAAGAATACCTGTGTAAATGACTGTTTAACTTGTACCACTTCAGCATAGAACAGGGACAAAAAAACGAACGGAAAAGGGGGAAGAAAAAATCACTTTCTGAGCTTTTAAAAGTAAACTGTAGAGCCTCCTCTGCCGAAGCAGTGCTGGACTGATAAGGCAGCTAAAGTGGGCAAGCTTCCCAGATTCTCATGTCCTTGAGATAGCGAACTACAGCACTTGTTAGGGAAAACCTTTAAAAGCTACAGAAAGAAATGGCAGTTTCGGGACCCTGGATAAGGATATTAAAAAAATGTGAGAAAAAGGGTTTAGAATTTACAGCTCTTCGGGCAATTTTAAGTAAATTTACAAAGGCAGATTCGAAGCCCAAGAGGGAGTATCCATCCTCTGGCTACCAATATGTTTATTTTCTCAGAATCTGCCTTTGCTAATCCAGCAGCGGAAGCAGTGGCCCGTCTCATCTCTCTTGGCAAAGTTACATATGCCCTCCAAATATCTAGCTTTCCCAACCTTGAATCTGCTCATGACAGGCTTACACCGTCAGGCAGTATGGACTCTTGTAATTAGAAAGGAACCCAGTATGTAGTAGATATAATAAGATAGTTTATTACAATCTTACCAATGGTAATACAGGTAGGTTAAGCATTCACATAATGGAACCGCATATCACGGCACGTCCTCTCTCTCTAGCCTTCTGGAGTCTCCCTTCTCTGTTCGTCTTCTCCTCTCATCTCCTTCTTCTTCTCGTCTCGTCTTGT
Source organism: Microcaecilia unicolor (assembly GCF_901765095.1). Lineage (NCBI taxonomy): Eukaryota > Metazoa > Chordata > Amphibia > Gymnophiona > Siphonopidae > Microcaecilia > Microcaecilia unicolor. Next base: position 24,029,302 of record NC_044031.1, on the reverse strand, counting down.
CTCGTCTGAACTAATACTCCTCAAACTGCTGCTTATATACAATTTTGGCCCTATTCATTTCAATGGATCCCAGCTGTCTCAACTGGGCTCCTAGTCCTTATCAGTTGATCAGAATGACTTCATATGTTCCCAAAACTTCCTGTAGCCCCCCCTTTGGATGTTCTCACCCGGGGTGCAGCTGACCCAGCACTATCTCTACGTAACCATAGCAACTCTTGCTTATGACGTCTTGCAGGTGCCAATCTCAGGATTGTTGATAGAGTAGATTGCCCCCACCCTTGCCAGTTCAGCACTTGCCACAGTGAAATGTAACTGTGTCAAAGGTGATCTCTGATTTTTACAAGCTAGCTCTCTTTTGTATCAGAGATGATTCTGATTTTAAGAAGCCTAGCTCTTATTATGAGCCATTGGCCTGTATTTTACTGAGAGCAAGGGCTAGCATAACTCTTCACCCTATAATGGTTGTCCCTGGTCCTGTAGTCCAGGTGTCTAGTAAGGGTCCACATAGTTTTGTTCGTTTTCTTTCCTTCTATTGTGACTAATTGGCAGGGGTGGCTACTTGGCCCTTGATCCTGGTATCCAGCAAGGTTTGAGGAGGACCTTTTCCCCAGGAGGATTGTAGCTTGGTCTTGACCAGTACCCACCCTCCCAGTGAACAGCAAATTCAAGTGGTGGAATTTGGGCCAGTAACCCTTAAATGAAATAAAGAAGAAGACATGGTAGTATATAATTGGTTTCATTAACATTTCATAGGGGAAATTCCCAAATCCCTTTGGGGAGCAGCCTGGACTGTCTGTGAGAAAAAACCTCTTAGAAACAATATCAGACAGGAAACATTCAGTGGTTTCAGAGGTGTTAAGACTGATGGTGCAAAAAGAAATCATTACAATTGAAAATGTATCAGTATTTTAAGATTAAACAAAAAACATTATTCCTATACTGACCACCAGTTTAAATGGTGGAGTAGAGTTTAGCAGTTTATCCAGCAAAAGGAGTGCAACCAAAATCTCCTTCCCGCAATGGTGCAACTTAACAGAGTTGTTTATAGGCATGAGGATATAAAGGTTACAATTCTAAAAAAAAAATGCATTGCAGTAATAGACAACAATCTTGAAAACAGAGGAGACTGCAGTGGTCGGGCCTGCTTCAGGAATGGTGAGACAACAGGCCTAACACAATGGCAGCGAAGACTAGTGCTGTCAGTGATCATGGTTCAAATGATGTCATGTCCTGCCCGTCAACTAAGGTGAAAGGACAATTTGATGAACCTGAAAAAACAAGGAAAATGACTCCAAACAATAAATCAATTCATCAGAACAGGGCCTCTATGTAGGCCTCAGGGCATAAATGATAATAATTCACTCAATATCTGGTCAAACCCTTAACAAAATGCCATTAGCTTAATTCTATACTCAAATTTCATGCTTCTTTTGATAGGTAATACAGAATAAAATGAATTGCTATTCTGGCCTATCCCAAAAAGTATAGTCCTGTTCAAACACTTCTACATATGTTCACTTCCACAGACCTTCTAACTAACTTACAGTGTACTTTCGTAACACATAAACATGCACTCCTGCCATGTGGTTATTCACACTGCTTACACAACTTGCACATTGGCAGTAAATAACTTTTACAAGCTTCAAACATCACAGTAACCGTGCAGAATGACTGGGAAATTTCTTCCTTCATCTTCATGATGTGATTCCCTACAATTTAAAACTTACATTTTAGATCTTTATCATGGTACACCTCACCTCTCTGGACAACCAGGTTTAAGCGTCCAGCTAAAATCATGAGACATATGATTTATGGAGAAAAGTTAGATCAAGGATGATGTCAGCAAAGTAGGCAGATGCCTAGAAATGTTCTATAGCATCACAAAGCATTCTCATTCAAGGTACATTAACAACTTCTTAATCTGAACATTCAGCTAAATTCCTTTACCCTGGAGGGGGCAATATCTCTGGAGTCACAATTGCCCAAGGTAAAGTAACACAGATATATATTTATCACAAGCATGATGAATTAAACACATTAAGTAGTTTAGTAGACAAACGGTTCTTTGCATATATTAGCAAAACAAAAGTCTGTAAGAATCTGTTCCCTTCCAGTGTTGCCATTGTAATAGGCTATCAGGACTTACTCCTATTAGGAGGAACTGCACTGTCAAGGGACAGCTGATAACATGGTGCAAAACTTTATCACAAAGATAAACAAGGCAAATCCAATACAGGAGAACATTAGAATAGTAACTCTTGCCTGCTACAAATATCTCAAGAAAATGCAAAGATATGCAAAAGCTTATGACAATACAAAAGTGCTCCTTCAAGGGAGAAGCACCAGGGCTGTAAAAGAAAATATTCATGCAATACCACAGGGTATAAAAATGTAAAAGTTCCAATAAGCCTCACGCTCGCCAAACAGTTGTTGGGTAGCTCAATTTGGTAGTGTAATTTGAGAAAGAGGTCCTGGAAAACATAAATTAAAGTTTGGGGTTTTTTTTCATGCAAACGTGTGTATGTAATACACACAAGGGTTAGCAGAGGGAGCAAGTCATCAATATAAGAAAGAAGCGTGACATCATCTGGCAAGGAAGAGAGGAAAAAACACTGTTAGCAGCAAATTCCATTTGTCGGACAATAGCCACAATGAGGTAGTAATACATTGATGACAAGCAAGCAACTGAAATGAAAATCCAACCAGGAAGTACCCATTTCAGGCAAGGCACATGAAACCTAAAACTTATTTCTCTGAATCTCAATTACCTGGGGTACAGAACATACATAGATAGACATGTTGGATATTTCAGTAGACAAACATTTAGTATACTACTACTACTACTACTTAACATTTCTAGAGCTACTAGGGTTACGCAGCGCTGTACAATTTAACAAAGAGAGACAGTCCCTGCTCAAAGAGCTTACAATCTAATAGACAAGTGAACGGTCGGTCCGATAGGGGCAGTCAAATTGGGGCAGTCTGGATTCACTGAACGGTAAGGGTTAGGTGCCGAACGCAGCATTGAAGAGGTGGGCTTTAAGCAAAGACTTGAAGACGGGCAGGGAGGGGGCTTGGCGTAAGGGTTCAGGAAGGTTGTTCCAAGCATAGGGTGGTGAGGCGAGGCAGAATGAGCGGAGCCTGGAGTTGGCAGTGGTGGAGAAGGGTACTGAGAGGAGGGATTTATCCTGTGAACGGAGGTTACGGGCGGGAACGTAAGGGGAGATGAGGGTAGAAAGATAGTGAGGGGCAGCAGACTGAGTGCATTTGTAGGTAAGAAGGAGAAGCTTGAATTGAATGCGGTATCTGATCGGAAGCCAGTGAAGTGACCTGAGGAGAGGGGTGATATGAGTATATCGGTTCTGGCGGAATATGAGACGTGCAGCAGAGTTCTGAACAGATTGAAGGGGGGATAGATGGCTAAGTGGGAGGCCGGTGAGGAGTAAGTTGCAGTAGTCCAGGTGAGAGGTAATGAGAGCGTGGACGAGAGTTCGGGTGGTGTGTTCAGAGAGGAAATCTTAATGAGGTAGATACAGGGAATAGGCAAGAAATAGTCTGCAAGTCTTATGAATAACTTAGGAATTTGCATCCCTCCTCTGCAGTGGAGGAAAACAAATTTGGTGTAATGCAATTTAAGCAGCGGTGATTTGCACAGCCAGCGAGACCCATAAGGTTTGCATAAGGTTCTTAAAACACTAACCATTATTGTACTTAATCTAAGGCAAAGGAACACAGGCAGCCAATATGTCCCTAAAGGAAAGCATAGACTTGACCTTTTCACACCCACACACAGAGGAACACAATGTCTGTTTCCGTGCCCAGAAGAGAGGAGAGGAAAAAGTTCTCTCTCTTTTGCTTAATTACACACGGAGACAGACTGCCCATGATTGAAAAATAGAGAGCTGATTCTGTCAGGCAACCGTACACGAGCTATGCAAAACCCTTTTGTATCCCAATTTCAAACTGTACCCTACTCACAGAGGATGGGCCACTATGCATTGGATACAATTACACAAAGTGTGTTTACCATGTGCAGGCTGAAAAACTTCTCTTATTCCTCCTTCAATAAATGTCTTGACCATGAGGGTTATCAGAGGCAAGACATGGTCCTTGATATAAATTTTAGTTCTAATACAAGCCAATGAGACAGTAAATAATGCTTGGGCAAGGACAGCGTTATCACACTTCAGTGGTCTGTTGTTGCCATCTGTGGGTTGCCCAATCTCCACCGATAAGGCACCAATCAGGCCAAGAATTTGCCTAAGAGCTCTTTCTGTTTCCACCCCATAAGTTACAAATCCGAGTTTTAAAATCCAATGATTTAACTTTTGGGGTGTGGGATACCTTTAGGGACTATGGTCGGTAAATGAACATGATATCATTCTGACCCTGTTTGAATGGGGACTTTTACTTTGCCACTCTCCCCATAATCAGTAATATGAATGGCATAAGTCCCTAAATTCCTATTTTGTTATAAAACTCACAATACAATTACAGCAGATGCAACATGCTTTTGAGCCCAAGCGCAGAAAAGTGAGCTATAAGAATACAAATTTAAATCCAATGTAATAAGGGAAAAAGCAACAATTTAACAGAGTGAGGCAACCCAGGCAGTTGCCTAGAAAGGCACTGGGACAGCACAAAATCCTGATATACAAGGAGGGGCATAATTGAACAAAAACGTCTATCTCCATGGGCGTTTATCTCCGAGAACGGGTCCGTGAAGGGGCGGACCGAACCGTATTTTCGAAAAAAAATAGACGTCCATGTTTTTATTCGACAATTTGTGAGCTGGGTGTTTTTGTTTTTCAGCGATAATGGAAAATGAAAGCGCCCAGCTCAAAAATGAATAAATCCAAGGCATTTGTTCGTGGGAGGGGCCAGGAGTCATAGTGCACTGGTCCCCCTCACATGCCAGGACACCAACCGGGCACCCTAGGGGGCACTTTTACAAAAACAAAAAAAAAGGTAAAAGAGCTCCCAGGTGCATAGCACCCTTCCCTTGGGTGTTGAGCCCCCCAAATCCCCCTCAAAACCCACCGCCCACAAGTCTACACCATTACTATAGCCCTAAGGGGTGAAGGGGGGGCACCTACATGTGGGTACAGTGGGTTTGGGGGGTGGTTTGGAGGGCTCCCATTTACCAGCACAAGTGTAACATGTGGGGGGGGGATGGGCCTGGGTCCACCTGCCTGAAGTCCACTGCACCCCCTAATAACTGATCCAGTGACTTGCATACTGCTGCCAGGAAGGTGGGTATGACATTTGAGGGTGAAAATAAAAAGTTGTGAAACAGCATATTTTGTGGTGGGAGGGGGCTTGTGACCACTGGGGGAGTCAGGGGAGGTCATCCCCGATTCCCTCCAGTGGTCATCTGGTCATTTAGGGCACGTTTTGGGGCCTTATTCGTGGAAAAACAGGGTCCAGGAAAAGTGCCCTAAATTCTCGCTAAAAACACATATTTTTCTTCCATTATCAGCGAAAGGCGCCCATCTCTGATCGCCCGATAACCACGCCCCAGTTCAGCCTTCACCACGCCTTCGACACGCCCCCATCAACTTTGTCCGCATCCGCGACGGAGTGCAGTTGAAAACGTCCAAATTCGGCTTTCGATTATACCGCTTTATTCGTTTTTGTGAGATAAACGTCTATCTCCCGATTTGGGTCGCAATATAGACGTTTTTCTTTTTCAGTTATAAGCTGGAAGGTATACAAAAATTGTAATAACTACACAATCCAAAAAAATGCCGTCATGCACCTTTCAGTAAATCACACAATTGAAATTCAACATAGCGTGGCAGAATCAGCTGTAGGAAAAAAAAACCCTATCAAGGCTGCATTCCTGACGGGAGGTTTTTTTTTTCTTTTTCTCCTGTCTCTCTGAAGGAAAAGAACCTCTAATTATGGAATGCAAAGTATTTAAACTTAGTAATACTATACCGATAAGAATTAAAGAAGAGCATGAATTGTCAACATCATAGGAATAAGTGACATACCTTTTTTAACAAACAGATTCAAGAAAAATAAACAACATTATCTCCAGCAATGAAATTCAGGTGCTGCATATACAAAGCTTTTGATAAAGCAGGGACAGTGGTAAACAAAAGTAAAAATGATTAAAAAGTCAAGCACAGTGCACTGTTTGCTATAGAATATATAGCTCTTCTGTTGTAAAAAAAAAGAAAAGAAAAATGACGTCTTCAATTGATTATTTGTTTCCCTTTTAAGATTGTAGGAAACAGTCTTAGGCTTATCAGGGTTAGTGATCTCATAATTTCTTATATCTGGTAATAACTTCTAACATAAACTTCCTGAGCCCTTACGCCAAGCCCCCTCCCTACCCATCTTCAAATCCTTGCTTCAATGTTGCTTTCGGCACTTAACCTTTATACCTTTCAGGAAATCTAGACTGCCCCTATTTGACTGACTGTACATTTGTCCTTTAGATTGTAAGCTCTTCGAGCAGGGACTGTCCTTCTATGTTAAATTGTACAGCGCTGCGTAACCCTAGTAGCGCTTTAGAAATGTCAAGTAGTAGTAGTAGTAACATGATGCAACAGTTAATTTCCCATCAAATCCAAACTTCTTTTTCCATTTCTTTAAATACACACAGTATCTGGATTACGTTTATGCATAAACTTAGGATCTCCACAGAGAATCCCTTGCCTCGAGGGTCTTGTAAAACAACAACAAAGACACGAACAACACCCTATCTTACAACACAAATTTCCCATGGTTATGTCACTCTTTTATTGTGCACACTAAGGCCTTTGAGCGGGTCCCAGACCACGGACTTCTTTTTCACTCTATAGCAGTCTGAGATAGCAATAACAAGAGCCCGCACTCCTCATCGAGTGGGTCCCAGACCGTGGACTTCTCTAGCAGTCTCAGACAAAGGGAGTCCGCGCTCCTCAGCGAGCGGGTCCCAGACCGTGGACTTCCCTTAAACTATAGGACAGGAGTCCTCGCTCCAAATTTCAGTTACCAATTTAAAAGACACACTAATTCAAAAGACAAACAAGACATCACAGTACCTAAGTTGGTCCCATGAGATTAGTGATAAGCACAAAAAACCATCACTCTTCGAAGTGTCAGAAGATCTGGCCCCTATTGACAGGCAATCTTTAGCCCGGGGGACTTTGATTTAAAAGGATTTATTCAAAATCCAAGTGCACACAGCTCCGAACCTGACACAAGGAAAGAGATATTGGTTCCCGGCCAGAGCCCCCAAACTGTTAAAAGAATTTAACCAATTATACTCACGAATCCCCAAAGGATCAAGCAGGTATAATCACAAACAGGTTTATTGATTGCTTGCAAGCAAGCAAGAGACAATATCCAACCATAGTTCAAAGATTGTCTGACTCTAAAAACCCTCCCTGTGTCTCTTATACATTTTCTATGTGCAGGAATACAATGAAAGCTTGTTGCCTGTGTGTCTATCAACACTTTCATATTTTCTAACATGTTACATTTCCAGACTACTGGGAGTCAGCTTGTCTGGTTCTCAAACAAGTTATCTAGGCACATCCCATTCTATAACTCATGTACACAAGGTCACAGAATCTACAGTTCAGAGAGGCCTAAGAATCTACATTTAATTTAGAAATAGTAAGAATGATTAACCCTATGTTAGCAAAACATTTTTTTTACAAACCACTTGGGTACATCCCAGGTGTCTGGATTAGGAGCTGCCATGGGATTTGAACCTGGACTTTCTGGTTCCCAGACCACTGCTCCAACCATTAAACTCCTCCTCTGCTCCCCTATTCACTTACATCTACAACCAATGAAGGAGAATCTTGAGTAGCTCCAGCTCTATCCTCTCCACGGACAGGTTGTGCATTGGTAACTAGATGATAAAGAGGTAAAATAAACCGTCAATTAATGGATTAATATTTAAATACTTAAAAAAAACATTTATATGCCGCCTGTCTACCTTCCAAGTGGCTTACAGAAAAGAAATAAATGATTTAGACACACAAACCAAACATATTCAGAACATATACTGAAAGCCAGTTCAAAAGACATAGGGGTCGATATTCAGCATGAGGAGGGCTCCGACCCTGTAAAATCACACAGACTGGGTCCAGCGCTGATATTCGGAGGCACTGAACTGGAGAGTGTTGCTGGAATATCACCAGAGACTACGTGGCACTGTCTGGTTAGAGACGGAGCCGGGAGTTATCTGAGGAGCGCTGATATTCAGTGCAGTTGAGTGAATAATTCTGCAGGAAGCTGGGCTTGTCCCTTGACAAAAGCATTTTTATACTGAAATGCTAGAATCGGGATCAGCTGACTGAGCTCAGATAAGTGCACGATTTACATTGGAAAGACTTTATTTGTATTATATTTTCTTTTTGTTGATTTTTTTTTCAAGAATAACTGATTTAAGGGGGTAAAATATGAAACAACGCTTTTGACACTTTTGTTATCAAAAGCGTCTTGAATAGAGGTTGACTGAATTTCAGTTTTGCTTTTGGCACCGAAACCGGCCTGAAATCCAAGCTGGAGTTTAGGTCGAAAATGCAAGTGGGTTGCCTCCGCCACTACCTACTCCACCCTGCAGAGACCAGGTCCCAACACCCTGTCCTCCCACAGACGAGCGGGACCCATTGATCCAGCCCCACCCCACCCCAACTACTGAAAGGCCCACCGCAGGCCTACCTTTAACTGTCCTGGTGACAGTCTCAGGCAGGAACTCTGGGCAGCCATTTTTATGGAGGAACCAGCATGGGCAGCAGTGACTCTTATAGTTCTTGCCCCAAAGAGACCACTAGACCATCAGGGCAGGGCCTTCAAGTGGTGGGGGAGGGTGTGGCTCAGCAGCACTCGCTTTCTTCCAGCAGGGGAGGGCTAAGAGGGGCGGGTGGCCGGCCTGGCCTGTTCGGACCCAGTCTCTGCAGGCGGTGGAGGTGCCGTTTTCATTTTCGGCCGAAACCAATCAGGAAAATTTGGCTGCTGGTTTGGATTTGGTCAAAAACGAGAATTCAGGTTTCATTTGGCCTCTAGTTCTGAAATAAGACCCCTTTAACATTCTGTGTATTTGCTTTAAAGTTTATGATAACATTTTTTGTTTGCAGATGAAAGTTGATATTGTGTTTAATTATAAGGGGTTTAAGTGGTTTTTGGATCACCTCTGTGTTTAGATGGTCACTAGTTGTTTTTTACACTACGTTTGATAAAATGTACATTTTCTTACTTGCAAATACCTGCACCCAGTTGCATGTCCTTTGGAGCAGGTATAAATGTGTCTCTCCTTTCTTTTAGGCTAATTTTTTGTATTCATGTAGCTATATATGTTATCTTTATAAGACAGATATAAAAGATGCACCCAGTGCCCTGTTATACTGTTACCCTCTTGGGGTCTGGTCTTGTAACAGGGATCTATGGAAAAAGCCCAAAAGGTGCATATTTTAAGCCTATTTTGTAAAGGTAACGTGGAGGGGCATAAGCGAACAGCGCTGGACATCTCCGGGGCCGGCGCCGTAAGTGTGCGGAGCTAACCATATTTTCGAAAAAGATGGCCGGCCATCTTTTTTTTCACTAATGTCAGAGATCACCGGGTTTGAGATGGCTGGCATCAGTTTTCGGCCATAATGGAAAATAATGCCGGCGATCTCAACCCAGCCAAATCCAAGGCATTTGGTCGTGGGAGGAGCCAGCATTTGTAGTGCACTGGCGCTCCTCACATGCCAGGACACCAACCGGGCACCCTGGAGGGCACTTCTAAAAATTGTAAAATAAAAATAGCTCCCAGGTGCATAGGTCCCTTCCCTTCATTGTTTAGCTCCTCAAATCCCCCCCCCCCAAAACCCACTCCCCACAACTATACACCATTACCATAGCCCTAAGGGGTGAAAGGAGGCACTTACATGTGGGTACAGTGGGTTTTGGAGGGCTCCCATTTATCACCATCAGTCTAACAGGTAGGGGGGGATGGGCCTGGGTCCACCTGTCTGAAGTGCACTGCACCCACTAAAAACTGCTCCAGGGACTTGCATACTGCTATCAGGGAGCTGGGTATGACATTTGAGGCTGGTATAGAGGCCAGAAAAAAATGTGTTTTAATTTTTGTTTTGGGTGGGAGGGGGTTGGTGACCACTGGGGGAGTAAGGGGAGGTGGTCCCCGATTCCTTCCGGTGGTCATCTGGTCAGTTGGGGCTCCTTTTTGATGCTTGGTCGTGAAAAAAAGAGACCAAGTAAAGCCTACGAAATGCTCGTCAAGCCTGGCTTTTTTTTTTCATTATCGGGCGAAGCCAGCCATCTCGTGAGCAGGCCCCCGTCCCGCCCCCTTCCTGCTTTCACTACCCTACTGACACGCACCCTTGATGTTTCGCAGGTTCCGTGACGGAAAGCATTTGGTGCTGGCCAAAATCGGCTTTCGATTATATCGATTTGGCCGGGTTCAGGAGAACGCCGGCCATCTCCCGATTTGTTTCGGAAGATGGCCGGCGATCACTTTCGAAAATGAGCTGGATAGACACCTCCATTTATATAATAGGCTTCCAGAATCAGCTTTGATAACGCGTAACACACTTTTACACGTGTTGTGGTTAATTGTGGATGTAATTTAGATGTGGAAAGGTTATCTCCCTCTGTGCTGACTTTAATACACGGAATAAAATGTGAAGCTGAGAAGGTTCTGACTTGATCTTCAGAGGAGTGAAGAAGCTGTGAATGTTCAGAGTTTAGTAAATATGGAGATTTCTGTAATAATTTAAAGGTTACTTACCATGATAGCAGCAGCTCAGAGCCACCACCAGGAAGGCAACTGCGACCTTCATTGCTACAATGCACAAAGGAGTGTAGGTAGAGAACTCTGTACTCAGAGTCACATATATAGTGTGAATATCCCTCCCTCTCTGGCCAGGATTTCAGCTGACAGCTCACCTTGTACTCTCAACTATGAGATCTTGGGAACTGTCCAGGTACCAAACCTTGTGCAGATTCCAGTATCCTGCACCTGATTATGCCTTTCTGTGAGAAAAGGACACAGTGATGCTTGTTTGCGATTAAGTGAAACAAGGATATGCATGTAAGTTACATCATCTATTTGCCCTGATGTATACATGAGGTAGATGAGCAGAACTAGAAGTTCTCGATGGTAGATCCAAGATTAGCAGCAGAGATGCCAAGAGTGGCCCATTTACTAGCACAGAATAATGCTGTAATTAGGCTTCTGCAGTGACGCATGCCCTGCGTGTGTAAGTGCTGCGATAACTGCCACTTCCGTGCATAAGTACTGTTATTGCAATTCCATAAGGTCATGTAGAACTGCAAAGGTCTATATTTGTTTATTTTAAAAGTGCAAACCCTCAGTATCTAAAAATTCTAGATGGGGTACAAAAGTCTACATCACTATTAGTAAATCAATTGCACTGCAACTTAGGCAACTTAAACAAATAATCCTGCCATTTTCCTGCAAAAAACAAAGATTAAATTAAAAACCCATAAAATGCTTGTTGAAATAAAAAGATAGACACGGGCAAGGTGCCAGTTACATGCAATGTGTGCTGCAATAAATTGTCTACAGTCGACTGAAATCTGCTGATTTGTCTCTGATTAGCTTGGTCTATTTCCCACTCCTTTGCTTTTGCTGCTGTTTCCTCATGGGATCTCAATGTTCCTCCATCTCGGCGGACTCTCACTGATGCTGCAATAACCCACCAGGTCAATAGGTATGGCGTGGCTATGGGGAGCCTTGGTCCCCACTTTGGGCTCAGTCCCCCTCCAGAACTGGAGGCAACTTCACCAAGGAGAGAGAGGGTTCGGGTATCAAATGTCTTCAGCTGGTAGGGCTGGGGTATCCCTGCCAGCAAAGGCAAGATTTTTAATGGGGGGTGAGGAGAGTGGCGAGAACATTCACAGTCCATCCCTGGTCCCCTCCCCAAAATGAGCTGCTGATTACGCCCCTGTAGTGCATTGAAATTGTAGGTGCACCAATGGCATGTTATGCTAATATTTTATCAAGGAATGTTGACATCAAGGCCAGTTACAGAATCACCACCATGGTGTTCATCCTATGTTGCACTGTAGTTCTCTGTGTCAGTTTGTAGGACTGTCTTATCCCATACATACTGTGGTGTATGTGAACTTTGCATCAAGTAGTAATCAAGAAACTCTTCTTGCAGCTGAACTGAGAGACTGAACATATCCTGATATTGGGTAAGAAAGTGCTCAAGCTGTCCAAAAGTGCGATAGACCCTATTGATAAAATTCAAGGTAGCTTCTCACAAGCACACTTTTTTTTTGTTACATTTGTACCCCGCGCTTTCCCCACTCATGGCAGACTCAATGCGGCATACTTGTATACATGTACTTATTTGTACCTGGGGCAAGGGAGGGTTAAGTGACTTGCCCAGAGTCACAAGGAGCTGCCTGTGGCTGAAGTGGGAATTGAACTCAGTTCCTCAGGACCAAAGTCCACCACCCTAACCACTAGGCCACTCCTCCACTCCACTGGCTACACTTGTCTAAAATGCACTGACTGCACCAAAATACTTCTGTTTATTATTAGGGCCGATATGCACTTTCTCTTCTGCACAAGCATTTTTGTGAACACCTCACAAAGAGGGATGTGTCTCGAAACCGATTCTCTAGATTTTCAAAGTCTGCACTGTTAAGTGAGCTAACGTTTCTAATCACTTGCAGCCACATAACCTTTCCAACAGTTTCTCATTACACTAAAAATCATAACTTCTAACATATAAATACAAGGATCTTCTTTCTGTAGGAACTTGTTAGCGGTGCTAATTCAAGAAGGCCGGCAAGGAGCATGTCGAGCAGCCGCAGGTAATATGGCGGCAGCCGCACGGCAGCTCCCCGGCCCGAGCAACCCTTCCCTTCCGGCTTCCGTTGGTTGGGAGGCCGGAGGGGGGAGGGGCTTCGGGGGTGCCCCATGCACCGCTTAAAGAGCTGCTGACGAAGCGTGGAGGTCTCTTTGTCGGCAGCGAGCAGCGCAGGAGTTTTGCAGGAGTTTTCTGTGACCCATGTGCTCGAGTTTGCGTGGCCCATGAACTTTTCCGTACCTTCCTGGTTTCCCAGCAAAACGGCAAAGTACTCTTTCCCTGATCCCGGTGGCCGCCCATGAATCGCTGCCGCGGAGGGCAATTGAGGACGCCCATCTTCCGTGGAGAGCAGTTGAAGACGCCCATTTGAGCTGCTTAAGTCCAGGGCGCCTTTTGTCTTGGCCGGTTTTCTCCATAGTCAGCCATTTCGCGAGTTCGGGTTCCACTACCCAGACTCTTTTGCAGCGCCTTTTTAAAATTTTGCCCAGTCTCCCGTATGGCCGGCCATTTTAGGTGTTGTGACGCGTAGCCGCCCATTTTGGCAGTTTTTTCTCGCAGTCGGCCATTTTGTTCTTTTCTTTTTTAGCCGCGTGGCATTCATTTTTGCGGTGTACTCTCGCAGTCCTCGTTTTAGTCCTCTTGCGCACCCCTCAATAAAAGACTACCTTACCCAGCAGCCAGCATGCCTCGCCGGGCACGGGTCCCACAGCATACTTCAAGCCAGACTGCAGCACTGCAACCATTACGCTCGTCCACGAGGCGGACAAAGCGTCCAGAGAGGTACATTGACTCAGACTACCTCCCGCTGCCATGTGCCTCTTTACCACCTGCTGCAGATACTCTCTGTTGCTTGCCTGCTGCTCCTTCAATTTCCTGCATGCCAGAAGCTGCCTTACTGCGCCCCCCCCCCTGAACAGCCTTTGCCAGCAAGTTTGAGCCCATCAGGACCCAACACTCACCCCTTCGATGACAGCCATGTGCATAGACCCAGCCCGGGTACTCATCCAGAAACCCGCCCTGCTTCGGCCCGCAGATCTTCATCTCCAAGCAGACAAGGACCCAGCGCCAAACGACGCAGGCACAGGTCATTCTCCAGGGACAGTATGAACAGGTCCCATCGCAGAGAGCACCACACAGACACAGTGCAATACAAATGCTAATAATAATATAGCGCTACCAGTCGTATGCAGCGCTTCACAATTTAACATGAAGAAAAGACAGTCCCTGCTCAAAAGAGCTCTGTATTGTTGGTAGCATTTGTATTTCATCTCACTTACAGGCAGTGGCGTAGCCACAGGTGGGCTTGGGTAGCACATGTTTAGTGGTAACTGGAGGGAATCCCAAGCTCCGCCAGCTGAAGATTTTCCCCTGATGGTAATGAAAACGCTACTCTCCATGACACCGGCACCTGCTCAGTTTTCAGTGCATGCCTGCTGCCAAGGTGGAAAGAAGCGTTTCGGCCCACTGAAACGGACGCTAGCAAGGGGCCCCCTCCCTCCGTCCCTCGGAGCTACTTGCGTTACTTGTTCGGGGTTCGCCTCGCGTTTCGGCCCTCGAGGGTTATAGCTCCGCCCTCGACGTCATGACGCGTTGCCTTTTACATAGAGAGATAAGATTTTGTTTCTCTGGAACAGGAGAACTATGTATTCTACAGCAGACGGTGCAAGCTTTGTATATGCAGCACCAGGATTTCGTTGCCGGGGATAATGTTGTTTATCTTTCTTGAATCTGGTTGTTAAAAAGGGTATGACAATTCATGCTTTTCTTTAAGTCTTATGGGTATAGTATTACGGAGGTTAAATACAAAGCCTCCCTTCAGGAATGCAGCAGAGAAGCCTGAGAATCTACATTTAGTTCAGAAATAGAAAGAATGTGCCCGTCACACTCTTTCACCACCAGCGAGAACACTTGGTGCCCACCAGGGTTGCCAGGTGGAAAATTTTTTTCCCACCCAATCCAGCCTAAAAACAGCCCAAAACCTGCCCAAACTCAAACCCCGCCCCTGACACCCCCACCCCCGCCGTCACCGGCCCCGCCTCCCGTCACCGGCCCCGCCCAAAACATCACTAACCCCCGCCCCCTCGGCCGAAAAAAACGCCCGAAAAACCGCGGAAAAGAAAAAAAAGAAGCCCAAAAAACCGCGACCCGCCGCGGGCAAAAATTTCCCGCGGCGGGTCGCGGAAAACCGCCCACCTGGCAACACTGGTGCCCACCCAATTCTTGCCTAGGCCCGCCCAAAATCTGTTGTCTGGCCACGCCCCTGCTTACAGGGCCGGTCTTAGGCCGAGGCGGCTGCATAGGACCTCGCGCTTAAGGGGGCGGAGCGCCTCAGTCAGCCTGAGTCTTCTCCGCTCCATCCCCAGCGCTTTAAATTTACCAGGCTCCGCCTCCCACATCTGTGCAGCGTCATTGAAAGCGCTGCCCGTCTGACGTCTCTCCTCCACCAGCCTTCCCTTCGCTCGTTCGTTTCCTCTGTGTCCCGCCCTCGAAGAAATGACGTCAGAAGAAGGCGGGGCACAGAGGGAACGAAGAGCGAAGGGAAGGATGGTGGAGAGACGGTAGAATGGCTGCAAAGCTTTTCCATCTGTAGATACACAGGCAGAAGGTGGTCAGCAGATATTGCATCCCATTGCTCTTGTTCTTGTTCTTCAGAGCACGATTTCTAACCCAGGCTCTCTACCGACCTGGAACAAAAGCCTCTAGAAACAGTTTGAGCTCTAGAGGAGCTGAAAGTAAACTCCACCTCTTCTCCCTTTTATCCGTGGTAGGGGGCGGAGCGGACCCTTCTACTCTACCCGCCCCATGAACCATTCTGACCAATCAGCACTAAAAGGAGTAGAGCCAAGAAAAAAAAAAAACTGTCCCTCATCCAAAGCTCCGCCCCCTCTTGTGATGTCATCAATCTGTGCAGAACAACTGCAGGAAGTCCAATCTTTTCTTTCTTCCATTCATTTACAGGTTAACTGTTACCAGAAACTTCCTCCTCCAAATTTCAGCTTTTGCTCCTTTGTTCCCAGCACTGCAGGAGGTAAATCAGCTCCTCTCTCGCAATCAGAGAGAGCCCTAAATTAATTTCTAGTCTTGCAAAAGCAGAGAATAAAATGCTCAGGTAGGAGATTGTAACAAAATGACAGGAAGTTGGGGTCGGGGACAAACACTGCTGCAGCTTTCCCTAAACTGGTCCCAAGCAGACCCGGAGTTTGGACACATTGTCCCCTGGGAGATTTTGTGGCCCAGGTTCTGTGTGAAACTGGGTTTTAGTTACTGTAACTACAATTTGCTCAGAGAAATGTCTCCCTGGTGCTCTGAAATATAACCCTGTTGTGGGATCGTGTGTTATGTAATCCTAAATTCTATGCGCTCAGCAAACTTTTCCTTGCCCCAATGAGCACCAGCTTTGGTGCTGCTGATGGACAGGATGCAGAAGATGCTGAGTGAGTTTCTGGTTTCTATTTCAGATGCGAGTGACGTTTGAGGACATCGCTGTCTCTTTCTCCCAGGAGGAGTGGGAGTATTTAGATGAAGAGCAGAAGGAGCTTTACAGGGAGGTGATGAAGGAGAATTATCAGACCCTGATCTCATTGGGTAAGGGATAAGTTTCTGTTTTCATTAGCAGTAGCTGAGCATCATTATAAAGCCGAAGAGCAAAAAGTCACAGAAAATCAAATAGGTTAATGCTGAAAAATCAAATTATGTAGAAATACTGTCACACTCAAATTGATCACATCAATGAAAAATTAGGCAGTAATTCATACTCTCTCCTCACAAACTGGCAGCTATTAATCCCAGGTTTAAAAAAAAAACCCAAACCTCCAGTATATATCTTCTGTTAAACCAGTCAAGTGTATTAAGCAAAACATCTTTTCATGACAGTGCTTAAGCTGTATAAACAGTGAAAATAACTTGAAATACAACTGTCAATGTTCACAGTCTGGTAATTAAAATATAGGCCAGGAGCTGTACACGGTGGGGGAAGATGTATTTCTCAGGGGTGCTTTTTAGAGGGAACAGCAATTTTAGAAAGCTGCTTCTGTGTGGGGGGATATATCTGTTTGTTTTCACCATGTGCACCTTTCTAAAGCGGTTAGCTTAGCAGAGTTTAAAAAAGGTTTGGATGGCTTCCTAAACGAAAAGGCCATAGACATAAAGGAATCCTGTTCAAAAGGAATGGATCCTAAGGAGCTTAGCCGAGATTGGGTGGCAGAGCCGGTGGCGGGAGGCGGGGATGGTGCTGGGCAGACTTATACAGTCTGTGCTAGAGCCGGTAGTGGGAGGCGGGACTGGTGATTGGGAGGCGGGGATAGTGCTGGACAGACTTATACGGTCTGTGCCCTGAAAAGGACAGGTACAAATCAAGGTAAGGTATACAGAAAAAGTAGCACATATGAGTTTATTTTGTTGGGCAGACTGGATGGACCGTGCAGGTCTTTTTCTGCCATCATCTACTATGTTACTATGTATATGTATGTTATTAAATGATCTTGGGGAAAATCCACTATTTCTGGGATAAGCAGTATAAAATATTTTGTACATTTTGGGGATCTTGCCAGGTACTTGTGACCTGGATTGGCCACTGTTGGAAACAGGATGCTGGGCTCGATGGACCTTTGGTCTTTCCCAGTATGGCAATACTTATGTACTTATATGCACTGTTCTCTCTAAACATGGAGGGACTTAAATGTTTGGTCCAGCACCTCTTTTTACGAGAGGCTGTATGTTTGGCAGAACTTCCTATAAAATATTGTGGGAATTCTTCACGTGTTGACTTGGATGTTTAAATTCCCTTCGCTAATATGTAATTTCAGTGCAAACCTCACTGAAACAGGTCAATTAACAAGGGGAAAGTGCACTTTCCCTTTCCTCTTAAATAGGCCTGACACCACCAACCACCCATTTTCTCCTTCTCCAAATCCCAGCACCCAGATCTTTCTCCCTTCCTTCCTCCTTACCAGTACTTCCCCATACCATGTACATGGATAGAAAAACATAGACCCCCCAAACCCCAAACAGGCAAAACGGTGTTCCTTGGGCCATCCACATGCAGCACTTCCCCCCCCCCCCCTCCCCAGAGGCAGTATTTTCTTTCTAGCCCATCTTCCCCAGAGGCAGCATAACCTTTTTCCTCTTGGCCCCCTCCACTGACAGCACTTACCCCAGGGGCAACTCATAGCAATCTGCTGCCTGAGGCTAGGTATTCCCCCAGGCACCCAAAAGAGAGGGTCCCCTGAAAACTCTGATCAGGAAGGAAATGCAATTTATATATTCCTAAGCAATACAAAAAAACAAAACAAAACCCTGCCAACATTGGTTATAGTCAACAAAAATGATCTGAGTTAAATTATGTTGCCTGGAACTCTACTATTAAAAGAAAAATACTGACCCCTGACTCTGCATTGTCACAGTGTTAAATGCAAGCAGGTGGAAATATTTGTTCACTCAACGAATAGTTAAGCTCTGGAACTCTTTGCCGGAGGATGTGGTAACAGCGGTTAGAGTATCTGGGTTTAAAAAAGGTTTGGAGAAATTCCTGGAGGAAAAGTCCATAGTCTGCTATTGAGGCAGACATGGGAAGTAACTTCTTGCCCTGGGATTTCTAGTATGGAGTGTTGCCACGATTGGGTTTCTGCCAAGTACTTGTGACCTGGCTTGACCGCTGTTCGGAAAATAGATGGACCATTGGTCTGACCCAGTATGCCTACTCTTACGTTCTTATGTATTCTGCATCCACAGGAGCCTTCCTCATGCAACAATGGGTGCAGAGTGAACTAGAGCATTTCTACCAGCTGTATTCCCAGATATTCAATGCCAGGCAATGTCCAGGCACTGAGATTGAATATCTGGTATAAAGCAGTCGGATAAAGCAGAGCTGGTTAAGTGCTTTATCCTCTTACAAGTCACCAGACAAAAATATTTAGATTGTTATTATCGACTTAGGAACAGCACACACTCCTTCCACTGCCAGACACTTTGTTTAAAGTAGATGGGTTTTTGTTTGCTTGATAACTATACAAGATGTTTAGACCACTGGTGTTAATTCATTTTGAGTGGCGGGGGCCCTTGCCCCAGAGCTGCTTTATGAAATAACACAAAACCCTGCAAAAAGACACTCAAAACCTATACAGAAAACTTAACATACCATAACAGCCCTAACCCACATAGTGCAATAAATATTACACTGGGCCCTAGAGCACCAATATACCTGCTACGGGGAAACTGGAATAACAGACAGTACATGGCAGCAGAATCCTTCACCTCAGTTGCACATGCAGAACATGGACAGACCCTCACCCGATACAAAATAGGGGACCACAAAAAAAAAAACATGCAGACAAAAACTGAAATGGAGACTCCACCCAAGAAAGACAGACTATAGGCAGGGGCAATACTGGTAAGAGAGAAACAAAGCAGGCACCTCTTCCTCTTCACCCTTTAACCCACTCCCTCAACCAACCAACCCAGGCCTCCTTCTCTTTTCCTGATATCACCGAGGAGGAAACCGCCCACCTTCTTTCCTCCTCGAAATGCACCACCTGTTCCTCTGATCCCATCCCCACCAACTTACTAAACACCATCTCTCCTACTGTCACCCCTCTCCCCATCTGTCATATCCTCAACCTCTCTCTCTCCACTACAACTGGCCCTGACTCCTTCAAGCATGCTGTAGTCACACCACTCCTCAAAAAACCATCACTAGACCCTACCTGCCCTTCCAACTAGCGCCCCATCTCCCTCCTACCCTTCCTCTCCAAGATACTTGAACGCGCCGTTCACGGCTGCTGCCTTGATTTTTCTCTCCTGTCATGCCATCCTCGATCCGCTTTAATCCTGTATTCGCCCTCTACACTCGACAGAAACGGCACTCACTAAAGCCCGTAATGACCTGCTCCTTGTCAAATCCAAAGGTCACTACTCCATCATCATTCTCCTCGACCTATCCGCCGCTTTTGACATTGTCAATCACAATTTACTTCTTGCCACACTGTCCTCATTTGGGTTCCAGGGCTCTGTCCTCTCCTGATTCTCCTCTTATCTCTCCCACCATACCTTCAGAGTACATTCTCATGGATCTTTCTCCACCCCTATCCCGCTCTCTGTTGGAGTTCCTCAGGGATCTGTCCTTGGACCCCTTCTTTTTTCAATCTACACCTCTTCCCTGGGCTCACTGATCTCATCTCATGGTTTCCAATATCATCTTTATGCCGATGACACCTAGCTTTATCTCTCCACACCAGACATCACTGCGGAAACCCAGGCCAAAGTATCAGCCTGCTTATCCGACATTGCTGCCTGGATGTCCAACCGCCACCTGAAACTGAACATGGCCAAGACCGAGCTCATTGTCTTTCCACCCAAACCCACTTCTCCTCTCCCTCCACTCTCTATTTCAGTCGATAACACCCTCATCCTCCCCGTCTCATCTACCTGCAACCTCGGAGTCATCTTCGACTCCTCCCTCTCCTTCTCTGCCCATATCCAGCAGACAGCCAAGACCTGTCGCTTCTTTCTCTATAACATCAGCAAAATTTGCCCTTTCCTCTCTGAGCACACCACCCAAACTCTCATCCACTCTCTCATTACCTCTCGCCTTGACTACTGCAACCTACTCCTCACTGGCCTCCCACTTAGCCATCTATCCCCCCTTCAATCCGTTCAGAACTCTGCTGCGCGTCTTATCTTCCGCCTAGACCGATATGCTTACATCACCCCTCTCCTCAAGTCACTTCACTGGCTTCCGATCAGGTACCGCATACAGTTCAAGCTTCTCCTACTAACCTACAAATTGCACTCAATCTGCAGCCCCTCATCTACCGCTCACAGGACAAATCCCTCCTCTCAGTACCCTTCACCGCCAACTCCAGACTCCGCCCTTTCTGCCTCGCCTCACCCTATGCTTGGAATAAACTCCCTGAGCCCATGCGCCAAGGCCCCTCCCTACCCATCTTCAAATCCTTGCTTAAAGCCCACCTCTTCAATGTCGCTTTCGGCACCTAACCATTGTACCTCTATCCAGGAAATCTAGACTGCCTCAATCTTGATTGACTGCACTTTTTATCCTTTAAATTGTAAGCTCCTTTGAGCAGGGACTGTCCTTCTTTGTTAATTGTACAGCGCTGCGCCACCCTGGTAGCGCTTTAGAAATGTTAAATAGTAGTAGTAGTAAAACGTATTAAACATAATTTTTTTCTTTTCTACCTTTGTTGTCTGAGCACTTTAATTTTCTGATTTGGCTGGTCCCAGTCTCTTCCACTTTTCCAGGTTGGCTTTTCAATTTCTTCTCTTCTCGTCTTCCTTACCTTTTCTACATCTGTCTGGTGCTGATCTTTTGTTTCCCCCCTCCCCCCCACCCCATTTTTCTCTCTTTTTTTTTTTTTCATTTTTATTTGTAATTTTATTGAGTCATTTTTCTCTCTCTTTCTGACCCTCTAGTCTTCAGACTTCATTTCACATTTTCTCCCTCTCAGCTTTTTCCATCTTCCTCTCATTCCCTCTCCAGCACTCCCGTTGCCACTTCTGTCTCTCCTTTCTCCTCCCCCTCCCCCCAGCTTTCACTCACTTTCTTAGTCCACTTTCACCCATCCTCTGTAGCAGGGCTTTGTAGTTGGAGCTGGACTTGGACAGTAGAAAGGTAGACGATCAGAATTGAAGGTTTGGTGTACCAATTCCACAGCCCTGCTCTGTACTCACCCTGTTAGCCCTCATCTACCGTCCACTGCATCTCATCACCCTATCAGCCCTAGCTCCATCCCTGACTCTCCTTCCTCCATTGCCTCCAAGGCCATTCTTCCATCTCTTATCTTATATCCCATGTCCTATTGTCTCTCTTTCACAATCTTTTCAGTCCCATTTCCACCCTCACTCAACCCATTCAGAGACCCCCATCCCCTTTCAATGCCTCATCCAGTCTTCCAGGTCATTCGCATTATGTCTCAACCGTCCCCACAGTCAAACCCTTTTCTCTTATCCCTCATTTATCACCCTCACTCATTCTCCCAACCCATCGATATACCCCCACTCATATTTAAAATCTCGAAACTCCCACTCCCATCTCTCTTATCCATAATTCCCTGCTCTGCTCCTCAACACTCTCCCATTCAATCATCAAGTCCCAGTCATTTTCTGCTTTGTTCCCCTTCCCTCCAAATCCCTAGTCCCATCCATCTTCTGCTCCTTCTCCCTCCCCCCACCCATGCCCTCTAGTCCCATCCATCTTCCGCCCCTCCCTCCCTCCCACTCACTCACTTCACCTAGCCCATCCATCGTCTGCTCCCTCTCTCCCCCCATACCACATCCCCTAGTCCCATCCATCTTTGCTCCCTCCCGCAACACCTACACCCCCTAGTTGCATCCATCTCCTTCCCTCTCCCTCCCCAGCACACCCCTAGTACCATCTACTCCTCCCCCCCCTTGTTCCAGCCACCTTCTGCCTTCAGTATCTCTTATCCATTCTCCTCTCTTCATGTCCCCCATCATTCCTTCTGTGCCCCTCTCTGTTCTGTCCAGCACTTCCCCTCTGCCCCCTGTCCCTATTCCCTTCAGTCAGTATCTGTGTCCCCATCTTTCCCCATGTGTTCATGTTCCACCTTCTGTCAAGCTCCTCCCTCTTCTTTCCCCTTTCTCCTGCACCCCCACCCCAGGGCCTGCATCTCTCCCTCTCCTCACCCCTGCCCCCCCTCTCCATGGTACTGCATTTTTCTCTCTCTCTCTCTCTATGGATCCAGTGTCTTTCCCAGTATCCCCCCCCCCCCCCCACACACGCACGTCCCCTTGTTCTTTGCCCCCCCTTCCAGCATGTCTCTCTGTCTCTCTCTCGTTTTTTCTCTCTAGCTTCTCTCCCCCATCAGAGCTCTCACTTCCCCCTCCCTCTCCCTGCAGTCTGGCATCTCTCTCCCTTACCCCTCTCCCATTAGAATTGTCTTTTTTACCCTTCCTCACCCCTTCCAAAATTGTGGGTATGCATCTGTCTCTCTCCCCTCCCCCCTTATAGCCCTGTGGGGTCCAGTATCGCCCTCCCCTTGCAATCTGGCATCTCTCTCCCTTATCCCCCCCCCCCCCCTCCCTGTGGTCTCTCTCTCTTTTTTTTTTTTAACTCTTTTCCACCTGCATCTATCTGTCTCGCTCCCCTACCAGCCCTGCAGGGCCCATTATTGCCCCACCACCACCACTGCTGCTGCTGCAGCACTGGAGTGGAGTCTTCCAATCTCTCTTTCTCTCCTTCCAGCCCCATGGCCCCCTCACCGAGTCTTCCAGTCCCCCAAGCCACCGGTAGCCTCAATGAGAAAGCAGTACGCACGCTGCTTTAGACCTGCTCCTGAAGCCCTTCTCTCTCCTACAGCTTCCCGCCTAAGCAGGAACAGGAAGCTGACGGAGAGAAAGACTTCTGGGCCAGGCCTAAAGCATTAAAGCAGTGTAACATAGTAGATGACGGCAGAAAAAGACCTACATGGTCCATCCAGTGCCCAACAAGATAAACTCATATGTGCTACTTTTTGTGTATACCTTACCTTGGTTTGTACCTGTCCTTTTCAGGGCACAGACCGTGTAAATCTGCCCAGCACTATCCCCGCCTCCCAACCACCAGCCCTGCCTCCCACCACCGGCTCTGTGCATACTGCTTTCTTGCTGAGGCTGCCGGCGGCTCGGCGGGGATTGGAAGACATGGGGAGCGGGAGAGCGATTCCAGATGCCGCAGGACTGGAAGGAGAGAAAGAGAGATTCTGTCTATAGCTGCACCACTCAGTCGGGGCAATGCCAGGCAGGAAAAATGGGATCACAATCCCAAGGCTTTCCACTCGGGTGGCAGCTGGTTTGGGGGGGGGGGGAGGGGAAATGCCTCCCAAACTACGTCCATGATTTGGGTGTTCGCAACCCTTGGACATTTTTCTGTTATAATTGAACAAAGGAAAAACATCAAGGTCTAAAAGTTAGACTGTTTGGTCAATATCTGTTTTAATCACGACTGAGTCACAGAAAGGTTGCCTAAATGACCACTGGAGGGATTAAAGTCTGACCCCCCTCCCACCCCATAAAGAAGTGAAAGAGACAGCTTCATACGCTATGGCCAGTCCCATTACAGCAGCAGGGAGGCCCCTGCAGTCACCTAGAGGTCGGTACAGTGCCCCTCTTGCTGATTTTGGGAAACCTAATGCAGTTTTCTTAACCCCAGGAACAGGCTCTACGACCGTCATTCCTGACATTATATCCCACATTGAACAAGGGGAAGAGCCGTATATCAGGGATGTACCGGGACCAGAAGAAAGAGAAACTGGGAAAAGCAACTGCTCAGGTGAGTGGGGTAAAAGTCTGAGATGAAGTGTGGCTTGTCTTTATCTGAGCAGGAATGAGGTACTCAGGCCCTTAGATGGGGGCAGAGATCTATTTTATTTATGGTGAAACCTCTTTATTGCTATATAACAACAGTTCCTTGTCATCAGCAGCAGATGAATCCATTAACTGATGGGTTGTATCCGCCTACCAGCAGGTGGAGATAGAGAACACTGAAAAACCACAGTGATCCTCGGACGGCTAGCCCCTTCTGCCTTCAGTATTTCTCTATCTCCCAGCAGGTGTGGACATCGCTTGATCAGCTCCTGGATTTCTGCCTAGGGTGGCTCCTGTGCTTTGCCAGTAGAGTGGGGGTGTTGTGGCTGGTGGTGCCCACTTTGAAGGCATACTTGGTTTTGTTCCCTGTCCCTGCCTTACCCCATTCCCCCTTCTCCCGGAGTCCCTCTATTGCTGCCTGCCTCCAACTTTCCTCAGCGTAAAAAAAAAAAGGGCGCGCTTATACAGCGTTGCTATTTCTGAGGCTTTCTCCAGAGGTTCTGGTTCAGTGCAGCTTGACCGGAGCTCGTTGACTCGGTCTTCTGAGGTGAGAGCGGTGCCCAGCTCCTCCAGGGAGGTTCCTGCGGACAGCGTTCTGTGCGGGGTAAGTTTTGGTGCGAAGCCGTTATTTTATTTTTGTATTTCTGTCCAGTCGGGCGATGGCTGCTGAAGGAGTAAGCGCTGCTCCCGCTGTGGTAAACGCAGGTCAGCAGCGGGGCTTTGCAGTACGTGTTCCTTAGACGCTCATGCTAGTACGGGCATGGCGAGCGGTGATTCTTCCCGCTCGATGCAGCTGACAGCAGGCGCCATTTTAGAAGCGCTGCATGACTCGACCCTTGCTGGTGCGGAGGA
This sequence comes from Microcaecilia unicolor, assembly GCF_901765095.1. Classification (NCBI taxonomy): domain Eukaryota; kingdom Metazoa; phylum Chordata; class Amphibia; order Gymnophiona; family Siphonopidae; genus Microcaecilia; species Microcaecilia unicolor. The sequence continues at coordinate 24,004,340 of NC_044031.1, read as the reverse complement.
GTCTGAGTGTAGGGGGACGCCTCGTTCTGAGGCTGCTAGAGGAGCTCCATCCTCTGCGTCTCCTAATTCAGGGGCGGAGGGCCAGGGTGAGTTTTTCTCCCCTGATTTTGTGCTACTGATGCATAAGGCCTTAATGTTAAAAAGTGCTCTGCCGGAGGTGTCTGACACTGTGTTGCGCTCTGGATTCCCTCCAGGTTTTGATAGCCCAGTGATGGCTGCAGATTTTAATTCTTCCCCCGAGCGTTGGAAGGACGCTAAATGTAGATGGGTAAATTCCCCGTCTGAGAGTGGCGCCTCTCCCTCCCTCCCCCCCCCCACCCCCCCATGTTCAGGCTGAGGGATCTGGCAGGCCCTCATGAACAGATGATCCAGGTGAGGGTCCCTGTTTGCCACAGGATTTGGATGATCCTAATGTGGTTCTGATTTTCCACCAGGACAAGCTGCCAGCTCTCATTTCTGACGCCTTGCAGGCCCTATTGATCATCCTGCCGAGGGCGATGCCTCCTCTGTTAATCCTAGGGTGGCTAGTACTAAGAAGCCTTCTCGGGCTTTTCCTGTACATGACTCCATCCAGGAGCTTATTTCAGCTCAATGGTCTGACCCTGATGGACCTTTGAAAGTAGCCAGGTCTATGGGTCAGCTTTACCCTCTAAGTGAGGATCACTTGTCCCTTTTTGGGATGCTAGAGTGGATGCGTTAGTCACGGCTGTGACTAAAAAGACCACTCTCCCGATGGAGGGAAGGGTCGCATTGAAAGACATGCAGGACCGGCGGCTAGAATCCACGCTGAAGTGGTCCTTTGAAATCTCGGGCCTTGCAGTTCCTATTCAGCCCGGGCCTGTCTTTCCTGGTTACAACAGGCGGTTGATCAGCCTCTCTGAGGTTGCCCCACGTATGGATTTTTGACTGATGCCCTTTATGATCTGGTCAGAGCTTTGGCTAAGCAGATGTCTGTGGCGGTTTCTGCCTGCCGCCTTCTTTGGCTGCGGTATTGGGTGGCTGACATGGCCTCTAAGCAAAAGCTGGTGAGGTTACCCTTTCGGGGCTTTCTGTTATTTGGAGAGGAATTGGAGAAGATTGTTAAAGACCTAGAGGACTCTAGTCCCAACGGTTACCTGAGGATAGGCCGAGGCCTTCTTCCAAAAGTCCTGTGTTTCCCTCCTCTTCCAGGCCTCGCTTCCGCAAAGCTCGCAGGTATCACCTGGGGCGCTCTGCTGGGTTTTCTCAACGTGCCCATTTTCAGCAGAGGAACTCCTTTCGCTCGGACAAACGTTCCGCAGCGGCCGGCCAACGGCCAGGAGTTCAGGGGTGTCCTCCACAATGATGGGACGCCGGTCCACTTGTCGATTTCCTGCAGTAGGAGGTCGTCTTTCCCTCGAAGAGTGGACCAAGATTTCTTCGGATCAGTGGGTCCTAAACCTGATCAGAGAAGGTTACCGATTGGAATTCGGTGTCCCGGTGAGAGACGCTTTTATGGAGTCCCGATGCGGCACTGCCGTCAAACGGGCGGCGGTAGAGGAGACCTTGCAAGTCTTGCTGCACCTCGGAGCGGTTATTCTGGTGCCTCCCGCCAAAGTCGGCTGTGGTCGCTACTCCATTTATTTTGTGGTCCCTCGGAAAGGCGGGTCCTTCAGGCCGATCCTCGACTTACGAGGAGTCAACGAAGCCTTAAGAGTGCGACACCTTCGCATGGAAACCCTGCGCTCCGTCATTGCGGCGGTACAGCCAGGAGAGTTTCTCACGTCTCTGGACCTCAAAGAAGCATATTTGCACATTCCTATTTGGCCTCCGCATCAGCGGTTTCTCCGGTTTGCGGTTTTGGGCCAACATTTCCAGTTTCTGGCCTTGCCTTTCAGCCTAGCCACAGCTCCCCGTACCTTTTCCAAGGTGATGGTGGTAGTAGCTGCCTTTCTCAGGCAAGAGGGTATCAGAGTTCACCCTTATCTCGACGACTGGCTCATCAGGGCGGATTCAGCAGACGAGAGCCGACTCGCCACGTCCAGAGTTATAACGGTTATCCAGACTCTGGGCTGGGTGCTCAATTTGCCCAAAAGTCACCTGACCCCCTCTCAGTATCTCGAGTATTTGGGGGTCCGGTTCGACACAGCCTCGGGGTTCGTTTTTCTCCCTGAGCTTCAGAATCAGGTCCGTCTGCTCCTGCGGATGCCTCGCCCTCGAGCTTGGGACTTTGTTCAGCTTCTGGGGTCGATGACGGCCACCATGGAGGTGGTTCCCTGGGCGAGAGCTCATATGAGGCCACTGGAGATTGCTTTGCTCCAACAATGGTCTCTGATCTCCCAGGACTATCAACGCAGACTAATGTGGCTCCCTGTGGCCTGGCACAGTATGGATTGGTGGCTGTCCGACAGGATGCTACGACAGGGAATGCTGCTTCGCTTCCTTCTTGGTGCCTGATGATAACGGATGGCAGCCTTTCGGGCTGGGGAGCTCATTGCCAGGGAAGCTATGCTCAGGGTCAGTGGACACCCGTGGAAGCGGGGTGGTCCATCAATCGCTTGGAACTGAGAGCGATATTCCAGGCTCTTATGGCCTTCCACAAGACTCTGAAGGGGCTTGCTGTCCGAATTCTGACAGACAACACGAGAGTGGTGGCCTACATCAGAGGTAGGCAATTCCAGTCCTCGAGAGCCGCAGACAGGTCAGGTTTTCAGGATATCCACAATGAATATGCAGGAGATAGATTTACAAGCACTGCCTCCTTGGTATGCAAATCTATCTCCTGCATATTCATTGTGGATATCCTGAAAACCTGACCTGTCTGCGGCTCTCGAGGACCGGAGTTGCCTACCCCTGGCCTACATCAATCGTCAGGGTGGCACTCAGTGCAGGCCCCTGGCCGCGGAGGCCGCTGAGATTTTCCACTGGGCCAAGCTCCACTTGCATCTACTGTCCGCAGCTTACATAGCAGGTCAGAGCAACGTGCAAGCCAATTTTCTCAGCAGACATCAAATCGACACGGCAGAATGGGAGCTGGCAGAAGAAGTTTTTCTTCAGATTTGTGCCAAATGGGGGGCTCCAGGCTTGGACCTCATGGCGTCAGGCGTAAATGCCAAAGTCCCTCGCTTTTTCAGCAGAAGGAGAGATCCTCGCTTGGCGGGGTTGGATGCACTGGCTGAACCCTGGCCCTCGGGCCTCCTGTATGTGTTCCCTTCTTGGCCCTTGATAAGGCGAGTCCTCATGCGGATTCGACTGCTCCGGGGATTGGTGATTCTCTTCTCTCCAGATTGGCCAAGGCGTCCGTGGTATGTGGATATCCATCAGCTGATGGTGGAGGCTCCACTTCCTTTGCCTCTGGTGCCGAACCTGTTGGTTCAAGGTCCGGTGACTATGGAGGATCCCTGCCGATTTGGTCTTACAGCCTGGCTCTTGAGAGGGCGCAATTGAGAGATAAGGGCTACTCTAACAAGGTCATCTCCACTCTCTTGCAGGCCTGCAAGCGGTCTACCTCCGCAGCTTATGCTCGGATATGGCGTAAGTTTGAGGCGTGGTGTGTTCCAAAAACGGTCACACCCACGTGGGCTGTGGTCTCGCCGGTACTGAACTTTTTGCAAGACGGCTTACAAAAAGGTCTGGCTTTCAATTCCCTGCGGGTTCAAGTGGCAGCGTTGGCATGCTTCTGAGGGAAAGTCTCGGGCTTGTCCCTCGCTGCTCATCCAGACATTGTCCAATTTCTCAGAGGGGCGCTTCGGCTCCGTCCTCCCATGCGGTTGCCTTGTCCGTCCTGGAACCTGGGGCTGGTCTTGTAGGCTCTCTAGCGTTTACCTTTTGAGCCGCTTAGGCGAGCTTCTGAGAAGGATGTGACTCTCAAGACAGTCTTTTTGGTGGCCATGACATCAGCTAGACGCATATCTGAGCTTCTGGCGCTTTCCTGTCGGGATCCTTTTCTACAATTCTTGGAGTCTGGAGTAACGGTACGTACAGTGCCTTCCTTCCTGCCTAAGGTGGTTTCAGCGTTTCACCTGAACCAGCCCATTTTTCTACCTTCCTTTTCTAGGGAGGACTTTCCGGATTCCTTTGGACAATTGCGTCTTTTGGATGTCTGCAGGGCTCTGTTGCAGTATCTACAGATGTCAAATGACTTCAGGACTTCTGATCACCTTTTTGTATTGTTGACAGGTACTCGATGCGGGTGTCCGGCGTTTAAGGCCGCTGTAGCCCGTTGGCTCAGGGAAGTCATTTTTTCTGCATATCTGCTTTCAGGACGGTCTCCGCCTGAAGCGTTTAAGGCGCATTCCACGAGAGCGATTTCCTCCTCGTGGGCTGAAACGGGTGCCCTTTCTCTTCAAGAGATCTGTCGTGTGGCTACTTGGGCTTCTCAGCTCTCGTTTGTACGGCACTACAGGCTGGATGTTGCAGCGAAGCAGGACACGCATTTTGGAGCACAAGTGCTTGCTCGCGGAGTGGCCTGTTCCCACCCTATGTAGGGAGTGCTTTTGTACATCCCATCAGTTAATGGATTCATCTGCTGCTGATGACAAGGAAGGGAAAATTAGGTTCTTACCTTGGTAATTTTCTTTCCTTTAGTCACAGCAGATGAATCCATGATCCCTCCCTGACTGACTTTGTGTTTTGTTCAGATTTCTCATGCAGATGTTGTAGCTCATCGGGTGGAGTTGAAGACCAGCTCTCAGAGCTTCTACATGCTGTTCTATTGCAGGAGATTGAGATCATCCTTTCTTGGTATGGATGGTTATTGCTCCAGTTCTGGGGCGTTTGTTCGCTGTGAGGAAAATTTATGTTATTTTACCTTTATGATTCACTCTGCTTTGGAAATTTCAAAGCCTGAAGGCAGAAGGGGCTAGCTGTCCGAGGGTCACTGTGGTTTTTCAGTGTTCTCTACGTCCACTTGCTGGTAGGCGGATACAACCCATCAGTTAATGGATTCATCTGCTGTGACTAAAGGAAAGAAAATTACCAAGGTAAGAACCTAATTTTCCCATGAAATGCACATTTTGCAAATACACAGAAAAGTAAATCAGACCCCCATTCCCCCATCCGTCGCCCTCTAAGACTACCCTGTTCTATGAATTATGTTATTCAGAACATTAAGTCCAAAATGAAGAAGATAAGCAGCCCTTTCTGAGTGGCATCTTCTTATTCAGATCTCCAGTGTATTATTAAATTACACGGAGTGAACATTAACGTCAGTCACTAATAGTTTTCTGTTCAGTGTGGTAATGAACGTGGCAACATTTCATTCTCCAACCTTCTGTGCATCAAACTCCCTCCCCTTCCAATTGATATTGACTATCATATTTATTAAACATCTAAATAACCTCACAAATATATCAGGAATATTAATGAAATCATTTTCTTCAATAGAGTCCCACCGACAGCTCCACTTTGCTGTTTTCTCTGTCTGCCATTGTACCTTTATCAAGTGGTTTGCAATGTAGCCTATGTTTTTAGTGATTGAATTTGAAACTTATGTAACCCCCCTGCCTCCCTATGGCCCTCAATACAGGGTTTTCTGAGCAGGAGGTAGGCCTGAAATTTGGGGGGGGGAAGGGGCCTTTGGCAATATAATCCTGGAGTCAGAGTACCCCACTAAACAAAAGCAGGTATCTCTCTGTCTCTCCCCCTCTCCCTAAATATGAAGTGTGTGAGACTTATCTGGTCTGTTTTTATTTTCACGGGGTCTGCAAATCCAGCCAGGGAAAAAAAAACAGCCCTGAGATTCAAGCAAGGCACAGTGCAAAAGTTAAAGAAGCCAACAGAATCAGGATGCAAAAACAAAGAACAAATTAGCACATGTAAGTGATACAAGGCTGAAAGGAGAATACAGAATAAACAGACATGAAATCATCAGAGGTTGGTGAAACAGCACAGCAAGGACCTCATGGTTCATACATGAGTGAACAGTCCTTTGGAAAAGCTGTTAAAAGGGCCAGCCTTGAAGATCACATATGATTCAGTGTCACTCTGGAACAAGTAGCTTTGTGACAACAGTAACAATTCAGTATGTTGGCAAGAACTGTGTTCAAGCTGTCGCAGTGGTCAGAAGCATAGGCGGTCGGTGGCCCAACTGTTTGGGGAGGCTAAAGGCGTGGGGCCAGGGACGTGGCTTACATCCATAATTGTCTGACAACACAGAAAAAAAATAAGTAAAAATAAGTCACAATTAATACCTTTTATTAAATTTAGATATTAAATATGTGTCATATGTCAAAGAATAAAGTGGTTGCTCAAAGCATATACTAACCACAATCGCTCAACTGCAAAACACTATGCACAACTTTGTGCAAAAACACACTTATAAACCTTACTGTACCATAACACTGGGCAGACCCTAATAAACCAATATACCACCCATACAGAAAATGCAGACCGTCAACAATATGAAACAAGGGATCATAATATCACAATTCTCATGTAGAGCCACAAAACACCCTTTTAGGGTGGAAAGTGTACACAATGAGCTCCTTTTATGAACGACTATATGTAGATCCTTCAAGAGGTAGTGTGTCATGATTTAGGCTCTAAAACCCTTTCTGATAATTTGGTGCCACCTCAGTAAGGCCAACACACAATCTCTCCACTGCAAAACACTATATACAAACTTGTGCAAAAACACACTCATAACCTTACCAAACTATAACAGCAGTAATTCCAAGGACAGGACGAGCTACAACCTTATGCGTGGAAAGGCAGAACTGTAATTACACCGGGCTCTAAAACACCAGTGCACAACCTAGTGGAACAAAAAAAAAACAAAAAGGGCTGCAAATACTACACGCTAGCAGAATACTGCAACTTGATCACACATGAAAAACACATGACAACAGATATGAAGGCAAAATACTGAACTTGAAAGTTACCTCAAGAAGTCAGACTCAGCATGCAGCAATACTAGAAAAATTGAAACTTACATGCAAAACATCATAGATGCACATTTCCAAAAGCTGACATATTCCTGTTAATAAATTCTGAATAAAATACTTTTTTCTACCTTTGTTGTCTGATCATTTAGTTTTTCTATTCGCTTTGGTCCCAGTGTCTTCTGTTTTATGCAGTGTCTTCTTTCCATTTGATATTTTTTCTCTCACCATGTCCACCATCCTCCTGTGTCCTTATGCGTCCTGTCTACCATCTGTAGCCCTGTCCCTATCCTTCAGTATCCCGATCCAGCTCTTAAATTCAACAGTTTGCCCTCCATCCATATCCAGCATTTCTCCTCACTCCCCTCCATCCATGTGCATATACTTCCCTCCCCTCCATCCATGTCCTGCACCTTCCCTTTCTCTCCTACCCTTCCATCCAGTGTCATCCCTCTTTCTCTCTCCATCCTTCCACCCATTAAGCCTCTCCCAATCCTTCCGTCCATTGTCTCCCTCTATCTCCCCTTCCTTCTAGACAGTTCTCTCTCTTGACCCTTTTCCATTCAGCATGTCCTCTCTCACCCCATCCTTCCATAGTAACATAGTAGATGACGGCAGAAAAAGACCTGCATGGTCCATCCAGTCTGCCCAACAAGATAAATTCATATGTGTATACCTTACCTTGATTTGTACCTGTCTTTTCAGGGCACAGACCGTATAAGTCTGCCCAGCAGGATTCCCCGCCTCCCATCACCGGCTCTGGCACTACTACTACTACTACTACTTAACATTTCTAGAGCGCTACTAGGGTTACGCAGCGCTGTACAAATTAATAACTAAGGACGGTCCCTGCTCAGAAGAGCTTACAATCTAAAGGATGAAATGTCAAGTTAGGGTAGTCTCGATTTCCTGAGTTAGAGGTGTTGTGATTAGGTGCCGAAAGCGACATTGAATAGGTTGGCTTTGAGCAATGATTTGAAGATGGGTAGGGAGGGGGCCTGGCGTATGTGCTCATGGAGTTTGTTCCAAGCATGGGGTGAGGCGAGGCAGAAAGGGCGGAGCCTAGAGTTGGCGGTGGTGGAACTGAAAGGGTACTGAAAGGAGGGATTTGTCTTGAGAGCCGAGGTTACGGGTAGGGACGTAAGAGGAGATGAGGGTAGAGAGGGAAGGAGGGGCTGCAGATCGAGTGCATTTGTAGGTTAGTAAGGGAAGCTTGAACTGTATGCGGTATCTGATCGGAAGCCAGTGAAGTAACTTGAGGAGAGGGGTGATATGAGTATATCGGTCAAGGCGGAAGATAAGACGTACGGCAGAGTTCTGGTTGGACTGAAGGGGGGATAGGTGGCTAAGTGGGAGGCCGGTGAGGAGTAGGTTGCAGTAGTCAAGGCGAGAGGTAATGAGAGAGTGGAGGGTGGTGTGCTCAGAGAGGAAGGGGCGAATTTTGCTAATGTTGTAGAGGAAGAAGCAACAGGTCTTGGCTATCTGCTGGATATGCGCAGAGATGGAGAGGGAGGAGTCGAAGATGACACCGAGGTTGCGGGCAGATGAGACTGGGATGATGAGGGTGTTATCAACTGAGATAGAGAGTGAAGGGAGAGGAGAAGTGGGTTTGGGTGGGAACACAATAAGTTCCGTCTTGGCCATGTTCAGTTTCAGGTGGCGGTTGGAAATCCAGGCGGCAATGTAGGATAAGCAGGCCGATACTTTGGCCTGGGTTTCCGCAGTGATGTCTGGTGTGGAGAGATACAGCTGGGTGTCGTCAGCATAAAGATGATAGTGGAAACCATGAGATGATATCAAGGAGATTAAGGAAGAGGTGTAGATTGAAAAAAGGAGGGGCCCAAGGACAGATCCCTGAGGAACTCCAACAGAGAGCGGGATAGGGGAGGAGGACGAACCATGAGAGTGTACTCTGAAGGTACGATGGGAGAGATAAGAGGAGAACCAGGAGAGGACAGGGCCCTGGAACCCAAAGGAGGACAGTGTGTCAAGAAGTAGGTTGTGATTGACAGTGTCAAAAGCGGCGGATAGGTCGAGGATGATGAGGATGGAGTAGTGACCTTTGGATTTGGCGAGGAACAGGTCATTGCAGACTTTAGATAGTACCGTTTCTGTCGAGTGTAGGGGGCGAAAGCCGGATTGAAGCGAATCGAGGATGGCATGAGAGGAGAGAAAATCAATGCAGCGGCTGTGAACGGCGCGTTCAAGTATCTTGGAGAGGAAGGGTAGGAGGGAAATGGGGCGGTAGTTGGAGGGACAGGTAGGGTCAAGAGATGGTTTTTTGAGGAGTGGTGTGACCACAACATGCTTGAAGGTGTCCGGGACAGTTGCAGTGGAAAGAGAGAGGTTAAGGATATGACAGATAGGGGGGTGATAGTACGAGAGATGGTGCTAAGTAAATTGGTGGGGATGGGGTCAGAGGAACAGGTGGTGCATTTCGAGGAGGAAAGAAGATGGGCGGTTTCCTCTTCGGTGATATCAGGAAACGAGGAGAAAGAGGCCTGGGTTGGTTGGTTGAGGGAGTGAGTTATAGGGTGAAGAGGAGGAGATGGTTTGGTGGTGAATTCGATGTTGATTTTCTGCACCTTGTCACGGAAGTAGTCGGCCAGTGATTGAGGAGAGAGTGAGGGGGGTGGGAGCGGAGGGCATGTTGAGGAGGGAGTTAAGGGTGGCGAAGAGACGACGGGGGTTAGAGCTGAGGGAATTAGTCAATTGTGTGTAATAGTCCTGTTTGGCGAGGAATAGGGAGGACTGGAAGGAGGATAGCATGAATTTGTAATGAATGAAATCAGTATGGGTGCGAGATTTTCTCCAGAGGTGTTCAGCCGATCGGGCACAGGAGCAAAGGTAACGGGTGCAAGGGGTCAGCCAGGGCTGGGGGTTAGTGCGCCTTGTGGGACGGGAGATGGATGATGCAAGGGTGTCCAGAGCAGAGGAGAGAGTGGCATTATAAGTGGAGACAGCTTTGTCAACAGACTCGGAGGACATAATGGAAGGGAGGAGATTAGAGATACTAGAGGATAAGGTGGAGGGTCGACAGCCTGGAGATTCCTGGAAGTAGTGGTTAGTGTTGGGCGGGACTGAGGGGGAGGGTGATGAAGTGTGAAGGTGATCAGGTGATGGTCGGAGAGGGGAAGAGCTGAGGTGCAGAAATTGGAGGGTGAGCAGGTAGAGGAGAGGACGAGGTCAAGGCAGTGGCCAGATTGGTGAGTAGGGGTGGTGGAGCTCAGTTGGAGCTCAGTGGAGAGGCGTGATGATGGAGTGTTGTTCTTTGGAAAAAAAAAAAGGAATTATTGAATTAGCTTCAAAAAAGGGAGACGTTTTCTGCCAGATGTGGCTGCCTTTTTGTAACTCTTTGACACCTATTGCACGTAGTAGGATACTGAACTGTTAAATACTTGGGGAAGGTGGGATGCCAGAAAGGGAGAGTGATGGGAGAAAATGAAAAGGGCATGTGTTTACCAAATGTATTCTGCAATAATGTTGTTATGTTTTCTTATTGCCTATAAGTGTTTATGTTGACTGGTTGCCAATAAAATATGAATGGGGAAAAAAACCCTCCACTCTCTTCTAACTCATGATTAATACCTTCTGTTTATATCCAACAGATCATCAGATCACACAAGGAGGAAAGCGACAAAAGAAGCAAGAAGAACCCCTTGTAGAAATAGAAGAGATCCAAAGAAAAACAGAAAAAATCTGTGATAATATTTCCCAGAAAACTGAGAGGATTAACACAAAGAATTGTAAGCGGAAATCAAAGGAACGGAGAGACCCTGCTGGAGACTCAGTGGATGGAGTCAGTAAGTGTGAGAGAAATGACAGGGAGCTCAGTAACATCCCTGAGGACCAGAGACACCTATCAGAGAGACCCTTCCAAATTAATAGTGATAAGGTGACTTCTAAATTCCACCATGGCAAGAGGAAAGGAAAAAGACACCAGAAAGAATTCACATCTATTGCATATAATAGGAGCATCGACTTTATTTATTCTAAGAGTAGTAAAAGCTCCCCGTTTTCAGAACTCCAAATACACAAAAGGAATCACAAAAATGAGAAATCATTTACAGCTACTGAGTGTAATAAAAGCGTCACTCAGCTTTCAGGTCAAAAAAATCACCAACAGACCCACACAGCAGTCAAACCAATTACATGCAGTGAGTGTAATAAAAGCTTCACTCGCCTTTCAAATCTAAAAACTCACCAAATGATCCACAAGGGCCACAAACCATTTACATGTACTGAGTGTAATAAAAGGTTCACTCAACTTTCACATGTAAAAGTTCACCAGAGGAGTCACACAGGAGAAAAACCATATACATGCACTGAGTGTAATAAAAGCTTCACTCAGCTTTCATATCTAAAAATGCACCAGAGGGTCCACACTGGAGAGAAACCATATACATGCACTGAGTGTAATAAAAGTTTCACTCAGCTTCCACATCTAAAAATTCACCTAAAGATTCACACTGGAGAGAAACCATATACATGCACTGAGTGTAATAAAAGTTTCACTCAGCTTTCACATCTAAAAATTCACCAAACGATTCACACAGGAGAAAAACCATTTACATGTACTGAGTGTAATAAAAGCTTCACTCAGCTTTCAAATCTAAAAGTTCACCAGAGGATCCACAAGGGTCACAAACCATTTACCTGTACTGAGTGTAATAAAAGCTTCATTGTGCTTTCACATTTAAAAATACACAAAAGGATCCACACAGGATGCAAACCATTTACTTGTACTGAGTGTAATAAAAGCTTCATTGTGCTTTCACATTTAAAAATACACAAAAGGATCCACACAGGATGCAAACCATTTACTTGTATTGAATGTAATAAAAGCTTCACTCGACTTTCAAGTCTGAAAAAACACCAGAGGATCCACAAGGGCCACAAACCATTTATATGTACTGAGTGTAATAAAAGCTTCACTCGACTTTCAAGTTTGAAAACTCACCAGAGGATCCACAAGGGCCACAAACCATTTATATGTACTGAGTGTAATAAAAGCTTCACTCGACTTTCATGTCTGAAAACTCACCAGAGGATCCACAAGGGCCACAAACCATTTACATGTACTGAGTGTAATAAAAGCTTCACTCAACTTTCAAATCTAAAAACTCACCAAATGATCCACAAGGGCCACAAACCATTTACATGTACTGAGTGTAATAAAAGCTTCACTCAACTTTCACATGTAAAAGTTCACCAGAGGAGTCACACAGGAGAAAAACCACATACATGCACTGAGTGTAATAAAAGCTTCACTCAGCTTTCATATCTAAAAATTCACCAGAGGGTCCACACTGGAGAGAAACCATATACATGCACTGAGTGTAATAAAAGTTTCACTCAGCTTTCACATCTAAAAATTCACCAAACGATTCACACAGGAGAAAAACCATTTACATGTACTGAGTGTAATAAAAGCTTCACTCAGCTTTCAAATCTAAAAGTTCACCAGAGGATCCACAAGGGTCACAAACCATTTACCTGTACTGAGTGTAATAAAAACTTCAGTGTGCTTTCACGTTTAAAAATACACAAAAGGATCCACACAGGATGCAAACCATTTACTTGTACTGAGTGTAATAAAAGCTTCATTGTGCTTTCACATTTAAAAATACACAAAAGGATCCACACAGGATGCAAACCATTTACTTGTATTGAGTGTAATAAAAGCTTCACTCGACTTTCAAGTCTGAAAACTCACCAGACGATCCACAAGGGCCACAAACCATTTACATGTACTGAGTGTAATAAAAGCTTCACTCAACTTTCAAATCTGAAAACTCACCAGACGATCCACAAGGGCCACAAACCATTTACATGTACTAAGTGTAATAAAAGCTTCACTCAACTTTCAAATCTAAAAATTCACCAAATGATCCACACAGGAAGCAAACCATTTACTTGTATTGAGTGTAATAAAAGCTTCACTCAACTTTCACATCTAAAAATTCACCAGAGGAGCCACTCAGGACAAAAACCATATATATGTACTGAGTGTAATAAAAGCTTCACTCGACTTTCAAATCTAAAAACTCACCAAATGATCCACAAGGGCCACAAACCATTTACATGTACTGAGTGTAATAAAAGCTTCACTCAACTTTCAAATCTAAAAATTCACCAAATGATCCACACAGGAAGCAAACCATTTACTTGTACTGAGTGTAATAAAAGGTTCACTCAACTTTCACATGTAAAAGTTCACCAGAGGAGTCACACAGGAGAAAAACCATATACATGCACTGAGTGTAATAAAAGCTTCACTCAGCTTTCATATCTAAAAATGCACCAGAGGGTCCACACTGGAGAGAAACCATATACATGCACTGAGTGTAATAAAAGTTTCACTCAGCTTCCACATCTAAAAATTCACCAAAAGATTCACACTGGAGAGAAACCATATACATGCACTGAGTGTAATAAAAGTTTCACTCAGCTTTCACATCTAAAAGTTCACCAAAAGATTCACACAGGAGAAAAACCATTTACATTTACTGAGTGTAATAAAAGCTTCACTCAGGTGAAGATGCACTAAAACTATCGTTAATGCCCGTTGCTTACCGATTCCTTAGCGAATCGGTAAGCAACGGGAATGCATCAAGGAAAAGGAACGCAAATGAGCTGCTCGTTGTAGCTCACTTGCATTCTCTATTACCTCGGAAGCCAGTCGGCTGGTCGAGCATGCGCAGAGCCCAAGCGTTGCAAGCCCAGCATCCAACAGTGGCCAATCCAGGTTACAAGTACCTGGCGAGATCCCAAAAAAGTACAATACATTTTATGCTGCTTCTCCTAGAATTAAGCAGTGGATTTTCCCCAAGTCCATTTTTATTAATGGTCTATGGACTTTTCTTTTAGGAAGCCATCCAAACCTTTTTTAAACCCCACTAAGCTAACTGCTTTTACTTCATTCTCTGGAAATGAATGACAAAGTTTAATTACTCAATGAGTGAAGAAACGTTTTCTCCAGTTCGTTTTAAATTTACTACTTTGTAGCTTCATTGTATGCCCCTAGTCGTAGTATTTTTTGGAAAGAGTGAACAGACGCTTCACGTCTACCCATTCCACTCCACTCATTATTTTGTAGATCTCTATCATTTCTCCCCTCAGCCGTCTTTTCTCCAAGCTGAAGAGCCCTAGCTGTTTCAGTCTTTCCTCCTAGGGAGGTCGTCCCATCCCCTTTATCATTTTTGTTGCCCTTCTCTTTACCTTTTCTAATTCCACTATATCTTTTTTGAGATGTGGCGACCAGAATCTCAATATTCAAGGTGCGATCGCACCATGGGGCGATACAAATGCATTATAACATCCTCATTTTTGCTTTCCATTCCTTTCCTAATAATACCTAAAATTCTATTTGCTTTCTTACATAAGTACATAAGTATTGCCACACTGGGACATATCAAAGGTCCATCAAGCCAAGCATTCTGTTTTCAAAAGTGGCCAATCCAGGACACAAGTACCTGGCAAGATCCCGAAAAAGTTCAATACATTTTATGCTGCTTATCCCAGAAATAAGCAGTGGATTTTCTCCAAGTCAATTTAATAATGGTCTATGGACTTTTCCTTTAGGAAGTCATCCAGACCTTTTTTTTTAAACCTCTGCTAAGCTAACCGCCTTTACCACATTCTCTGGCAACGAATTCCAGAGTTTAATTACACGTTGAGTGAAGAAAAGTTTTCTTCAATTCGTTTTAAATTTACTACTTTGTAGCTTCATCGCATGCCCCCTAGTCCTAGTATTTTTTGGAAAGCGTAAAGAAGCTCTACCTATTCCACTCCACTCATTATTTTATAGACCTCTATCATTTCTCCAAGCTGTTTCAGCCTTTCCTCATAGGGAAGTCGTCCCATCCCCTTTACCATTTTCATTGCCCTTCTCTGTACCTTTTCTAATTCCACTATATATTTTTTGAGATGCGGCTGTTGCTATTCTCCCAGGTTTTGCTCCTTTTGGGGGTGGGATAGGGATATGGATTGACTCTGTTGGGTGGGGTACTGCTGAGAATGTTCCTTTTCTTTCTGTGGGAAGGGGAGAGCTGGAAGAATGAGAACTTTCCCTCTTCAGTTGTTATGGCTTTATTGTTGAATGTTCTGGGGAGAGGGGGTTGGAGGGAATGGTCTTCGGGGAGTGGGATTAGTGCAGCTCAATACTTAAAATTGTTGATACTTAGCTGTTCTGCTTCCTTTGTTACTCTGTTGTTTTGGTTGTTATCAATAAAAATGATTGAAACTAAAATAAAAGTAACTTAAGTCTTTGTAAAACTGTCATCTTATCTCAGAAATATTCCAGTAACTTACATGTATTGCTGTTCGGAAGCTAAACTGCCCTAACATCCAAGAAATGTAAATTCATAAAAACATATCTGCATAACAAGTAATATTAGGACGTCATGGAATTGGTTATGCGCATAATTCCCTATTTTATGCAATACAGGTCTCATAAGGGAAAGGGGGATGATATTTGATATCCCACCTTTCTGTGGTTATTATCTAAGAGGCCCTTTTACTAAGCTGTGGTAGGCTATACGCTCGTGTAGCGCAAGCCAAAATGAGACTACCGCTAGGCCAGAGCACCCTCCTGGCGGTCACCACGTGTGTAGCACGTGAGCATTTACCGCCAGATCAGTGGGTGGCGTTAAGGGCTCAGGCTGGTTTTGGGGGTGCGCTGGTTTCGTTAGGAAAAAAATGCCCAGCGCGCACCGATTACACGCATCTACACTACCGCAGGCCACTTTTTACAGTGGTTTACATATTTACAGGCACCATCTTGTTCCTAAAGAAATTAAGGGTTAAATTAATTTTCCTAAGTTTGGGGGGGTGGGGAAAGGAGGGAAACACTATTAAATTCAGGGGTCCTTTTACGCGTGTAGATGCTTTGGGTCTTAGTAAAAAGGCCCCTCAATTGGCATAAAACAAGATGTTCAGCTAAACAGGATTAGTGATATCTTCTTAACAAGGAGCTTATCAATCAGGCAAAGGTTCTAAATGGTACTAGCTTGAGCAATCTAGCAAACCTGTCTTCTATATGATAAAAGATATAAACACAAATAGAATAGACTAGGCAGTCGCCTAGAGTGGAACTTTCTTTTCTTTTTCCTGGAACAGCATACAGCAGTTCCAATCAATGCAACTTAATAGATCCTAACAACGTCATAAAGCGAATGCTACATACCTGTAGAAGGTATTCTCCGAGGACAGCAGGCTGATTGTTCTCACTGATGGGTGACGTCCACGGCAGCCCCTCCAATCGGAATCTTCACTAGCAAAATCCTTTGCTAGCCCTCGCGCGCCGATGCGCACCGCGCATGCGCGGCCGTCTTCCCGCCCGAAACCGGCTCGTGCCGGCCAGTCTCATATGTAGCAAGACAAAGAGAAGGGAAGACACAACTCCAAAGGGGAGGCGGGCAGGTTTGTGAGAACAATCAGCCTGCTGTCCTCGGAGAATACCTTCTACAGGTATGTAGCATTCGCTTTCTCCGAGGACAAGCAGGCTGCTTGTTCTCACTGATGGGGTATCCCTAGCCCCCAGACTCACTCAAAACAACAACCATGGTCAATTGGGCCTCGCAACGGCGAGGACATAACTGAGATTGACCTAACAATTTATCCAACTAACTGAGAGTGCAGCCTGGAACAGAATAAACATGGGCCTAGGGGGGTGGAGTTGGATTCTAAACCCCGAACAGATTCTGAAGCACTGACTGCCCAAACCAACTGTCGCATCGGGTATCCTGCTGCAGGCAGTAATGAGATGTGAATGTGTGGACAGATGACCACGTCGCAGCTTTGCAAATCTCTTCAATAGTGGCTGACTTCAAGTGGGCTACCGACGCTGCCATGGCTCTAACATTATGAGCCGTGACATGACCCTCAAGAGCCAGCCCAGCCTGGGCGTAAGTGAAGGAAATGCAATCTGCTAGCCAATTGGAGATGGTGCGTTTCCCCACAGCCACTCCCCTCCTGTTGGGATCAAAAGAAACAAACAATTGGGCGGACTGTCTGTTGGGCTGTGTCCGCTCCAGATAGAAGGCCAATGCTCTCTTGCAGTCCAATGTGTGCAGCTGACGTTCAGCAGGGCAGGAATGAGGACGGGGAAAGAATGTTGGCAAGACAATTGACTGGTTCAGATGGAACTCCGACACAACCTTTGGCAAGAACTTAGGGTGAGTGCGGAGGACTACTCTGTTATGATGAAATTTGGTGTAAGGGGCCTGGGCTACCAGGGCCTGAAGCTCACTGTCTCTACGAGCTGAAGTAACTGCCACCAAGAAAATGACCTTCCAGGTCAAGTACTTCAGATGGCAGGAATTCAGTGGCTCAAAAGGAGGTTTCATCAGCTGGGTGAGAACGACATTGAGATCCCATGACACTGTAGGAGGCTTGACAGGGGGCTTTGACAAAAGCAAACCTCTCATGAAGCGAACAACTAAAGGCTGTCCTGAGATCGGCTTACCTTCCACACGGTAATGGTATGCACTGATTGCACTAAGGTGAACCCTTACAGAGTTGGTCTTGAGACCAGACTCAGACAAGTGCAGAAGGTATTCAAGCAGGGTCTGTGTAGGACAAGAGCGAGGATCTAGGGCCTTGCTGTCACACCAGACGGCAAACCTCCTCCATAGGAAGAAGTAACTCCTCTTAGTGGAATCTTTCCTGGAAGCAAGCAAGATGCGGGAGACACCCTCTGACAGACCCAAAGAGGCAAAGTCTACGCTCTCAACATCCAGGCCGTGAGAGCCAGGGACCGGAGGTTGGGATGCAGAAGCGCCCCTTCGTCCTGTGTGATGAGGGTCGGAAAACACTCCAATCTCCACGGTTCTTCGGAGGACAACTCCAGAAGAAGAGGGAACCAGATCTGACGCGGCCAAAAAGGAGCAATCAGAATCATGGTGCCTCGGTCTTGCTTGAGTTTCAACAAAGTCTTCCCCACCAGAGGTATGGGAGGATAAGCATACAGCAGACCCTCCCCCCAGTCCAGGAGGAAGGCATCCGATGCCAGTCTGCCATGGGCCTGAAGCCTGGAACAGAACTGAGGGACTTTGCGGTTGGCTCGAGATGCGAAGAGATCTACCAAGGGGGTGCCCCACACCTGGAAGATCTGTCACACTACACGGGAATTGAGCGACCACTCGTGAGGTTGCATAATCCTGCTCAACCTGTCGGCCAGACTGTTGTTTACGCCTGCCAGATATGTGGCTTGGAGCACCATGCCGTGACGGCGAGCCCAGAGCCACATGCTGACGGCTTCCTGACACAGGGGGCGAGATCCGGTGCCCCCCTGCTTGTTGATGTAATACATGGCAACCTGGTTGTCTGTCTGAATTTGGATAATTTGGTGGGACAGCCGATCTCTGAAAGCCTTCAGAGCGTTCCAGACCGCTCGTAACTCCAGAAGATTGATCTGCAGATCGCGTTCCTGGAGGGACCAGCTTCCTTGGGTGTGAAGCCCATCGACATGAGCTCCCCACCCCAGGAGAGACGCATCCGTGGTCAGCACTTTTTGTGGCTGAGGAATTTGGAAAGGACGTCCCAGAGTCAAATTGGACCAAATCGTCCACCAATACAGGGATTTGAGAAAACTCGTGGACAGGTGGATCACGTCTTCTAGATCCCCAGCAGCCTGAAACCACTGGGAAGCTAGGGTCCATTGGGCAGATCTCATGTGAAGGCGGGCCATGGGAGTCACATGAACTGTGGAGGCCATGTGGCCCAGCAATCTCAACATCTGCCGAGCTGTGATCTGCTGGGACGCTCGCACCCGCGAGACGAGGGACAACAAGTTGTTGGCTCTCGTCTCTGGGAGATAGGCGCGAGCCGTCCGAGAATCCAGCAGAGCTCCTATGAATTCGAGTTTCTGCACTGGGAGAAGGTGGGACTTTGGATAATTTATCACAAACCCCAGTAGCTCCAGGAGGCGAATAGTCATCTGCATGGACTGCAGAGCTCCTGCCTCGGATGTGTTCTTCACCAGCCAATCGTCGAGATATGGGAACATGTGTACCCCCAGTCTGCGAAGTGCCACTGCTACTACAGCCAAGCACTTCGTGAACACTCTGTGCGCAGAGGCGAGCCCAAAGGGTAGCACACAGTACTGGAAGTGACGTGTGCCCAGCTGAAATCGCAGATACTGTCTGTGAGCTGGCAGTATCGGGATGTGTGTGTAGGCGTCCTTCAAGTCCAGAGAGCATAGCCAATCGTTTTCCTGAATCATGGGGAGAAGGGTGCCCAGGGAAAGCATCCTGAACTTTTCCTTGACCAGATATTTGTTCAGGGCCCTTAGGTCTAGGATGGGACGCATCCCCCCTGTTTTCTTTTCCACAAGGAAGTACCTGGAATAGAATCCCAGCCCTTCTTGCCCGGATGGCACGGGCTCGACCGCATTGGCGCTGAGAAGGGCGGAGAGTTCCTCTGCAAGTACCTGCTTGTGCTGGAAGCTGTAAGACTGAGCTCCCGGTGGACAATTTGGAGGTTTTGAGGCCAAATTGAGGGTGTATCCTTGCCGGACTATTTGGAGAACCCACTGATCGGAGGTTATGAGAGGCCACCTTTGGTGAAAAGCTTTCAACCTCCCTCCGACTGGCAGGTCGCCCGGCACTGACACTTGGATGTCGGCTATGCTCTGCTGGAGCCAGTCAAAAGCTCGTCCCTTGCTTTTGCTGGGGAGCCGAGGGGCCTTGCTGAGGCGCACGCTGCTGACGAGAGCGAGCGTGCTGGGGCTTAGCCTGGGCCGCAGGCTGTCGAGAAGGAGGATTGTACCTACGCTTACCAGAAGAGTAGGGAACAGTCCTCCTTCCCCAAAAAAATCGTCTACCTGTAGAGGTAGAAGTTGAAGGCTGCCGGCGGGAGGACTTGTCGAAAGCGGTATCCCGCTGGTGGAGCTGCTCTACCACCTGCTCGACTTTTTCTCCAAAAATGTTATCCGCACGGCAAGGCGAGTCCGCAATCCGCTGCTGGAGTCTATTCTCTAGGTCGGAGGCACGCAGCCATGACAGTCTGCGCATCACCACACCTTGAGCAGCGGCCCTGGACGCAACATCAAAGATGTCATACACCCCTCTGGCCAGGAATTTTCTGCACGCCTTCAGCTGCCTGACCACCTCCTGAAAAGGCTTGGCTTGCTCAGGGGGGAGCTTGTCCACCAAGCCCGCCAACTGCCGCACATTGTTCCGCATGTGTATGCTCGTGTAGAGCTGGTAAGACTGAATTTTGGCCACGAGCATAAAGGAATGGTAGGCCTTCCTCCCAAAGGAGTCTAAGGTTCTAGAGTCCTTGCCCGGGGGCGCCGAAGCATGCTCCCTAGAACTCTTAGCCTTCTTTAGGGCCAAATCCACAACTCCAGAGTCGTGAGGCAACTGGGTGCGCATCAGCTCTGGGTCCCCATGGATCCGGTACTGGGACTCGATCTTCTTGGGAATGTGGGTGGGGATTACTTAATGGCTTGGTCCAGTTCGCCAGCAATGTCTTTTTGAGGACATGATGCATGGGTACTGTGGACGCTTCCTTAGGTGGAGAAGGATAGTCCAGGAGCTCAAACATTTCAGCCCTGGGCTTGTCCTCCACAACCACCGGGAAGGGGATGGCCGTAGACATCTCCCGGACAAAGGAAGTGAAAGACAGACTCTCGGGAGGAGAAAGCTGCCTTTCAGGAGAGGGAGTGGGATCAGAAGGAGGCCATCAGACTCCTCGTCAGAGAAATACCTGATGTCCTCCTCCTCCTCCCACGAGGCCTCACCATCGGTATCAGACACAAGTTCACGAACCTGTGTCTGAAGCTGTGCCCGGCTCGACTCCGTGGAACCACGGCCACGGTGGGAGCGTCGAGAGGTAGACTCCCTCGCCCGCACTGGCGAAGCGCCCTCCGCCGATGTCGTCGGGGAGCCTTCCTGGGAGGCTACCACAGTCGGTACCGCTTCTCACCCCGGGCAAGGGGCCAGCCGGCGCCTCACTCGACGGTACCGGTGGCGCAAGCACCCCCGGTACCGGAGGGGAAGGGCGCAACAGCTCTCCCAGGATCTCTGGGAGAACGGCCCGGAGACTCTCGTGCAGAGCGGCTGTGGAGAAAGACATGGAAGCCGATGCAGGTGTCGATGTCAGAGTCTGTTCCGGGCTGTCCATAGTGGAGTGCATCGACACCTCTTGAACAGAGGGTGAGCGGTCCTCTCGGTGCCGATGCCTGCTGGGTGCCGACTCCCTCGGCGACCCAGAGCTCTCGGTGCCGACACGGGAAGGGGACCGGTGTCGATGCTTCTTCGACTTCTTGGGACGAAGCATGTCACCGGAGCTTCCCGGCACCGACGAGGAGGACGTAGAATCCAGCCGTCGCTTCCTCGGGGCCGAGGCCGAAGAAGGTCGGTCTCGGGGGGGGCTGTACCGCAGGAGCCCTCAGGGTAGGGGGAGACCCACCCGAAGGCTCACCGCCACCAGCAGGGGAATGGACAGCCCTCACCTGCACTCCAGACGAAGCACCACCGTCCGACGACATCAGCAGACAAGGAGGTCCCGGTACCACCGACACCGACGCAGCCTTCCGATGTCTCAGCCCCAATGCAGAGGGTCGATGCCTCGATACACTCGATGCAATCGCGGCCAAGGATGAAGGTCTGGACGCTGGCGACGTCGATGCACTCGATACTCCCGGTGCCGATGCCAACGAAGAGCCCGAGAACAAAACGTTCCACTGGGCCAATCTCGCTACCTGAGTCCGCTTTTGTAAAAGAGAACACAGACTACAGGCATGCGGGCGGTGCCCAGCCCCCAGACACTGAAGACACGACGCGTGTCTATCAGTGAGCGAGATTACCCGGGCGCACTGGGTGCACTTCTTGAAGCCGCTGGGAGACTTCGATGTCATGGGCGGAAAAATCGCGCCGGCGAGATCAAAACTCGTAATGGCAAAGATGGCACCACAAAAAGGGGAAGAAAAACTTCGAACCGAGGCCTCAAAGGGGCCTACCCCGACAACGAAAGAAAACTTCACGGGGCAAAAACTAGAAATATAGGAAGGGGAACAGACCGAAAAGGTCTCCTTCCGAAAGGATTTTTTTTTTTTTTTTTTTTAGCGAAGTCCAAAAAAGACGCGCGAGGTCGACTTTCGGGGCGCGAACAGCGTAAACACAACCGTACCGAGCGCGGACAAAAGAAGACTGGCCGGCACGAGCCGGTTTCGGGCGGGAAGACGGCCGCGCATGCGCGGTGCGCATCGGCACGCGAGGGCTAGCAAAGGATTTTGCTAGTGAAGATTCCGATTGGAGGGGCTGCCGTGGACGTCACCCATCAGTGAGAACAAGCAGCCTGCTTGTCCTCGGAGAATCTAAAAATTCATCAAGGTAAACTCTTCCCAGTGGACAATTCCTCTGGAATCTCATTTACCTGGGTAAATGACACTCACGCTCATATTAAGCTGCATCTTATCATAAATCCAACAATTTGACACAGTAAATACCTCACCTGATTTCAGTAGTTCCCATGGCAGAAGTTATTAGCCAAACATTTCCTTTTCACTGACGATATTAGTAGAACAAAAAGCAAAAAGTCCCTAATGCTACTAGCCAGGGGCGTAGCCGGACCTCGCAGTGGGAGGGGCCAGAGCCCGAGGTGGGGGGCACATTTTAGTCTGCCGCTCCCCACCCACTGCCAGCTGCCAGCAGATACCTTGGCTGGCAGGGATCCCCAACCTCTGCCAGCTGAAGCGTTATCCAGCACCGGTCTCTGGCGCCGCTGTGTTGCCTGCCCTGCTCTGTCTTCCCCTCACGTCCCGCATTCTCAGTTTCACTAAAAGGAGTGTGCCGGACGTGAGGGGAAGACAGAGCAGGCAACATGGCGGCACCGGAGACCAGCGCTGGACAAGGATTCAACTAGCGGGGGTTGGGGACCTCCCACCAGCAAAACAGGGGCCCAGAGGAAATTTGGGGGGACATGGCCCCACGTAGCTACACCACTGCTACTAGCACTGAGAAACTCAAAATGTAACTTTCTGATTACCATAGAATCTCATAGTAGAAATTTCTCTCTACAACTACAGCATTTAGCACAGACAGAAAAACTCAGAAATATGGTTCTTCATGTCATGGCTCAAATTAATTTCGGACAGTCAGGAATCCGGCCATCAATCAACCAGTGATAAATTAGGTATAGCACAAAAACAACTAAGGCAATGGCTCCTACTGTTACTATAAATTTCAGGAGAGAATCAGTTCTTTCCAGTTTTTCAGGGTTTCGGTGAATTCTTCACCCATCTCTTAAGATAACCTTCACGTAGATCGTACTTCCTAAATGTTCCAGCAGGTGTCGCTGTTCAGTGGTAAGAGAGGTATCTTCTGGCAGTGGACAATGTGACTAGAACCGGCGATCCGGGCAGACGGAGGGTGTGGCAGAAGGCGGGAGAGAGAACGGGACACAAAGAGCAGGGGGCAATGCAGCGTACAAGTATAGTCTGAGAGACTGAGAGTGGACACGGCTTTAATCACCGCATTTATTAAGTCCATCGGAATGCTTCACAAAAGAGGATGAACTCTCTAGCGCGGAGTGAAGCAATATGAGTCCGTGAAGGGGCCTAAAAAAATGCAGAGCCTTTGACAACATGCAGAAGGAGGTCTGAGCCTTGGCAGTCACTCAGAAGCAGATTTAAACAGCACTCAACACAATCTAAAGACAAACACTGTCCGATCCACCGAAGCAGATTGATCGCAGTAGGGGCAGAGACCAATACTTTTTATCGGCAGACAAAATTATACTCGCCCCCAGAACTTTTGTATGGCGACCAGAAGCTCCAAGAAAGAGTTGGATAAAAATAAGAGCGGGGGATTAAAAATGGCGGGGAAAAATTCTCCACCATCATCATCGGTGAGCTCTGTCTGGGCCTCAGAAATTGTGGCAGAGGTAAAAATGGCGGTGGAGGACACCATGAGCCACAAGCTACAGCAAATTATTGATAAGCTTGATGGCATGGATCAAAAATTTACCACTTTTACTAATGAGCTCCAGGAGGTCCAGCAACGACTGGGGGACGTGGAAAACTCCTCACAAGAGGCCTCAAAATCCATAGAGCATCTCCAAAAAACGGTTTCAACTTTAGAAGATAAAGTGGATGATTTGGAGAATCGTTCTCGCAGAAATAATCTTCGGCTGGTAGGAATACCAGAATCAATACAGGAAGCAGAACTGGGAGGCTTTTTGGAGTCCTGCCTTGCTAAGATCTTACCCAATCAGAATACGACGGGGCCGCTGAAGATAGAAAGAGCACATCGCCTAGGCCCAAGAAAGGAGACGCAACACCCGCCCTAGAGTGGTTATTTTGCGACTGCTCAACTACCAACATAAGATGGATGTGTTAACGGCTCTTCGGAAGGGGGAAACGCTGGAGATGGATGGACACAAGATACTGTGCTTTCAAGACTATTCTACTAAAGTCTCCCTCCAGCGTAAACAATTTTCGCAAGTATGTGGGCGACTACACAAAATGCAGATAAGATTCAGTTTATTGTACCCGGCTAAACTCAGAATCCAGCATAATGGTACAGTAAGATTTTGCGACACTGTAGAAGCCGCTCAAGCACTGGTGGATCGATTAGAGGAGGACAGGCCGAGAGCATCAAGAAATACATGAACAATCCCCTGGAAGGACAACTGTGAGATTGATGCCATTGATGGAGGTGGATCAGAAGAAGCCAGAAGGCTTGTAAATATAAGTGGTTGAGTTTAACAGTTTTGAAATTGTTACTGCTGTTTATGGTGGTTGTATGGTTGAAGGAGTGGGAGAAGAGTGAATCATATAGTGTCAATGTGGGTGGGATCCCGGATCGGAGACACGGATGTAGTGCACCCTAGGTGCCGTTAAGAGATGGGGAGGATGGGTAGACAGGGGATGGGTGGGGGAGGGGGGTACATGGGAGAGCAGGTATCTCATGGTTACAGTGGAGAAGGGGAGCACAGACAACACATTAGGAGCAACACGAGGAGTGTATTTCTGTGGAATTGGGTTTCACTATGGGCGGTGGGGGGGGGTATAGGCTGGGATGTCCCCCCTACCCACTCAGTGAAGGCATCAAGGTCACATTTTTTGTGGTGCCTGACAATACGTGATGGCTCTTAAGGTGGTGACGTGGAATGTGGGGGGCATTTCTTTGCCAATTAACGGCAGAAAATACTTCAAGCACTTCATAAGCAACAGACATCAATTGCATTACTTCAAGAAATGCATCTAACTGCCAAAGAGCATGAGAAACTATGTCGATGGTGGGTGGGTTCATATTATGAATCACCAGCGCAGGTGAAAAAAGCAGGAGTTATAATTTTAATTAAGACAGGGGTTCAAGTCATTACACATAAGACTATTGCGGATAAAGAGGGAAGATATGTATTGGCACACTTAACAATAGAGCGCCAACCAGTAGTTATATGTAATATGTATGCTCCCAACACGTATAATAAGGCATTTTACAAAAAACTTTTATATCATTTAACAAACTTTGAAGGAACTCCCCTGCTGATAGGTGGGGATTTCAATGAAGTTGGAGACCCTAAACTGGACAGATCTCAAGGGGGCAAAAAAGGATCGGGTGCGGAATCCAGAGGAATAGGTATGTTGAGTGAAGTTTTGGACCTGGTGGACGTGTGGCGCACTTTGCATCCATTAGAGCGTGATTATACTCATTTGTCTCGTGCGCATGCCACCATGTCGCGGATTGATTATATTTTTATCTCTCGCTTATTATTTACAAAAATTAGTGCAGCAGAAATAGGTCCCATCAAAATCTCAGATCATGCAATGATGATGGCTTCATGGGAACCTTCAGAGGGCAGTCCGGGTCAGTTCCAATGGAAATTTCCTATTCGGCTTTATAGAGATCAGGAATTCCGGGAATACATAATAAATATAAGCAGTTTCAAGATACTAACCAGGCACACATGGCAACTCCAATACTCTATTGGGATACGGCTAAGGCTGTACTTCGGGGTGAGATTATCGCTTACACAAGTCACCAGAAAAAGACGCGGGAGAGGGGCATGCTCAGATTAGAAAAGGAAATAACACGGACACGGCGTGAGTACGGGTGCCAACATAACGTTAAACTAAAAGCCAAGCTCCTAGAATTGCAGCAAACCCTAAATAAGAGACTTCACCATAAGGCCCAACGGAATTATGTGTACTATAGATATCAATTGTACAGATACGCCAATAAAAGCGGAAGGATGATGGCTAGGTTGGCAAATCCTAGGCAGGGCAATTATAAAATAAACACCCTGTATTCCTTAAATGGAACCTTAGAAAATAAAGATGTCCCTATTAATAGAATCATGCAAGAATATTATCAGAAGTTATATGCTATCCCAGATCCACCCCTGATGGACAGTGAGATATATTTGGCTGGGCAAGAGCTTCCGCAAATAGACACAAAAAGCCTAAATATGCTAAATGCTCCCATAACGGCAGATGAGGTATCATGGGCTATACAGCAAGGACCATTGGGGAAGGCCCCGGGCCCAGATGGCTATAGAGGCAAATTTTACAAAATACTGAGGGATGAAGTACTGGTACCCCTGACTTCAATGTTTAATGTCATAGTGCAGGAGAAGCAAATGCCCATTTCTTTACGAACAGTGCAGATTATAGTGCTCCCCAAACCAGGGCGGGATGCACAGAAACCTGAATCTTATAGGCCAATATCATTACTTAATTTTGAAGCCAAACTGTTTGCTAAAGTATTAGCAAACCGTTTATCTCGAATACTGCCAGATGTTATCGAAGATTCACGGGTGGGATTTGTACAGGGCAGGACTATTACTAAAAATGTGAGAAAGATATTGGTAACCTTGGAGGTGGTGTCCACGCAGGCCATACCATCGGTGTTAGCTTTGATGCCGAAAAGGCGTTTGACAGGGTGGTTTGTGATTTTTTATTTGGCATTCTAGACGCGTATGGTATACAAGGGTTTTTTCAGGAGGCGATCCGTGCACTATACTATCTTCCACAAGCACAGGTGTGGGTAAATGGAATCTTGTCACCTTCCTTTCCTATACACAGGGGGGACTAGGCAGGGATGCCCTCTATCACCTTTATTGTTTGTATTAACACTAGACCCACTAATTAGAAACATCCAACAGACGCCCGATGTACAAGGAGTCAAGATTGGTACAGAAATGTTTAAAATAGCAGCTTTCGCTGACGATTTGCTGGCACATGTAACCCATCCTGAAACATCACTGACAGCTCTCTTAGAATGCATGACAGAGTTTGGTAACTTCTCTGGCTTTAAGCTAAACTTGGAGAAGTCTGAAGCTTTGCAGAGAGAGGGAGACCACGTTGGAGTTTGGCGGGAACAGCTTCCGTTGAAATGGGCGGAGGAATCTTTCAGATATCTAGGAATAAGGCTGGCTATGGACACCACCACATTTTATAAAATCAATATGGAAAAGTTGTTAGAGGACACCAGATGCTCTCTTGAGAGATGGAGCCATTTACCCATATCGCTAATGGGCAGAATCAACTTATTTCAAATGATCATATTCCCGAGATGGCTCTATATTTTATAGGTGTTGCCAATACATATTCTTGGAAAAGATTTACGTAAGCTGAACAGGATGAGTCGGAAATTTCTATGGGGGGGGGGGAGGGAGTCAAAATTACGATTTGAATATCTGTATGATGGACGGGCATAGGGAGGGTTGGGATTCCCTTGTATTAAACGATATAATCAGGCATGCCTTCTGAGACATCAACATACGCCGCTTAGCTGGGAAAGTGCACTATTTAGACCATGGCATTTGAATTTTCTCCTGCAGGCCAAAACAAAAAGCTTGCCACTCGTTTGTAGGAAAAGCATACAGCTGCAGCCACTGCGACGCATTTGGCAATTCCTTATGCGATCTTGGGGACAAGATCTCAATATTAGTGATCAACTCCCATTGCGAGGGAATGGGGATTTTTCTACGGGGTTAGAGAAAGGGATACTTGATAAATGGTCGGAATTGGGAATTACTTTGCTTGAACATTTGAGGAGTGAAGAGGGGGGACTGTATGGATTTCAGGACCTGCAGCAGAGGCTTTCACTTGCCAATAAAGATTATTACACATATAGACAACTACATCATCATTGGTTCAGTCTAGACCAGGCAGCTCTGGACACGAGGCTGGGCCATAGGCTGCGCGAATTCCTGAGGGGGGATGCATATGGACAGGTATCAATATCGAGCTTACACAGAGCTTTAATGTCGCTCAGGCCTCCTCGCGCATATGAGATGCTTAAAGACACATGGAGTAAAGATTTGGGATACGAGTTGAAGGGAATAAATTTTGCTAAATTGATCAAAGATATACCCAAACAAGTGGGTGGAGCGGTGCTGCAGGAGAGTCAATATAGGATCATCCATCGGGGATACATCACACAATCACAGGCAGCAAGGGCTGGTTGGATATCTGATGCCCAAATGCCCTAAATGTCACAGAGAGAGGAATACCTTTTTGCATGCATTTTGGAGATGTGACAGAATAAAATTATTTTGGAAAGCGGTACAGAAATATCTTGAAAAATGATCAGGGCAAGGGCTACTCCCCTCCTGGAAAGGAGTACTTTTGAACAAAAGCAATGCATATGGGATCTCAGATAAAAATTTGGAGTTATTCTTCTGTAAGGCATATGCAGTGGGGAAAAAATGTCTACTCAGGCACTGGATGCAGGAGGAACCACCATCCGTTTGGCTCTGGAGGAATAGGCTCCATGAGTTAATGCTCTGGGAGGCCAGGGCGGCCCATGGCAACCCAAAGAGATGAAAGAATTTTATTAATATATGGAACCCTTATTTGCAAAATATTTCTCATAAAGCAAGAAGTGCTGTATTAAATAATTTTAGCAAACCCTAACTTGTAGAGAACCCAGTAGACATATACTCCTTGTACAAGACAGTAAAGTCTGGTGACAGAATTTTGGAAGGAATAGAGACCATGAAGTAAGAAGCTCACGGTACAGAGGTTATATGGTGGGGGGGGGGGGGTAGAAGGGGAGTAAATGTTGTAAAAATTGATGATACAGTTAAGATGTACATAAATGCATACTGTATGATGTGTCACTATGATTACAGAATGTTTGCCTTTCATAAAACTGTTTTAAATGTTTGATCATCAATAAAAACCGTTTAAATATTTTAAAAAATCTGTGATAAATAGGTGCCGGTTTGTAATAGGAAACTGTCAAGTGCTGGCTGTTTGTTCACTGATGTGATTATTTTGAGTGCAACTGTGCTTCTACGTAATTTTATTTTTGAGTATTAATATAATAATACCAAAAGACACCAAGAAAAACACAAATGATCTCACCAACTACCGCCCAGTTGTATCTATCCCACTAGTAGTCAAATTGATGGAGAGCTTGGTGACCAAACAGCTTACCGACTACATGGACAAAGTCTCAATACTATACAACTCACAATCAGGATTCCGTTCCCACCACAGTACTGAAACTGTCCTAGTCACTCTCCTGGCCAAATTCAAGCAGGAAATAGCTACAGGTAAAAGCATACTTCTCCTCCAATTCGACATGTCGAGCGCATTCGACATGGTAAACCACAATATACTAATAAGACTCCTTGCCCACTTCGGGATTGATGGTAATATACTCAATTGGATCAAGGGTTTTCTAACCTCTAGAACATACCAAGTTAAATCAAATACAAACATATCATCACCATGGAAAGCAGTCTGCGGAGTACTTCAAGGATCACCACTGTCACCAACACTCTTCAACATATTGATGATCCCACTGGCAAAGTCCTTATCCAATCAAGGCCTCAATCCATTCATCTATGCAGACGATGTTACAATCTACATTCCCTTGTATATTTCTTTAGGTTATATTTGTCCCTTCCTGGAGCTGTGGTCCAGTCACTAATATCCAGGAATGAACAAAACACCCAAGGCTGCTTCTGTATATTTCTCCTCATTTATCTAGACTCCTGAATCCCCAGAGTTGTGCACTTAACTCTGAATAATTCTAGAGACAATGATCAGGAGACATATAGTGAATATGAGAAATTAGCTTTTTATTTATACTCACCACAATCAAATATAGCAGGATCAATCTTAGTACAAGCCAAGTATTATTTCTCAGGGGAGATCAGCAAGAGTATCAAACTCGTGTTCTCTAATGCTGGAATCTCCCCTGAACACTATTTCAGCTGTTAGTTTTATACTCTTATTTATTTATTATTATTATTTGTTACATTTGTATCCCACATATTTGCAGGCTCAATGTGGCTTACATAATACCGTGAAGGCATTCGCCAAGTCCGGTATGGATAAATACAAAATGTTGTAGTGAGATAGGGAAGATAAGATTCAATCAAGTCAGGTTTGAGGTAAAAGGGTTTGTCAATGTTCAATACGATCTTTGATATTGAAGTGTTGCAGGGTTGAGTCATTTAAGTTGGGTCATTCGGATAGGCCTTTCCGAATAAGTGAGTCTTTAATAATTTTCTGAATTTTAGGTGATCATAAGTTGTTTTCACCACTTGTGGCAGTGCATTCCACAGGCGCGTGCTTATGTAAGGGAAGTTGTACGCATGGGTTGCCTTGTATTTTAGTCCTTTGCAATTAGGGTAGTGGAGATTCAGATAAGATCGTGATGAACTGGTACTATTTCTGATTGGGAGATTGACTACCATGTAATCTGGGACTATACCGTAGATAATCTTATGGACTATGGTGCAGATTTTGAAAGAGATACGTTCCTTGATAGGAAGCCAGTGCAGTTTCTCACGGAGTGGTTTGGCACTTTGGAATTGTGTCTTACCAAATATCAATCTGGCTGCTATGTTTTGTGCCATCTGGAGTTTCCTTGTGAGTTGTTCCTTACATCCCGCATAGATTCCATTGCAATAATCAACATGGCTTAGTACGATTGGTTGAATTA
This sequence comes from Microcaecilia unicolor, assembly GCF_901765095.1. NCBI lineage: Eukaryota > Metazoa > Chordata > Amphibia > Gymnophiona > Siphonopidae > Microcaecilia > Microcaecilia unicolor. The sequence goes on along the minus strand of NC_044031.1, from coordinate 23,973,583 downwards.
AATTACGGAAAACATCTCTTGGGAAGAAAGGTTTTAAGCACTTGAGTTTCCACATTGAATAAAACATTTTCTTTACTGTGGAGTTGACTTGGGACTCAAGTATAAGATTTCAATCGATAGTAATACCTAATATTTTGAGACTATCAGAGATGGGAAGGGAATGATCTGGAGTGAATAAGGTTGTTGGTTTATAATTGTTGTACTGGGATGAGAGGATAAGGCAATGCATTTTATCAGTGTTCAGCTTCAATTGAAACGAGTTTGCCCATGAGTGCATGATGTTCAATCCACTCTTGATTTTGTCGGAGATTTCTGATAAATCATGTTTAAAAGGGATGTAGATTGTAACATCATCAGCATAGATGAACGGGTGAAGACCTTGATTTGATAGGGACTTGGTCAATGGAATCATTAGTATGTTAAAGAGTATTGGTGATAGAGGTGAACCTTGAGGAACTCCATAGTCTGATTTCCATGTTGATGATATATTTGTATTAGATTTAACTTGGTATGACCAGGTGGTCAGAAACCCTTTGAACCAATCAAGTACATTTCCACCAATTCCAAAGTAATCTAGAAGTCGAAGAAGTATATTATAGTTGACCATATCGAATGCACTCGACATGTCGAATTGGAGTAGGAGTATGCTATTACCTAAGGCTATTTCGTTCTTGAATTTGGCCAGTAAGGTGACCAGCCCAGTTTCAGTGCTGTGGGAAGGGCAGAAATCAGATTGAGATTCATGTAATAAAGAGGAGTGTGGTAGCCGTGTTAGTCCACTCTTAAGGTTATCAATAGAAATCAAACAAAATAAAACATGGAAAAGAAAATAAGATGATACCTTTTTTATTGGACATAACTTAATACATTTCTTGATTAGCTTTCGAAGGTTGCCCTTCTTCGTCAGATCGGAAATAAGCAAATGTGCTAGCTGACAGTGTATATAAGTGAAAACATTCAAGCATTACTATGACAGGGTGGGAGGATGGGGGTGGGTCGGAGGTATGCATGGGGACATCAAAGCATATCATTGATATTCTAACTGCTACAGTACAAGGAGAAAAAATCCACAGACAGAATTCCCCTTGTAGTGACATACAATCCAGAGCTGGAAAAACTGAGGAAAATCATAAGAGATCTACAACCTATACTCCAGGAGGATGAATTACTGAAAGAGATATTCCCATCCCCACCAGTACTGGCCTTCCGACAACCACCCAACTTAAAACACAAGCTAATCAGAAGTAAACTTCCATCACAGACTGAAAAGGAACAGAAGGGCACACGTCCCTGTAATTTATCCAGTTGCAAACTATGCCAAAATATTTCACAGGACCCCACAGTTACCCACAAAGGAAAGATATTCAACATAAAGGGATCTTTCACTTGCTCATCTTCCAATGTGGTATATATCATTCAGTGTAAAAAATGTAACGAAGGATGCTATATTGGAGAAACAGGCCAGATGCTTAAGACAAGATTCAATTTACATAGACATCACATGAACAATACAGCCAGTAGGGCCCCCACCACGGTGGGACAGCACTTCACAGAACCAGGACACTGTACCAGTGATTTCACAGTGAGAATACTGAAAGGTAACTTTAAAACCATACAAGAACGTAAGACCTTTGAAGTCAGAATGATTGAATATTTTAACACCCAACAGAAAGGACTTAACAAGGACCTGGGGTTCCTAGCCCATTATAAACCATAAAGCTGTATGTCTCTGTTGATCACCCCACCCCTCACCTATCCACACCCATCCTGTTAGAATATCAATGATATGCTTTGATGTCCCCATGCATACCTCCGACCCACCCCCATCCTCCCACCCTGTCAGACTGTCATAGTAATGCTTGAATGTTTTCACTTATATACACTGTCAGCTAGCATATTTGCTTATTTCCGATCTGACGAAGAAGGGCAACCTTCGAAAGCTAATCAAGAAATGTATTAAGTTATGTCCAATAAAAAAGGTATCATCTTATTTTCTTTTCCATGTTTTATTTTGTTTGATTTCTATTGATAATGTAATAAAGAGAATTTGTCCAAATAGTTAGTGAGCTGTTTGGTCACTAAACTCTCCATCAATTTAACTATAAGTGGGATGGATGCAATTGGGCGATAATTGGTGATGTAATTTGTTTTTTTTCTTTGCGTCCTTTGGTATAGGGGTGAGTAAGATGTTGCCATATTCTTCAGGAAAATGACCTTGTTGAAGCATTAATTTACCATTCACATTAATGGTAGTTTCGCTTTATCATTATTAATTCTATTTTGGAATCAATGCTTTCGACCACATGACTTTCCAGTTTCGGCCAGACCCTTTTATAGTTCTCTCTTTTTGCACCTGGCTACCAGTAAATCTATCTTTTATGAGATATCTCCAACTGCAGTTTCTTGTTATGCTTCCGTCCAGCTGCCTCAACTGTGGCAATCTTGTTTCCGTGACAAGTTTATTTATTTATTTATTTTATGGCATTTGTATCCCACATTATCCCACCTCTTTGCAGGCTCAATGTGGCTTACATTTCGTCATGGATACTGGAAGTAGCATTGAATATACATTTGGTTTACAGAGGGTTTTGTGTTACATGGTAGTAAGATAGATGAGGGTGTTAGAGCAGAAAGACATTATAACACATTATAAGACAGTCTAGAAGTTTTAAGACTATACAGTTACACAAGTTGAATTATACAGTTACACATGTTGATCTTTGTGATATATCTTGTCGAAAAGATAGGTTTTCAATAGTTTGCGGAAATTGGTCAATTCATAGACTGTTTTTAGGTTACGTGGCAGCGCGTTCCAAAGTTGCGTGCTCGTATAGGAAAAGGTAGATGCATGCATTGATGTGTATTTCAGACCCTTGCATTTGGGAGGATGTAAATTAAGGAATGTGCGAAAAGATCTTTTTGCGTTCCTGGGTGGTAGGTCTATCAGGTCTGACATACAGGCTGGGGCGTCACCATGGATGATCTTGTGGACCAGGGTGCAAAGTTTGAACGTGATACGTTCCTTTAGTGAGAGCCAGTGTAATTTTTCCTGCAAGGGTTTCGCGCTTTCGTATTTTGGTGTGCCGAATATTAGTCTGGCTGCTGTATTCTGAGCTGTCTGGAGTTTTTTAAGTATTTGTTCTTTACAGCCAGCGTAAAGTGAGTTGCAGTAATCCAGATGACTAAGTACCAATGATTGTACCAGATTGCGAAAGACAGTTCTTGGAAAAAATGGTCTGACTCTTTTTAGTTTCCACATTGCATGAAACATCTTTTTAGTAGTGTTATTTGCGTGGTTCTCAAGTGTTAGGTGTCGATCAATTGTGACACCAAGGATTTTTAGGGAATCCGAGATTGGTAAGTTTAGTTTAGGTGTGTTGATGGTGGTAAATTTATTCTTGTTGTATTGCGAGGTTAGTACCAAACATTGGGTTTTCTCTGCATTGAGTTTCAACTGGAAAGCATCTGCCCAGGAATTCATAGTATGTAGGTTTTGTTTGATTTCATTGGAGATTTCCCTTAGATCTTGTTTGAATGGGATGAAGATCGTTACATCATCAGCGTATATGTATGGGTTTAGGTTCTGATTCGATAGTAGTTTGGCCAAGGGTGTCATCATTAGGTTGAATATGGTCGGTGAGAGGGAGGATCCCTGTGGAACTCCGCATTCAGGTATCCATGTGGCTGATGTAGTCGACTTTGATGTCACTTGGTATGAGCGTGTAGTGAGGAACCCTTTAAACCAGTTAAGAACGTTGCCTCCAATTCCGAAGTATTCGAGGATATGTAATAGAATTCCATGGTCGACCATATCAAATGCACTTGACATGTCAAATTGTAACAATAGAATGTTGTTGCCATTTGCTATTAGTTGTTTGAGTTTGGTCATAAGCGTGACTAATACGGTTTCAGTGCTGTGATTAAAGCGAAATCCTGACTGAGAATCGTGTAATATTGAGAACTTGTTTAGATAGTCTGTGAGTTGTTTGGTCACTATACCTTCTGTTATTTTGGTAATTAGTGGGATGGATGCTACTGGTCTATAGTTCGTTAGTTCATTAGCATTTTTCTTTGCATCCTCAGGTATAGGGGTGAGTAAGATGTTACCTTTTTCCCTTGGGAAGAGTCCATTTTGTAGCATAAAGTTCACGTAGTTTGTTAGGTCCGTTATAAATTGTTGAGGGGCCGATTTCATGAGGTTGTTTGGACAAATATCTAGTTTGCAGTAGGATTTGGCGTATCTTTTGAGCGTTTGTGAGATAAGATCTTCCGGTAGTGTTGTGAATTCAGTCCAGATCCTGTCTGCTGGGTAGATTCCAGGGTCTGGGTCCAGGCAGTCTAGGAGTGTGGTGTATTTGGTGTGGCTAGCGGGTATTTTCAGTCGCAGTTGAATAATTTTTCTCCTTGAAGTATTTCGCCAAGTTGTCAGCTCCTAGTGTGTCTTTGCAGTTGTTGGTGACTGGAGTGGTGTCTAGTAATTTATTCACAAGTTGGAAGAGTTTGTGTGTGTCTTTGTAATTTGGTCCAATTTCAGTTTTGTAGTATTGTCTTTTGGTTTGTCTTATGGTGTATTTATATTTCCTTCGAAGTTGTTTCCAATCGTTAAGTATGGGATTGTCTTTCTTTTTGTTCCACGCACGTTATGGGTTAGGTGGTTGACTGAAGATCATTATTGTAATGCTCACAGTAAAGTTATCAGGTTGAATTCAATAAAAGTTTAACATGGTATACGGTTAGGAAGGGGATAAAAGTTATGAAAAATTTGATGGCTATAAGTCGTTATATTTTTGAAGTGTTGCTCCACTGAGTTCTGTAAAATTGCATTGACACTGCCATGTTCAGGTGGATTTGTACTTTTTGAACTGTCATCAATAAAAACCGTTGAAACTTAAACACAACAAGAACAAATCCACAACCAAAACCACCCCAGAACACACCCTCCCTATCTCAGACAGCCTCAAAATACTGGGCGTCACAATCGACCGCAACCTCACTCTTGAGAGCCAAATAAACTCTGTAACAAAGAGAATGTTCTACTCAATGTGGAAACTCAAATGCGTAAAACCTTTCTTCCAGAGGGAAATATTTTGAAACCTAATACAATCAATGGTTGTAAGCCAAGCAGATTATTGCAACGGAATCTACGCGGGATGTAGAGAACACAAAAAAACTTGAGACCGCCCAAAACACAGCGGCCAGGCTGATATTTGGTAAAACACGTTTCAAAAGTGCCAAACCCCTCTGAGAAAAGCTACACTGGCTTCCAATCAAAGAAGGGATCACTTTCAAGATCTGCACCCTTGTCCACAAAATTATCTACGGTGTAGTCCCAGGATACATGATAGACCTTATAGACCTTCCAACAAGAAACAGAAACAGATCCAGATCATCTCGTACATACCTGAACCTCCACTACCCAACTTGCAAAGGACTCAAATACAAAACAACCTATGCATCAAGTTTCTCCTATATAAGCGCACAAATATGGAACACACTCCCAAAAGCTGTGAAAACAATGCACGACCACCTAAACTTCAGAAAATCACTAAAAACTAACCTCTTCAAAACGGCCTACACTACAGATCCAACGTAAATCCCACATCCGGCCACACAACTAAACCAATGACCGTACTGGACAATATACAACTTCCCTCCTTTCGACCCTAATGGAGCCTGCAATACATCTACTCCTCCTGTGAGAAAGAGAGCGATTTCCTCAAATGTCACCTGCTTCTGAAATACAAACCAGACACACACTCAGCATCTTCTGCATTGCATCCAGTAGATCTCCCAAATGCTAGATGCATATAATTTAGAATCACAACATACTCAGTCTCACAGCAAGGTTATATTTCTACTCATAAGTACATACATTTTATTGCCATACTAGGACAGACCAAAGGCCCATCAAGCCCAGCATTCTGTTTCCAACAGTGGCTAATCCAGGTCACAAATACCTGGCAAGATCCCAAAAAGTACAAAACATTTTATGCTGCTTGTCCCAGAAATAGTGGATTTTCCCCAATTTAATAATGGTCTATGGACTTTTCCTTTAGGAAGCCGTCCAAACCTTTTTAAAACTCTGCTAAGCTAACCACCTTTACCACATTTTCTGGCAATGAATTCCAGAGTTGAATTATACGTTGAGTGAAGAAAAGGTTTCTCTGATTCGTTTTAAATTTACTACTTTGTAGCTTCATCGCATACCCCCTAGTCCTAGTAATTTTGGAAAGCGTAAACAGAAACTTCAGGTCTAGCCGTTCCATTCCACTCATTATTTTAAAGACCTCTATCATATCTCCCCTCAGCCGTCTTTTCTCCAAGCTGAAGAGCCCCAGCCGCTTTAGCGTTTCCTCATAGGGAAGTCGTCCCATCCCCTTTATCATTATTGTCGCCCTTCTCTGCACCTTTTCTAATTCCACTATATCTCTTTTGAGATGCGGCGACCAGAATTGAACACAATATTCGAAGTGCGGTTTCACCATGGAGCGATACAAGGGCATTATATCGTCCTCATTTTTGTTTTCCTTTCCTTTCGCTCTTGAAGATTCTCAAGCCTTGGAAGGTTCCGGCGCGACTGCGGCTGCCCAGCTTGAGAAGCATAGCCCGGGTGGTAGGGGACAACTGCGCAGAGGACGAGCTGCCGTATTTACGTACGTGGGGGAGCGGGCCCACCGGAAAAACCAGATCTTTGTTTGGGGCTTCTCGTACACTGGGGCGCTGGGTATCCCCAGCTCTGTGGTCCCCGAAGGAAAAGGAAAGAGGCCCAGGAGGCAGCAACTTACGCCATACAGACTGGACGTGGATGAGAAAATCTCATCTGCAGCATGTGGCTATGGATTTACATTGTTATTATCAAAAACATCTGATGTCACCAAAGTGTGGGGCATGGGTCTGAATAAGGATTCACAGATTGGGTTTCACAGGAGCAGAAGGGACAGAACCAGAGGATATGAATACATCCTGGAGCCATCCCCTGTTCCACTACTCAGGTTTTGCAGGTTTCTTGTGGACGAGCTCACTCTCATCTTGGTGGACAAAGAAGGAGTTTTCAGCATGGGAAATAATTCATATGGACAATGTGGAAGGAAAGTTGTTGAAGGTGAAGTCTACAGTGAAAGTCAACTCATTCACAGAATAGAAGAGTTTGATGATTCAGTTGTCCAGGTTGTCTGTGGACAAGATCACAGTCTCTTTAGGACAGAGAAAGGCGAGGTCTATGCGTGTGGATGGGGAGCTGATGGACAAACAGGTCTTGGTCATTACAATATTGCCAGTTTTCTTACTAAACTGAGTGGTGACATTGCAGTCGTGAATATCATTCAGGTAGCCACTTACGGAGATTGCTGTCTGGCAGTTTCTGATGAAGGAGACTTGTTTGGCTGGGGCAATTCTGAATATTTGCAGCTTGCTTCTGTTACAGAGTTTACTCAGGTTAACATTCCTAGACGATTACCGTTCACGGAGGTTGGGAAGGTAAAGCAGGCCGTATGTGGAGGCACAAACAGTGCTTTGTTAAATGAGGAAGGACATGTGTTTGTATGGGGATATGAAATTCTTGGCAAAGGCCCAAACCTGCTGGAAACAAAAACCCCAGAAATGGTCCCACCCAGTCTCTTTGGGAGCTCTGATCCTGACGTTAAGGTCGCCGAGCTCCGCAGTGGGCTCGGGCACTTTGCTGACTTGTGTTTTTAGTTCTTTCAGTTCTTCGTTAAACCATGAAAGAACTAAAAACACAAGTCAGAAGATTAGAACGAGCATGGAACAAGAAAAAAGACGAACCCATATTCAACCACTGGAAACAACTACAAAGAAAATACAAATACACCATTAGACAAACTAAAAGAACATATTATAAAACCAAAATCGGACCAAACTACAAGGACACACTACTACTACTACTACTACTACTATTTAGCATTTCTATAGCGCTACAAGGCATACGCAGCGCTGTACAAACATAGAAGAAAGACAGTCCCTGCTCAAAGAGCTTACAATCTAATAGACAAAAAATAAATAAAGTAAGCAAATCAAATCAATTAATGTGAACGGGAAGGAAGAGAGGAGGGGGTAGGTGGAGGCGAGTGGTTACAAGTGGTTACGAGTCAAAAGCAATGTCAAAGAGGTGGGTTTTCAGTCTAGATTTAAAGGTGGCCAAGGATGGGGCAAGACGTAGGGGCTCAGGAAGTTTATTCCAGGCGTAGGGTGCAGCGAGACAGAAGGCGCGAAGTCTGGAGTTGGCAGTAGTGGAGAAGGGAACAGATAAGAAGGATTTATCCATGGAGCGGAGTGCACGGGAAGGGGTGTAGGGAAGGACGAGTGTGGAGAGATACTGGGGAGCAGCAGAGTGAGTACATTTATAGGTTAGTAGAAGAAGTTTGAACAGGATGCGAAAACGGATAGGGAGCCAGTGAAGGGTCTTGACACACACAAACTCTTCCTACTTGTAAACAAACTACTAAACACTACATCGATTACTGCTAACAACACAGACACCCCATCCACTACCAATCTTGCGAACTACTTTAAAGAAAAAATTATAAAGCTATGATCCATGATACCTACCAACACAACTGATTATACAAACCTCCTTGAATGTTTAGACCCAATATCTGGGAAATACCCAGCAGACCGATCTTGGACCAACTTTGACACACTCTCGTTTGACGACGTCTCACAATCGCTTGGAAAATATGCCAGGTCCCAATGCAAATTAGATATCTGCCCCACTAGCCTGATTAGATCTGCCCCACAACAATTCAAAACAGACCTCACAAAACACCTAAATTACTTGCTACAAAATGGCCTCTTCCCCACGGATAAAGGAAGCATTCTACTTACTCCTCTACCTAAAGATGCTAAGAAAAACACAATGGACCTAACTAATTATCGTCCAGTAGCATCCATCCCACTCATAACCAAACTCACGGAGGGCATCGTGACGAAACAACTCACTGAATAAATAAATACTCAATTCTACATGAGTCTCAATCAGGATTTTGGTCGAACCACAGCACTGAAACTGTACTAGTGACTGTAATGAACTCATTTAAACGAACAATTGCAACTGGTAATAACATACTCCTCTTACAATTCGACATGTCCAGTGCTTTCGACATGGTCAATCATGGAATACTACTACATATACTAGAATATTTCGGAGTTGGAGGTAAAGTTCTTAGTTGGTTCAAAGGATTCCTGACCACTAGATCTTACCAAGTAACTACGAATGCGGATATATCAGCCCCATGGACACCTGAATGTGGAGTTCCACAAGGATCCCCCCTTTCACCAACCCTCTTCAACCTAATGATGATACCATTAGTCAAATTACTAGCCAATCAGAACCTCAACCCCTACATATATGCAGACGATGTCACAATCTACATCCCGTTTAAACATGATCTAAATGAAATCACCAACGAGATCAACCAAAGCTTCCAAATCATGCACTCCTGGGCGGATGCATTCCAGTTAAAACTTAACGCAGAAAAAACACAATGTCTTGTACTCACCTCACAACATAACACAAACAACTTCACCACCATAAACACACCAAACTTCTCCCTCCCTATCTCAAATAATCTGAAAATTCTTGGAGTCACCATTGACCGAAACCTCACACTCGACACCCATGTGAAGAATACAACGAAAAAGATGTTCCACTCCATGTGGAAACTCAAAACAGTAAAACCTTTCTTCCCGAGATCCATCTTCCGTAACTTGGTACAGTCAATGGTACTAAGTCACCTGGACTATTGCAATGCACTATACGCTGGCTGCAAAGAACAAACTATCAAGAAACTCCAAACAGCCCAGAATACCGCCGCCAGACTCATATTTGGAAAATCAAAATATGAAAGTGCAAAACCCTTAAGAGAAAAACTTCACTGACTCCCACTTAAGGAACATACCGCATTCAAGATCTGCACGATTGTACACAAAATCATCCATGGTGACGCCCCGACCTATATGCAAAACCTCGTGGACTTACCTCCCAGAAATGCCAAAAGATCTTCCCGCAAATTTCTTGATCTACACTTCCCCAGCTGTAAAGCTAATACATGCGACTACCTTCTCTTACACGAGCACGCACTTGTGGAATGCGCTACCAACTGACCTGAAAACAATCGACAACATATCTAACTTTCGTAAATCTCTGAAGACACATTTCTTCAACAAGGCCTACAAAGAGAACCCATAACTTAACTATGCCACCTTGCTAGTGACCTAGTGGTTAGAGTGGTGGACTTTGGTCCTGGGGAACTGGGTTTGATTCCCACTGCAGGCACAGGCAGTTCCTTGTGACTCTGGGCAAGTCACTTAACCCTCCATTGCCCCAGGTACAAATAAGTACCTGTATATAATATGTAAGCCGCATTGAGCCTGCTATGAGTGGGAAAGCACGGGGTACAAATGTAATAAAAATTTAAAAAATACCTATCTGCTCAGATCTTCCTTCCCATCCCTAATCTTCTTGTATCACCAATTGTATCTGTTATCCTGGAATGGCGATGCCATAACAGGTCTCTGTAAGCCACATTGAGCCTGCAAATAGGTGGGAAAATGTGGGATACAAATGCAATAAATAAATCTCTTCAAGATAGCCTACCCTAACGATTCATTCAACCTAACCAAAGCCTGACCACATGATTCTTATCGACGATTATTATACATTGACCATGTTTCCCATTATCCTTATTGCAATCCCATATCCATTCCTCTCCATCTTCCTACGCCTACCTCCTTACGCTCATTTACTTATGCACCCAATTCTCCTATGTTCAATTTACTTATCTGTTAACCACATTAATATTGTGTTTACTATAAATTGTATATTCTTTTTACGACTTTGTAATTCTTTATATTGTTACTATGTAAGCCGCATTGAGCCTGCCGTGTGTAGGAATGCGCGGGGTACAAATGTAATAAATAAATAAATAATACCTAACATTCTATTTGCTTTCTTAGCTGCCGCAGCACACTGAGCAGAAGGTTTCAAGGTATCATCAACGATGACACCTAGATCCCTTTCTTGGTCGGTGACTCCTAACATGGAACCTTACATTACGTAGCTATAATTCAGGTTCCTCTTTCCCACACGCATCATTTTGCACTTGCTCACATTAAACGTCATCTGCTATTTAGACACCCAGTCTCCCAGTCTCGTAAGGTCCTCTTGTAATTTTTCACAATCCTCCCATAATTTAACGACTTTGAATAACTTTGTGTCGTCAGCAAATTTAATTACCTCACTAGTTACTCCCATCTCTAGGTCATTTATAAATATGTTAAAAAGCAACGGTCCCAGCACAGACCCTTGGGGAACCCCACTAACTACCCTTTTCCATTGAGAATACTGACCATTTAACCCTACTCTCTGTTTTCTATCTTTTAACCAGTTCTTAATCCACAATAGGACACTACCTCCTATCCCATGACTCTCCAATTTCCTCTGGAGTCTTTCAAGAGGTACTTTGTCAAACGCCTTTTGAAAATCCAGATACACAATATCAACCGGCTCACCTTTATCCACATGTTTGTTCACCCCTTCAAAGAAATGTAGTAGATTGGTGAGGCAAGATTCCCCTTCACTCCAGGGGGAGTTTTGCATTTAAAAAAATAGAAAACTATGTATAATTATGCACACTTTATTTTTAATTTTTTTGTGCAGAATTCCCCTATTATAAGGGCTGCCATCTCCCCCAGGAATAAAATACCCCACCCCTTTTTTCCATGCACTTTCATGCAAACCTCCACCCTATTCCCATGGCACACACACACACTCCTCCTTTTTCCAACCCCCCCCCCCCCCCCTCATACTCCATCATGAAAGGCTACAGAGGAAATTGGAGGGTCATGGGATAGGAGGAAATGTCCTATTGTGGATTAAAAACTGGTTGAAGGATAGGAAACAGAGAGTGGGGTTAAATGGGCAGTATTCACAATGGAGAAGGGTAGTTAGTGGGGTTCCTCAGGGGTCTGTGCTAGGACCGCTGCTTTTTAATATATTTATAAATGATTTAGAGATGGGAGTAACTAGCGAGGTAATTAAATTTGCTGATGACACAAAGTTATTCAAAGTCGTTAACTCGCGACAGGATTGTGAAAAATTACAAGAGGACCTTACAAGACTGGGAGACTGGGCGGCTAGATGGCAGATGACGTTTAATGTGAGCAAGTGCAAGGTGATGCATGTGGGAAAAAAGAACCCGAATTATAGCTACGTCATGCAAGGTTCCACGTTAGGAGCTACGGACCAAGAAAGGGATCTGGGTGTCGTCGTCGATAATACACTGAAACCTTCTGCTCAGTGTGCTGCTGCGGCTCGGAAAGCGAATAGAATGTTGGGTATTATTAGGAAAGGAATGGAAAACAGGTGTGAGGATGTTATAATGCCGTTGTATCGCTCCATGGTGCAACCGCACCTTGAGTATTGTGTTCAATTCTGGTCGCCGCATCTCAAGAAAGATATAGTAGAATTGGAAAAGGTGCAGCGAAGGGTGACTAAAATGATAGCGGGTATGGGACGACTTCCCTATGAAGAAAGACTAAGGAGGCTAGGGCTTTTCAGCTTGGAGAAGAGACGACTGAGGGGAGACATGATAGAGGTATATAAAATAATGAGTGAAGTGGAACAGGTGGATGTGAAGCGTCTGTTCATGCTTTCCAAAAATACTAGGACTAGGGGGCATGCGATGAAACTACAGTGTAGTAAATTTAAAACAAATCGGAGAAAGTTTTTCTTCACCCAACGCGTAATTAAACTCTGGAATTCGTTGCCGGAGAACGTGGTGAAGGCAGTTAGCTTGGCAGAGTTTAAAAAGGGGTTAGACGGTTTCCTAAAGGACAAGTCCATAAACCGCTACTAAATGGACTTGGGAAAAATCCACAATTCGAGGAATAACATGCATAGAATGGTTGTACGTTTGGGAAGCTTGCCAGGTGCCCTTGACCTGGATTGGCCGCTGTCGTGGACAGGATGCTGGGCTTGATGGACCCTTGGTCTTTTCCCAGTGTGGCATTACTTATGTACTTATGTACTTTTTCCCTGTTCCACCCTACATACATACTCCATCCACTTCTCTTCCGGTCCCCCCCCCCCCCCCCCCCGCACATACACATACTATCCATATTTTTTCATCCCCCCCCCCCCCCCTCCCTGCACCCACTGTCCACATTTTTCCAAAGACCTCCTCCTGTGCTGTAGGAGCAGAAGGAGAAGCTGTACGGCCATAGGTCAGGCTGCTTTCTGCTCCTCTGCCATCCCAGTCCTGACTGTTCCATTGAGCCACGCAGGCCTTTGTACAGCCATGTAGTTTAAAAAACCACTGGGAACTGTAGGGGTATTTCCCTGTGATCTAGCCTATGCTGGTCTGGGCCTATAGAAACCTATGACATCTTGGTATAATAAGATGGCTGCTGCAACCTCTCTGTGTCAGCAAGATCCAGCTTCAACTTGTGGAAAATCACTGACAGGCTTGCTAAAGCCAAGGACAGTCTGTGTTCTAAACACCCCCTTCTATCACCCTGAGAACGGAGTAGGGAGGCAGACATGGCTCCAGAAGTTACCATTCTCCAAGGTCACAAAACAAAGAACTCTTCTTGCCATGTACTGAGCTGGACAAGATCACGATTGGTTCCTACCGTCACCTGACCGAGAGGGACGGGGAAAGCGGGAACAGAAGTAAGAAGTGAGTCGGAGACCCTTGGAAGAGGTGCAACTGGTAAGAGGACCTGAGAGATCCAGCAAGGCTCGGGGGGGAGCCAGAGACTTTGTATGATACCAACATTGTGATCTGCATCCTGGTGCAAATACCTGTGGCAGAGATATTGGCTCTGATAACCAAAGGAGTGACGGGAACCTACGTGGGCTAATAAAGACCTGCACCACCTAAGACACCGACAGCTAAAATAGCGTCTGGGGAGATTCTGCTCCGGTCTTATCTGAAGCCGTCATCACGACAGCGTGGTAAGATCACAGTGATATATTTCCTGGTCTGGGGTTAGGCAGTGGTTTTATCTAAGTACGACTGGTTTATGTCAGCTCTTGGTCAGAGAAAGCAGCTAATGTGTATTTTGCATAAGATGTGATAAGTTTCATAAGGATTATTAGGTTATCATTTGTACTGTTCTAATCATTACCGTACTTAGTCTCAGGATAATCAGAGTGTAGTTTAGACAATATATTTTGGTAGTGCTCATATCAGTAAGGGATATTTTTATTGCATAAGCTAGCGCAGAGTATTTCTATTTTCTTATCCATAATAAAGCTAATATATATATCTATCAGCTGTGTCTTTCTTTTTCACTCTACACACCAAAACACCTGGAGAGGTGCCAGAAGCAAGATTCCTGTATCTCACCCTAGACAGAGCTAGTGAGTCTGTTAGGCAGACTTATGCATCAGGGAATCTTGGTATAAGTAATCTGTGGGTACTTGTTGCCCTAGGTATTATTTATCTCACCCTACAAATGGGGGCTCGTCCGGGATCTCAAAGAGCTGAGGAAAGAATCCGTTTGTTTTTTTTTCTGTAGAAAGAAAGAAATCCTAGCTGTATAGTTCTGAACTTTAAATTTCTCTCTCTGTGTGTGCACTGGAAAGTGTCTGTGAAGCGTGCTAGACACTGGTAGTCGTAAATCTGCTGCTTCTGCCAGCTTTACGACCTAGCAGTGAGATAAGGTTTTTTTTTCAGTACTAGTTGTGTTACTTGCTAGCAGCTTTCAGTTCTTCAGTATGACGTCACCTAGCAATATGCTCTCCGCGCTAGAAGTCACTGTTTTTGAAGTTTTAATTAGTGCAAGACAGTCTAATAAGGCAGTACCGGAGTATTCTATAAACTCTCTGTTGAAATTGTTTAGGAAAAACTCGCCTGAAAGTCACAAGGCATATGATTTTGTATTGCATTCAGTGTTGAAGGTTAAAAATAGATTGACTGTGGCAGCACTAGTGGAGCTCGGCTGTACCCTACTAGCTAAGAACGAAAGTGCAGCTTGTAGTACCTTTGACCTCCAAACTGAACCAACAACTGTGTGATGAAGTTAATGCTCTGAAAACAGAACGATTGGATTTACAATTGAGGTTAGAGAGCATCACTTCTCAGGCAACGGCTGGAGGAGGGGAGGGTGCTTCAGGTCCACAGGGAAATGTTCCATGTTCCACTTGTGCAGTGTTGAAAGAAAAGTGTGCAGCCCTAGAGAAAGATAAAGAGCATTGGGAACTGACTGCCCAGTCCTTGGAGAAGGATATGAGGCAGAAAAACGATTCCCTTGCTTCTAAATCTTATCAATTGGAGGAGATGATGCAGACTTTAAGTTTGCGAAAGAAAGAAGCTGATCACTTTCACTCCCGGCAAGAGCAAGTGAGAGAAACATATGAGGATAGGATTACGGCCTTGAGTAGGGAGTTGAAACAGGAAAAAGGGAGTGTCAGCTCTGCCCGGCAGGCTTGGCACAGGGCAGAAGAAGGACGGGTGGAGTTATGGGAGAAGAATAATATGCTTTCACTACAGTTGTCACAGGCTCGGCAGGACAGAGAGATGTGTGTAAAGGCATTAACTCAGTATAGGACAGAACTAGATACGGTCCAGCAGGAGGTATATGACTCTATGGAAGAGGCTACTGCTACACCCATGGAATCACAGAATAGGGCTGACTCTAGGTCACCCAGTCCTATGCTAGAACAGTTCAAACTGTCTGAATGGTCCCCGAGAAATGAAGTAGAGCTGGAGCCTAACCCTTGTCAGTTGACAGCCCCACCCCGGTACAGTAGCCTAGTTCCTGAGACCTTAGACAGCATGCAGGAGCCTAGGCTCCGCCCAGTGAGGCCACAGAACACTGTGCAAATTGATGATGTTAACAGGACAGTTGCACCTAGGCCCCACCCAGGAAGGTCACAGCTTATTGTGACACCTGAGGAGGGCACCGGTACAATTGGGCCTATGCTCCGCCCAGGAAGGGCGCAGCTCACGGCACCTCTTGATGACATCAGCAGCACCACAGCACCACTGTTTAAGTCCCCTACTGGAGAGCAGCGGAACTCCACTCAGACACACAAAGTCATTCCTTTATCTAGGGACCAGTATTCACAAGTAATGAAAACACTTCGGGCGATGATTACACCTTTTAAAGAGTCTTCTGAGGTGACAATCTACGCACATCTGGATAGCGTGCATGACCTTTTCAATTTCTTACAGGTTCAGGCCGACTCAGATAAAAGAGCTTTACTGCAGTGGACGTTTGCGACTGAGTGCCAAACATATTTAAAGGCAATTTTGGCTGAGAGTAATGATCTCTCCACTGTGGAACAAGCGTTGAAAAAGCGGTATGGACTGTTTGCGGACCCCACCGAGGCCAAAAGGGCAGCATATAATATGCGCTGCGGGCCAAATGAGAGTCCACATGAATGGTCCTATCGCCTGAGGCGCACATTTTTCGATGGGGGGGCGGACCCAGAGGCCAAAGAGCTTGAGTTTGGGGAATTTAGGAATCTTTTTGTGAAAGGTCTGCCCAATCAAGTGAAAATGTCTCTAGCAGGAAAGAAAAGTGAACCTTTTTCCCTTCTGCTAAAGCGGGCGGAGGAGCTTTTTGATATGTGTCGCGAGCAGCCTGATGCGACGACCACCCAAGTAGTTCCTAAGAATCGCAGCAAAGTGGCTCCACCTAGTGTTTGTGCTGTTACATCCACGCTTTCTCTGGAAAACAAGATGTCAAGTCCTTCTATACCCGCCCGGGTTGGCAATACCCAATCTTACCAGCAAAAGGGCACCATGCCTCCGACTGCGCCGGAGGGCCAACAACAGGACCCGAAAAGGAAGCGTTTTAACAAGAGACAGTGGACAGCGGAAAAGATCCGGACCCAACAAGCACAGATTGAGCAACTGCTGGCGCAACTTCAACTAACAAATCCTGCAGCCGCACCCCACCCATCCTCGTCACCGAACAAAGGAGGCAACTTTCAGAAGCCCAAAGAGAAATCTTCCGGGCCGATTATAGGGCCTAGGCCGAGTGTCAAGTCCGTTGAATTACTGGAAGATCCGGTTTCTTGTGAGGAAGACCTGGCATGACTAGATTCGGACCCTCCTTCACCAACCATCATGTCCACAGTTCATGTGAATGCTTTGTCGTCCAACAGTGAGGAGTCCTCCGTGACCGATGCTGATGCCCAGCCCTCTAACCCGAAAGGGCCTCTCTTACAGGACTCGAATGAGGAAAACAGGTATTTTCTTGGTAAACTTATTCCTAAAGGGTACAGATATACCTTAGCTCTGTTGATTCAACAGAAATTTTCCTGTCAGGGTCTACTGGATACCGCCTCAGAGGTGACGTTGATCACCCATGGCATGTTTCAGAAACTTGAGGCTTTTCTGGGGGGAGGTGGAGAGGCGCTGCGTGTCACCCCGTGTGACTTGTCACTGGTGGCCTATGGCAATCAAAGCATCGGTACTGTGGGACGGGTTTGGCTTTCCTTGCAGTTCGGCGAGTTGTTTGTCAAACACCCTGCTATCATTACTACTGGTGCTGGTGAAGAATTCTTAATTGGGAACGATCTTCTGAAGAGATTGCAGACTGATCTGGATTATCGCCATGAAGTCATCTGGGCCCAAGTTGCAAGTCCCCTCCCGTATGGGAAAGTAAAACATATGAGCAGAGTCAGTGGTTCCAGCTCCGTGGGGCTTAGGGATTCCCCAATTCTAATGAATTTCCGGAAGTCAGAAGACCCTCACACCTGGGAGCTCCAGTTGTGTGGTGCACCAGGGGGGGATGAACAGCGTGGTGAAGTTATCCGCGTCCAAACGGACCGGATAGCTGACATTGTTCTCCAGGATGACAATTTGGAAATTGTTTTGACTGACTCGACTCATACCGGTGACTCCCCAGATGCTGCTGCCGAGATAGCCCACGAGGCCTCTGTTTCCACTTCGTCCAGACTCACCGCATCCTCGCAAGTTGATGGACATTCAACAGAAGGATGATGCTTACACCATTCCTGTCCAGATAGCTGACATCCAAACACTCCAGTCCACGTTGCTGTTGCCTAGTGACGTTTCCTTCATCAGTGACACTCTGTTTTATTGTCTTCGCAAGTCTGTGCAACTTCACTTCAGTAAGTGTTCGCCCACTTCTGTGCAGGTACCTGGACAAGGTGCCAAGACGCTCGTGGGACTGTGTAGCCTTCCTTTGACTGTGGGACAGAAGTCGTTCACCCACCACTTCTCTGTTGTGAGAGGCCTACCACAGCCCTTATATCTGGGCTCCGATTGCCTTGTGCGACTGGGAGTTTATGTGGATCTGGTGAACCTGGTCTTGTGGAGTAGACTTGATGGCAGCCCAGTGGAATCTGAAGTAACGCCTGTTAGCTTGAAGTCTGGACAGACCATACCCCAGGTCTGTGAAGTAGTCTGTGATACAAATGTGACCATTCCAGCTAGAGTGAGGGACTTTTCCATCAAGCTCCGTCTTGCCGAGGGACAGCGTCTGTTGGACAAAGTGGTGTTCTTCAACCCTCATGCTCATTTTCGTGACCTAGGGCTGTCCACCGGTGTTCTGCCATGGTTAGAGGTAATTGGTGAGACTTTTCACCTGTTAGTCACCAATCCACAGTTTGATGAAGTGGAAGTGTCTGCAGGAGACCCTTTTGGATTTCTAGTGGGAGACTCTTTTCCTGATGTCGAGGTAAGTTTGCCCATTGTTGGCAGGCTGCCTTCCTCTTGGAACACCTGCCAGGGGGGGGAGACACCTGAATGTCTGTTCACCTCTCCCAGAGGCCTCATCTCGCTGGAGTTTGTTTGGCCATATGATGCAACGGGTTCGCAAGTGCAGATGGAAGACGACTACTTGATTTTGTCCAGAAAGATGTCTTTACCCCAGAAGTCTAGAGTGGTGAATGCGGTTGAAACTTCATCTCTGCAGGAGGACATTGAAGAGCAGGTGGAAATTTCAACCAACCAGCCTTTCTCAGAGTTTGACGCGATGGTGAAAGACCAAGTGGAACAGGCTGATGCTTGTGCTACTGACACAGAGAAGATGCAGTTGACTGAGTTGCTGTACAAATACAAGGAACTTTTTGCTGTGGACTCATATGACTGTGGCCTTACAGACCTACACGTCACCAGAGTGCCTACGGAACCAAGTAGTAAGCCTGTTTTTGTGCGCCAGTATAAGATCCCATTAGCTTCCTATGAGTCCGTGCAAGAGATTCTCAATACCTTGGAGGCCAGGGGCATCATTAGGCAATGCAACAGCACATACAACTCCCCTCTGTGGCCCATCTTGAAAAAGAACAACAGCTGGAGAATTGCCCTGGACTACCGTCAGCTGAATAAGCGAGTACCGCTGTCCAGGTGGCCAATGGCTCCACTGGATCAGAGTCTTGCTACCATCAAAGGGGCTAAGTATTTCACCAGCCTAGACTTAGCATCAGGGTTTTGGACCGTACCGGTACATCCACATGACCAATATAAACTGGCCTTCACGTTTGGGAAGAAACAGTATACGTGGAACAGAACTCCCTTTGGTTTTCTCAACTCCCCGGCTGAATTCAACATCTTCCTACACAAAGCACTTCCAGATGCTGAAGCTCGAGGGACTGTGGTCTATGTGGATGATATTCTGATCAAAAGCCCTACTTTTCAAGATCACTTGGCAGAGATTGAGCATGTCTTCACACAGTTGACAGATGCTGGAGCTAAATTGACACTAGCCAAAGGACAATGGTGCAAGAAATCTCTGAATTACCTAGGGTATGAAATTTCTGCTGATGGTCTGCGACCTCAGAAGAAGCGAGTTCAGGCCTTACAACAGCTGAAACATCCCACCAATCTCACAGAACTTCGTTCCTTTCTGGGAATATGCAATTATTCCAGACAGTTCATAGACGAGTATGCGGAGATCACCCGACCCTTGGTCAAGCTATTGAAGAAAGATACACCCTGGACGTGGGGTCCAGAGCAGGAATCTGCTATGCAGGAGCTGAAGGATCAGCTTAGCCACTTTCCATGCCTCGCGTACCCTGAGGGGGGTCACGAATTCTACGTTGACCTGGGATACTCCAATCATTCCATGAGTGCTGTCCTGTATCAGAAATATGACTCTGATAAGCGGGTTGTGGCCTATGCTAGCAAAGGCCTATCGGATGTGGAAAAAAAGTATTCTGACTGTGAGAAATCCTTGTGGACCACGGTATGGGCTCTGCAACATTTCCGGAGTTACATCCAAGGGGAGAAGCTAATCGTAGAAACTTGTCATCAAATCATTAGTTTCCTGGGTAGCGACCGAATCAAATCCGGTCGAGTGTCCAACAGTAGGATAGTCTCCTGGACATTGGCTCTTCAAGGATGGCCTTTAGAGGTAAGGTATGCCCAGAAACATCGTAATGTAGTAGCCCAAGGTATGGCTGAGCTGCATGACTGTGCAGGACATGATGCCCTTGCAGGTATTTCTGAAACAGAGGTTCCCGAGCAGGAGAAAGAACCTCATCGGCACCATCTGTATGATGAGAAGATCTGTGAAACCTTGCCTAAGGTCTATGTGGATGGATGCGCCTACCGCCACGACACAGACCATGAGTTGGTCGCAGGTGTGGGAGTGGTATGGAACCCAAACCTTCCTGAAGAGACTTTGAAGCACAGCTTGGGTTCACAAACAAACCAGTATGCTGAGATAGTGGCAGCCGTGGTGGCGGTACAGTCTGCAGTTCAGAAAGGAATTAGGGAATTGGTCATATGCACTGACTCAGATTATGTGAGGCAGAATTTTGTCTCTCATCTACCCAACTGGAAGCAGAACAACATGCTAAACTAGAAAGGAAAACCGGTACATCATGGAAATTTGATTCTGGCCCTGGATCAACTGGTACAGGACCATGACATGACCATCTATTGGAAGAAGGTAAAGGGTCATGCAAAGGTTGACAGTCCTGACAAGATAGGGAACGATCTGGCAGATCTACTCGCGAAGGAAGGTGCGCTCACAGGAGAACTATGGCGGTTCTCAGAACCTGATACCTTGGCAGTTCATGCTGTCACCCGACGGCAAACAAAACAGCTCTGTGAGACTCCAGTGTTACAGTGGAGCAGTGAAGTCCCATCCTTTGATCTTGTCACGGCTCAGAAATCAGATCCGGTGGTTGGAAGATTTTATGAGTACATCCAGAATCCGCAAGAACATCCATTGACAGAAGAGGAGTGTCAAGCTGAGGAACTGAGGGTACTCTACACCTCCAGAGAGAAGTTCCAGATCCGCCAGGACCTGCTTATTCGGACGAGTAAGCATGGCATTGAGCAATGGGTTGTGCCTCAGACGTATCGTGGCATCATGTTGCAACATGCTCATGATGAACCATGTGCAGGACATAGAGGAGAAGGCATCACCTATGAGACCTTGAAGCAAGTGGCTTATTGGCCCCATATGCGTCAGGATGTGAAGCTGTATACTCGAGGTTGTCTGACCTGTTGTCGTTTCCAGCCATCTTCACCATCCCATCGGGCACCCCTCAGGAAGAAGGGTATTGCTATGCCCTGGTCAGATATCCAGATTGATTGGGTTGGACCTGTGGTTCGATCCACCCGAGGCAACAAGTACATGCTTACTGTCACCTGCATGTTCACCAAGTGGGTGGAGTGCCTACCTGCACCCAATTGCACCGCCGAGACTACGGCTACCTTACTACTGAATCATGTGTTCAGCCGGTGGGGTTTGCCCATGCGAGTGGACTCAGACCAAGGATCTCAGTTTACCGCAGAGGTGATCCAACACATGTGGAAGATGCTAGGCGTGAAGAGTAAACTGCACATTGCCTACCGACCTCAGTCCTCAGGACAAGTGGAAAGAGCTAATCGGACCATCATCACCATTCTGAAGAAGTACGTGTCATCCTCAGGTAAGGATTGGGACATGAAGTTACCATTGGTCCTCATGGCCATACGTGCCACACCCCATCGGTCTACAGGAGTGTCACCTTTTGAGATGATGACAGGTAGGGAAATGATGTTACCAATTCATTTGCTTTACAGGACTAATGATGTGAACTTGTCCAGTGCTACTTCCTCTCATGAGTATGCCACCCATTTGCGTCAACATTTGCAAAGTGCCTTTGCCTTTGCCCAGAAGAACTTGGAAAGTAGCGCTAGAGGTAGAAAAGCCTACTATGATCAAGGGACTACCTCCAAAGAATACCAAATTGGCGACAAGGTATTCTATTTCAATTTTGCCAGAAACAAGGTTAAAGAAAAGAAGTTTCTACCCAGTTGGCATGGTCCTTTCCCTATAGTGGAAAAAGTTTCACCTGTGGCTTACCAAATTCGCCTCAGGAAAAATTCTCAAGGTGAAGATAACCTTAAGTGGGTCCACATCAATCAGTTGAGACCATGTCATCCCAGTCATTTGGTTCCAGATACATGCATTGTTGAAATGACCCAAACTAACCATGAAGCAGAATAGCTTCGTCTTCTTTTGTTTTTCAGCTACAAAGAAAAAAAACAAAACCTTGAAGATCCGGTGCAGTTGCCTAACAGATTGATCCTGTTTCCGTTCCTGATGTCGTTCTTCAAGATGTTCCTGACGCCCTGCTTCCTAATCCATTGGTGGTTTTCAACATCCCTTCCCCTTGTTCCTCATGATTTCCATTGTTTAGTCATGACTGTTGGAGTTTTTCTTTGCCCAAGAATCATTCTTCTTGTTGGGGGGGGAATTTGTTTGGTTTTATTTTTATTTCAACCGATCCAGTGTTCCTGACAGTGAAGTTTTGGATGTGTGTTTGTTTGTTTTTGGGACATTTCATTGACTTTCTTTTTGAACTGTGTCCAATGCTTATGTGAAGACTTTCTTCATCATCACCATTACGTGGACCATTTTCTTCCTGTTTGATGTCTTCTTGATGTGAGAAGTTGTCCATTCACACCTCATTATTCATCACGGTCCACCCTATTGACTATGGTTTGGACATTATGTCGTTTTACAGTCTAAAGACTCTCATACCATTGACTTTGTTGGACTTCGTGGAGGTCAACCATGAGTAACTCTCCACGATGCAACAGTTTTAGTCTACTATCATATTAAGGACTGATTTGCTTATGCTTTGCCATGCATTTTATAATAGTATGATAATTGATTTTTGATTATGTTTTCATGTGTTAGGACATAACAGCTAACACCCTATGTTTGTTCTAGTATCAGTGATTTGCTATTTAGTTTTTGTATACTTTTGAACATTGCTATGATTTCATGAAGTATTTGAATTATTTGCTTCCAGTTATCATTACCAGAGTGTTAGTTTTGAGTTACTGACATTTACAGTTCTTAATTTTGGTCCTGACCATGAGTCTTGATGTCAACCCGTCTAGCTGTATTATTAGTTAGGTTGGAGAAGGCTTTTACTCCTTTGTAGTAACTTCCATCTCCAAGGGGGGGAATCTGTAGGGGTATTTCCCTGTGATCTAGCCTATGCTGGTCTGGGCCTATAGAAACCTATGACATCTTGGTATAATAAGATGGCTGCTGCAACCTCTCTGTGTCAGCAAGATCCAGCTTCAACTTGTGGAAAATCACTGACAGGCTTGCTAAAGCCAAGGACAGTCTGTGTTCTAAACACCCCCTTCTATCACCCTGAGAACGGAGTAGGGAGGCAGACATGGCTCCAGAAGTTACCATTCTCCAAGGTCACAAAACAAAGAACTCTTCTTGCCATGTACTGAGCTGGACAAGATCACGATTGGTTCCTACCGTCACCTGACCGAGAGGGACGGGGAAAGCGGGAACAGAAGTAAGAAGTGAGTCGGAGACCCTTGGAAGAGGTGCAACTGGTAAGAGGACCTGAGAGATCCAGCAAGGCTCGGGGGGGAGCCAGAGACTTTGTATGATACCAACATTGTGATCTGCATCCTGGTGCAAATACCTGTGGCAGAGATATTGGCTCTGATAACCAAAGGAGTGACGGGAACCTACGTGGGCTAATAAAGACCTGCACCACCTAAGACACCGACAGCTAAAATAGCGTCTGGGGAGATTCTGCTCCGGTCTTATCTGAAGCCGTCATCACGACAGCGTGGTAAGATCACAGTGATATATTTCCTGGTCTGGGGTTAGGCAGTGGTTTTATCTAAGTACGACTGGTTTATGTCAGCTCTTGGTCAGAGAAAGCAGCTAATGTGTATTTTGCATAAGATGTGATAAGTTTCATAAGGATTATTAGGATATCATTTGTACTGTTCTAATCATTACCGTACTTAGTCTCAGGATAATCAGAGTGTAGTTTAGACAATATATTTTGGTAGTGCTCATATCAGTAAGGGATATTTTTATTGCATAAGCTAGCGCAGAGTATTTCTATTTTCTTATCCATAATAAAGCTAATATATATATCTATCAGCTGTGTCTTTCTTTTTCACTCTACACACCAAAACACCTGGAGAGGTGCCAGAAGCAAGATTCCTGTATCTCACCCTAGACAGAGCTAGTGAGTCTGTTAGGCAGACTTATGCATCAGGGAATCTTGGTATAAGTAATCTGTGGGTACTTGTTGCCCTAGGTATTATTTATCTCACCCTACAGAACTAAGGCAGCAGATGAGGAAGCAGCCCAACCTGTGGCTGTGTAGCTCCTCTTCCAGACTGATGAGTGTGGAGGGAGGGAGTCACAGAGTTACTTTCTGGCTGCAGTATCTGTGCCGCTGTGTCTGCCGTTTGTGTGTGTGTGTGTGGGTGGGGGGGGGGGGGGGGGATTCTGCATTATTTCAGACCACCCAATGCTGGGGCTCAGCAGGTCAAAGGCAGAAATTTCTCTGTTTATATATAATACTCCTGGCGAAATTCCACACAAAAAATATTCAAAATTCTGCAAGTTTGTCATAGTTTAAATAATATTTTTGCACCCACAGCCATCCACCTTTATTCCCAGCCCCCTCCCTGCACGCACACTTCATCCACCTTTCTTACAGCCTTCCCCCCTGTACACAGATACCATTCACATTTTTCCATCCCCCCAGTGGGGTCAGTCCGTCCCATGTGCAGGTAGTAAGGGGGTGCACTGAGTAGTCCTGCAGCTCAGCTCTGCCGGTCCCCTAGTCACTCTAGTGTCAACTTCTTGTTCCAGGGCAGAGGGAGGGCAGGGGGGGGGAAGGGCGGAGGTGACGCACTTGAAGGGAAGGGGGTGCTCCGCCCCAGATGGCAACCAGGCTATGTATGTCACTGCCAACCCCCTTCCTGCACCCACATTTCATCCACCTTTTTTACAGCCCTCCTCCCTGTAGATACCATCCATATATTTTCCAGCCTCCCTCCCTACACCCACACTTCATCCACCTTACAGCCCCTCTCCCTGTAGGCAGATACTATCCATATTTTTTCCAGCCCCCCACACTCCATCTTTTTCCACTCCCCCTCCCCTGCACCCATAGTCCATCCACCTTTTTGAGCCCCCACACTCCACCCATTTTTTCCAGCCCCCTGAACAAACACTCTATGTTGATCTACATTGTTCAAGATCCCCCACCCTGAACTCACTGATCCAGCTCTTAAATAAACTGGATGGGCTGAAGATAGGACCCGAAGTGGTGAACTGGATTAGGAACTGGTTGACGGACAGAAGCCAGAGGGTGGTGGTGAATGGAATTCGCTCGGAGGAGGGAAAGGTGCACTCTACCAAAACCCTACATCCACACCCTTGTCACCTCTTGTTTAGACTACTGCAATCTGCTTCTTGCTGACCTCCCACTTAATCACCTCTCCCCTCTCCAGTCAGTTCAAAACTCTGCTGCCCTTCTCGTCTTCCGCCAGGGTCGCTTTACTCATACTACCCCTCTCCTCAAGTCGCTTCACTGGCTCCCTATCTGTTTTCGCATCCTGTTCAAACTTCTTCTACTAACCTATAAATGTACTCACTCTGCTGCTCCCCAGTATCTCTCCACACTCGTCCTTCCCTACACCCCTTCCCGTGCACTCTGCTCCATGGATAAATCCTTCTTAGCTGTTCCCTTCTTCACTACTGCCAACTCCACACTTCGCACCTTCTGTCTCGCTGCACCCTACGCCTGGAATAAACTTCCTGAGCCCCTACGTCTTGCCCCATCCTTGGCCACCTTTAAATCTAGACTGAAAGCCCACCTCTTTAACATTGCTTTTGACTCGTAACCACTTGTAACCACTCGCCTCCACCTACCCTCCTCTCTTCCTTCCCGTACACATTAATTGATTTGATTTGCTTACTTTATTTTTTGTCTATTAGATTGTAAGCTCTTTGAGCAGGGACTGTCTTTCTTCTATGTTTGTGGAGCACTGCGTACGCCTTGTAGCGCTATAGAAATGCTAAATAGTAATAGTAGTAGTAGTAGGTGAGTAGTGGTGTGCCTCAAGGATCGGTGCTGGGACCGATTCTGTTCAATATATTTGTGAGTGACATTGCCGAAGGGTTAGAAGGTAAAGTTTGCCTATTTGCGGATGATACTAAGATCTGTAACACAGTGGACACCCGGGAGGGAGTGGAAAACATGAAAAAGGATCTGAGGAAGCTAGAAGAATGGTCTAAGGTTTGGCAATTAAAATTCAATGTGAAGAAATGCAAAGTGATGCACTTAGGAAATAGAAATCCAAGAGAGGCGTATGTGTTAGGCGGGGAGAATCTGATAGGTACGGATGGGGAGAGGGATCTTGGGGTGATAGTATCTGAGGATCTGAAGACAACGAAACAGTGTGACAAGGCGGTGCCGTAGCTAGAAGGTTGTTAGGCTGTATAGAGAGAGGTGTGACCAGCAGAAGAAAGGAGGTGTTGATGCCCCTGTATAAGTCGTTGGTGAGGCCCCACCTACAGTATTGTGTTCAGTTTTGGAGGCCGTACCTTGCAAAGGATGTAAAAAGAATTGAAGCGGTGCAAAGAAAAGCTACGAGAATGGTAAGGGATTTGCGTTACAAAACGTATGAGGAGAGACTTGATGACCTGAACATGTATACTCTGGAAGAAAGGAGAAACAGGGGTGATATGATACAGACGTTCAAATATTTGAAAAGTATTAATCCGCAAACGAACCTTTTCCGGAGGTGTGAAGGCAGTAGAACGAGAGGACATGAAATGAGATTGAAGGGGGGCAGACTCAAGAAAAATGTCAGGAAGTATTTTTTCACAGAGAGAGTAGTGGATGCTTGGAATGCCCTCCCGCGGGAGGTGGTGGAAATGAAAACGGTAACAGAATTCAAACACGCTTGGGACAAACATAAAGGACTCCTGTTCAGAAGGAATGGATCCTAAGGAGCTTAACCGAGATTGGGTGGCAGAGCCGGTGGCGGGAGGCGGGGATAGTGCTGGGCAGACTTATACGGTCTGTGCCAGAGCCGGTGGTGGGAGGCGGGGCTGGTGGTTGGGAGGCGGGGATAGTGCTGGGCAGACGTACACGGTCTGTGTCCTGAAAAGGACAGGTACCAATCAAGGTAAGGTATACACAAAAAGTAGCACATATGAGTTTATCTTGTTGGGCAGACTGGATGGACCATGCAGGCCTTTTTCTGCCGTCATTTACTATGTTACTATGTAGGAGGAGCTGCAAAGGCTTCTTCAAAATGACCACTGTGACTTCCTGCAGCACGCGTCTAGTCTCAAAAGGCCATTTTGAAGAAGTTGCGGCATCAGGCAGAGCAGCAGCGGGCAGGAAAAGTAGGGTTCTTTCCTTCCGCAGAGGCCACTAGACCACCAGGGGGCATAAAGGAGGCCCGGGGAGGGTCCACTGAAGCTCGGGGTGGGCGGAGCAGGCCAGTCAGCCACCCTTTTATCCTCATTACCGCGGGATATAAGTAATTGTGCTCCCCCTTCCCGCAGTACTACCCTGTGATTTTTTTTAAATTTCCCGATTCTGCGCGAAAAAGGTAAATCTTGCATGGCTGTGGAGTTCTGTGTTAAATACTGCATTGCACAATTGCACAGAATTCCGCCAGGATTAATATAATTTGCAGGCACTATTAGAAAGCAGTTATTGCAACTTGAAACCAGTTACACAGAACCTGGGACACAAAATCTAATCTTCCTTTGTAGGGCCCCTGATTTCTCTCCTGCCCTCAAGAGGGTCCCACAGTTCCATTCCCTAGCCCCAGATCTGCTTGGGGTCCCCACTGTAAAATGTTGCAGGTTAGAAAGCTTCAAGCCTTTGCTTAAAGCCCACCTCTTCAATGCTGCGTTGGGCACCTAACTCTTACCGTTCAGTAAATCCAGACTGCCCCAATTTGACTGTCCCTTTCTGACTGACTGTTCACTTGTCTCTTAGATTGTAAGCTCCTTGAGCAGGGACTGTCCCTCTATGTCCATTTTGGTGCATGTTGGGTGCGTGTAGACGCTCATGCGGCTTAGTAAAATGGCCCCTCAGTGCCTGAAGTGCTTTTTTTTTCCAGGGGGAGCTTCAGCAACAGCAACCTGTGCGGATATGCTCCAAGAATCTGTGTCTGTGCAATGTATTTTATTACATATTTCCATTTGTGCAGATCCCATTTCAACTCAGTCAGTCCAGAGGGCGGCTACGAAATTAGTAACCACTCGCCTCCACCTAACCTCCTCTCCTCCTTCTGTTGCAGGAATTGATGCATGAATTACCCCTATTGTTAACAGAATCTGTGGTACTTCAGGAGTCAGACAGCACACATCAAAATGAGAGAGAAATCTTCTTTATTTGCCAGCAAACAAAGCAGGACATCAATTCTAGCTTTCTTCTCTCTCTCTCAGCTCTCTGTGTCAGCTCTCTGGATGTTATGGCTTCTGTCTGTCCTCTTCAGCTCTCTTCTCTTCTCTTCTCTTCTGAGCTCCTTCTTCTTCTGTCTGTTCCTTCTGCTCTCTTTCTGACGTAAGCTGCTTCTGCTCCCTCTTATATACAGTGCTAAGTCCCTCCTAGCCCCCCTTACTCTCCAGATGGTAAAGAATAGATTAATTACCTTGTCTGAAACAATCAGCTCTATACATTACTTAAAAAATATCAGTTACATAGGTTCCAGACATCCTAAACTGACCTGTGACCTGGGGCCCCTTACACCAGACATTTTGGCACCAGTCTCTTACATTTTATTATGATTAATTTCTCATATTCCTAGTACTAACTGCTAACTAAACTCTGGCATTCATTAAAGGGGTCAAGGGCCAATCTTACTTAATGGCATACATATCAGTTATTACTTTCAAGACCATTCCTACATTTACCTATAATTAATCAAGGAGAAGAGAGCTGACTAGTCCTGACCTCTTTTCACCTATCAGCTCCATACATTGAATCAGCCAGAACTGTACATAAGTCAAACCAGATGGTCCTACTCAGAACGTAAGGCAAAGAGTTGAACAAACATTAGATTTAAAAAGGTATTCTACATATTAACTACACAGAAAAACATATTCTAAAATAAGCAGAATCAGTATTCCTTATAAGCCATATCTACATATTAAGAACTTCTAAAATCTAACTCATTTATATCTAGAATTATTTAGAATCTAACTAAACAGCATTTCAGCCTAATCCTTTTAAATTGCCTGCAATATACCTTGTTCATAATAGGATACATATGTGTTTGCATTAGCAATCCATCAATCACAAGGGGTGAAAGAAATTCCTGTCTCTAACCTTTCTAACCTTTAGCTTGGCAAAAACTTTCTAAGTAATTAAATCCAGCTGTCATTCCTTCACTTGCAGGACTGAGAATTTAAAATAGTATTTGAGCACCTTTAAACAGAATTAACCCTTAATATGATTTCTCAGAATTAATCAATTTCTTTTGCCCACTGCCTCATTCCCCCCTTTGAGACTAAAATCAGCTTATGCAGAGATAAGTCTCACAACTCAAACTCTGGAGATTATAGTGGTCCTAACTAGGAATAGACTTATGAACCACCATTACCCTACTTGTTAAGGTTCGACGGCATACTGCCGAAGCACATGAGGCCAGGAAACAAAACAACAACCCTGCTAAAACTAAGACTATTAGGGAAATGAACAAGGGATGTATCCAGGAAGTCAATGACCACCACCAGGAGGTAAGGTCTAATCCTCCTCGGTAATCCTCCACATTAAGGCTGGCCAACTGTAGGACTTTATCCATAGCATGCCTAACTACATGCGTCCTATTTATGACAATGGTACAGCACTCTGAAGAATTTAGCACTGTGCAGAGGCCACCCTGGGCTGCAAAGAGATAGTCAAGACCCATACGGTTATACCGAGAAACTATACTTAATTCATTAATTTGATCCTGCAATGCATTGACTACCACATTCAGCTCATGAACTAAAACATGGAGTAGAGACTGAAGTCTCCGGGTAGCCATGCCCAGTTCAGTAATACCCGCTACCGGGCCCCCAATTGGAATCCAGGCCGTAGCAGAAAGGGCTACAAGTCTCTTTTTAGTCAGAGGATAAGTAGAGTTAATATACTGGAGGGCTAATTCAATCGCCTCATCCTCTGTGGCAACGGAGGAAGGTAAGGACAAGGCCTCTCGCTTAGAGCGGTGCGGGGATGGTGGCCTGAGAAGAGGAATAACTTTAGGAAAATAATTCAAAGTTACCAATACACAAAAATCATATGTGGGGGGAAGAATCATGTGGAGGACATTATCACAGAGCCAGTAATGACCAAGGAGAGGGCGAGGAAAGTTCCCAATAAATGTTGGCACAGGATGGACACTAGGATGCCCATAATGCGAGCCCCTATCCCAGGGGGAACTAAGAAGAAATGGAGACTTTGTACACCATAGGTGCCAATCCCCAATTGTGACAGACCGCTCATATGATGCAACCCCTTCATACCCCGGGGACTTATGAAAGTAGAAAATAGGCCGGGACACTATAGTCTTCTCAGTAGTAAGGTTAGGAGCCAGATAATCACCCTGGTCATAATCTGCAGGTATGGTAGTAGGGCACATAGGAGTACCTGGAGAAACTACCCACACAGATTCCCCTTTTTCTGGGAGAACATTAGTATAGTTACAGGGAATGGGAAGAACAGTTGAGATGTCTCTTGTTAAACAAAACACTCCAGAAGCTGGATAGGGAGACGTAAAGACTGGCCTTAGAGAAGATTCAGAGGGGGAAGTAGCATTATAAAAGGACCACCAAGTATAATCCTGGCTCCAAGGGCCTGAACTCGAAAAGTAGGGAGGTATAAGAGCTGGGAGCTGCACAGGGACAGGTACAGCTGGGACATCTGTAGTATAAGGAGAAAATCGGGAACACACAATACAAGGGGAAGTAATCTTTGCCTGGCTAATTAGTTCCTGGACTGAGTGTAACCAAAGGTTAGAGCGAGTTGGGGTATTAGGAAAAAGGAGGCAAGGAGTAGAAAACAACAAAAGCATCCAAACTACTAACATTTTCTTTCTTCCTAATCTAAAACAAATACAGCAAACTAATTAAGCAATAATATTTCAACAGTCTGTGCTAATCACAGATTATTCTCATATAATGTTCTCAGTCTTTGAGTTCTTATACCAGTTGGGATAAACCCTCAACTGACAAGGATCAAGCTCTCAAATTCCAAGAAAGCCAGAATCTGGACAAGAAAGAGTCTCAGTGTGAAGCCGAAGTTCAGCAACTCCTGCAGTATGCAGTTGACCCTTCTTTTCAGCTAGTAGATTCTTTGGTTCGGGTCAAGCGCAACTTCAATGGCTCCGCAGGATCTCTTTCTGCTCTCCACTGTCTAGGCTCCGTCTGATCCGTGCTGGGCTCAGTCTGGTCAGCAGACTTGATTCGAGACCAATGGACACATGGAGTTATCCCTGCGACCTTCACAGCTGTAGGGGTAGAAAGCAAAACAGTAAAAGGTCCTTTCCATCGGGGCCCCAGAGGCTGGAGCCTCCAGTCTTTCACCCAAACTCTATCCCCTGGCAGGAAGGAATGTACCTGAGCCTGGAAGGGGACAGGGTTTATTTCTCTCACATAAGACTGAAGCTCAGAAATTATCCTGCCCAAGAGGGCTACCTGCTCCTGCACCTGGGCAGACCCTAAAATCCCTATGTCTCCCTTAATTCCCTGCAAAATGGCTGGGGGCTTCCCATACACAATTTCAAAGGGAGAGAGGGCTGTTCCTTTAGTTGGGGTGCATCGGAGGCGGAAGAGGGCTAGTGGCAGTGCCTGTGGCCATTTCAGTTGGGTTTCCTGACAAATCTTTGCTAGGCTATTTTTCAAGGTTCTGTTTGCCCGCTCAACCTGCCCTGAACTCTGAGGACGATAGGCACAATGCAATTTCCAGGTAATGCGCAATGCGCGGGACAGGGCCTGAAGTGTGGCTTCAACAAAGGCGGGACCATTATCTGAACCTATGGCAAGGGGCAGTCCATACCTGGGGATGACATCCCTAAGGAGGGCTCGAGCTACTTCTGTGGCTTTCTCAGTGACTGTAGGATATGCTTCCACCCACCCAGAAAAGGTACAGACCATGACCAAAAGGTATCGGAGCCTACCGCTCCTGGGCATTTCTGTGAAGTCTATAACTAGAGACTCAAAGGGTGTTAGTCCCCTAGACTGAACTCCTGGTGGAATACGGGGTCCCTGACGAGCATTATTCTGGGCACAGAGAGTACATCGGGCAGAAGCAGTGGCAACCAGACTATCCAATCCTTCCAGCACCACTACTCGACTGAGTAGGCGAGCTAGTGCTGTTTTCCCTAAGTGTGATAGGTCATGAGCTTGAGACACTACAGGCCAAGCTAGGTGGCGTGGCACCAGAACTCTGGTATCAGGGAGATGTAACCAGCCATCAGGTCTCCTTACTGCACCTTCCTCTTGAGCCCATTTCTCTTCCATTTGGGTATACATAGGCGTCCATTCTTGCAGTCGAATTTGGAACAGGGGAGTCACAGTACTTGCTGGGGGTCCTCGAGCAGCTTCCTTGGCCACCCGATCAGCATGGCGGTTCCCTCGGGCCACTGGAGTATCTATCCTTTGGTGTCCCCTGCAGTGAATGACAGCTACCTTCTTAGGTGCCCAAACAGCCTCTAGCAGCTGAAGTATTTCAGGTCCATACTTAACAGGTTGGCCTGCGGCATTTATGAGTCCCTTTTCCTTATACAAAGCTCCATGAGCGTGTAGAGTTGTGAAGGCATACTTGGAATCAGTATAAATGTTGGTCACCAGTCCTGCTGCTAGCTCCAGAGCTCGTATGAGGGCCACAAGTTCTGCTTTCTGGGCTGAAGTTCCTTGGGGCAGGGCTCTTGCTTCTATCACCTTGTCTTCTGTCACCACAGCATAGCCTGCCAATCGCTTGGAGTTCTCCACATAACTGCTTCCATCTGTGAAATAAATTACATCTGGGTCCCTCCAAGGAACATCTTTAAGATCTGGTCGACTGGAGTACACTTCATCCATGGTTTGGATACAGTCATGATCCGGTGGTCCCTCAGATGCTGGCAAAAGAGTAGCGGGATTGAATGTAGCCACTGTTTCCAGGTGTATCCGTGGATTCTCACACAAACTAGCTTGGTACTTAACCATGCGGTTATTTGTAAACCAATGGTTGCCCTTATACTCCATGAGGGTGAGAACTGCGTGGGGGACTTTAACAACCAGTTCTTGCCCCAAGGTCAACTTATCAGCTTCCTGAACCAGTAAGGCTGTTGCTGCAATAGCCCTCATGCAGGCTGGCCATCCTTTAGCCACTCCATCCAGCTGTTTAGACAGGTATGCAACAGGCCTCTGCCAGGATCCCATCATCTGGGTCAGCACACCCAGAGCAACCCCCTGTCGCTCATGGACATACAATGAGAAAGGTTTCTCCACATCAGGAAGGCCTAACGCAGGGGCTTGGAGTAGGGCTTTCTTTATAGCAATGAAGGATTGTTGAGCAGTAGGTCCCCATTCAAATGGTTCCTTTTCACCCACCTTTGTGGCTTGGTAAAGGGGTTTCGCCATCAATGCAAAATTTGGAATCCAAATTCTGCAGAATCCGGCTGCTCCCAGAAATTCCCTAACTTCCCTTCTGGACTTGGGTTGGGGAATTGCAGCAACTGCTTGCTTCCTACTGACATCCAGTCTCCGACTTCCCTGGGAAATACAAAAGCCCAGATACTTCACTTCTGACTGACAAAGTTGGGCCTTTGAACGTGAGACCTTATAGCCTGCATCCAAGAGTAGCTCCAGCAATTCTCTGGTAGCCTCAAAACACTCTTCCTGAGTCACTGCTGCAATCAGGAGGTCATCTACATACTGGAGTAAAACTCGCCTGGAAGGCTCAGATTTAAAAGTCTTAAGGTCTTGCCCTAGGGCTGTCCCAAAAATGGTGGGGGAGTTCTTGAACCCCTGTGGCAGGCGGGTCCATGTATACTGAAGCTTCCTTCCTGTTACTGGGTTTTCCCATTGAAAGGCGAAAAGCAGTTGACTGGCGGGGGCCACCCGAATACAAAAGAAGGCATCTTTTAAGTCTAGTGTCGTGAAATGGGTAGCTCCAGAAGGTATCAATCCTAGCAGGACATATGGATTAGGCACTACAGGGTGTAATGAGATAGTGGATTTGTTGACCACTCGTAAGTCTTGGACTGGCCGGTAGTCCTCAGTCCCTGGCTTCTGAACCGGCAACAGTGGCGTATTCCATGGAGACTGACAAGGACGAATAATCCCATGGGATAACAGATGATTCAAATGTGCTTGGATCCCTTCCAGAGCCTTTCGGGGAATTGGGTATTGGCGAAGATGGATTGGCCGGGCACTTGGAAGTAAGTCTACATGGACAGGAGGAATATTTCGGGCCAACCCTGGGGGATTATCTTCTGCCCATACCCCACTGACCTGAAAGCTATCTGCCAGGGGTAGGTCAACTTGGCCCTGCGACTGATGCAGCCGCCATTCTTCTTCAAGGGGGCAGCAGAAACTCAATATACCCTTAGGGCTAGATGTCGGGGGCCGAAAGGAGACTGAAGTCTGGCCATCAGAGTCAAAGGAAATTTGGGCCCTAAGCTTGGACAGCAGGTCTCGACCTAACAAAGGGATTGGACAGTCTGGCATATACAGGAATTCATGAGTGACTGTGTGTGAGCCTAATTGGCATCTACGGGTCGTCAGAAAGGGCCTCCGGTTCTGCACCCCCGTGGCTCCCACCACTCGGACAGTTTTTCCAGACACAGGCGCTAATCGCTCCGTCACAACAGAATGTTCAGCTCCTGTATCAATCATGAATGGAATTGAGCGGCTCCCTATAGTTAACTTGACCATAGGTTCCTGGGAGCCCAGTTTGTAGGAACCCGGTCTGTCCTATTCGTCCCATTCTGCCATCTCGGCTATCCCAATGATGTCAGATTCAGCAGGCTCATATCTTCCCTCTCGAACTCGGCCTCGGCTTCCTCGATCTCCTGGTCCCCTTCTCAGTCCCTGGCGCCTCTGGGGGCATTCATCTTTCCAGTGCCCTCTTTCCTTACAGTAGGCACACTGGTCCCTCTCCAATCTTGGTCTGGGATTCTCCCCCCTTGGCCGGGATTGATTGAAGGAATCTCAGGGCCTGGCTGGCGGTCCGGGGTCCCACTTTGGCTTCCCATTAGCTAGAGGTCGACCTCGGTTAAGGGTGGAGTTAGTAATGGCTGCTGCTAAAAGGTCGGCCTTCTTCTGCATCTTCCGGTCAGCCTCTCGGCGCACCTCCTGATCCCTATTAATGAAAACCTTGGTTGCGATCTCAATTAGCTGGGTGGTATTCATCCCTGCGAATCCCTCCTGACGCTGCAACTTCTTCCGGATATCTGGCATACTCTGGGCCACCAATGCGCTATTCACCATTCTCTGGTTTTCTAGTGCCTCAGGGTCAAATGGGGTGTATGTTCTGTAGGCTTCAATTAGTCGCTCTAAAAAGGCCCCAGGGGATTCAGTTGCCCCTTGGAGAATTTCAGAGACCTTTGCCAGATTAATGGGCATCTTTATGCCTTTCCTCATACCTTCCAGCAAGTCCCGGCAATAGCCAGACAACAGTTCATATTGCTGCCCATTATTTGGATCCCAAGCTGGAGCTGCGCGAGGGAACCGAGCTCTAACCCATTCCTCTAGGTTCTGTGTCCCCTCGGGGGCACGCGCTCGCGTGATGGCCTCAGCATTTTGCAAAATCTTCCGCCTCTCCTCAGTTGTGAAGAGGGTCAGGAGAAGTTGTTGACAATCAGTCCAGGTTGGGTTATGGGTGGCCATAATGCTAGCCACTAGGTCCACTACTGCCTGAGGCTTTTCAGTATAAGAGGGGTAATGTGTCTTCCAATTCAGGAGATCGGTGGTTGTGAAGGGTACATACTGGTAGGCCTGTGCCTGCATAACCTGACCCTCATTATTAGGATCCGGTCGAGTGATGGTTACCTGTCGGAGTGGCAGAACTCTCGAGGAGGTGGGAATGGAATCTGAGGTAGAGCTAGGAGCTACCCTCCTATCATGCTCAAAAGTGATTGCAGCAGGTCTAACCCATTCAGTGGAGGTGTGTTGAACCCCTGAGGGATGGGGAGGGGTACTCATAGACTGAGAGGTGGTCACAGGTGATTCAGTCCATTGAAAGGGATGCCGGGCCCCTAATGAGTGGGGAGGGGTATTAGAAGGAGAGGCTGGGCTGTCGGGAGTTGAGGAGTCAGGGAGTGGAGCCCAAAGCGGGTCTACAGAGGTTAGCAGGGAAGGATGTGGCACAGAAGGGTAGAGGCCGGATGAAAAGTCCAACCTAGGATGTGGCGGGGTTTGCACAGAAGAGGAGCTATCCGGAGAAGCCTGTGCTGGAGAGGCTTGGGCTGGGTGGCGTGGATCTCTGGGGGTGGCACGGAACCCCAACAATGGGCCATAAGGTGGTGGCTCAAGATCTGAGGGGTCATCAGAGAGTATGGGTTTCTCAGACAGGGTAGGGGCGGAAGCCACCGATTGGGTGGTAGGCTTCCTGGGGCTCTTTCCCTCTTCCAGTTTAGATTTTCTAATCTTTCTTTGAGCACGGCCTAACATGAATTTTACTAGGGAACCCATATAAATTTTCAACCAAGAGGGAGGGTCAGTCACAAGGCTGTCCCAGGAATCTATATAGGGGAGTTGTTCAGAATATTCTGGTTCTCCTACAATTATGCTGTAGACCTTCCGGATTACTTCAATATCTAAGCTGCCACTAGGGGGCCACCCCACTCCCATAGATGGCCACTCAACTTCACACAAGGTTCTTAGAGTACTTGAGCTTAAAGTCTATCCATAATCATTAATTAAAAATCCTTTCTTGAAGTTCTTAAGCATACACTCTAGGGGAGTATCAATTTGTCTAGACGATTTCCCTCCCATAATGCTTACAGTTACAACACACAAAAGGGAAGGAGTTTTTGGATTTGTGGTAAGGGGTCCACAGATCCGAGACACAAGGTAGACAGACAACAATCGCTTCTATGTTTGTGGAGCACTGCGTACGCCTTGTAGCGCTATAGAAATGCTAAATAGTAATAGTAGTAGTAGTAGGTGAGTAGTGGTGTGCCTCAAGGATCGGTGCTGGGACCGATTCTGTTCAATATATTTGTGAGTGACATTGCCGAAGGGTTAGAAGGTAAAGTTTGCCTATTTGCGGATGATACTAAGATCTGTAACACAGTGGACACCCGGGAGGGAGTGGAAAACATGAAAAAGGATCTGAGGAAGCTAGAAGAATGGTCTAAGGTTTGGCAATTAAAATTCAATGTGAAGAAATGCAAAGTGATGCACTTAGGAAATAGAAATCCAAGAGAGGCGTATGTGTTAGGCGGGGAGAATCTGATAGGTACGGATGGGGAGAGGGATCTTGGGGTGATAGTATCTGAGGATCTGAAGACAACGAAACAGTGTGACAAGGCGGTGCCGTAGCTAGAAGGTTGTTAGGCTGTATAGAGAGAGGTGTGACCAGCAGAAGAAAGGAGGTGTTGATGCCCCTGTATAAGTCGTTGGTGAGGCCCTGTAGGTTGTTATATAGATTTTGTAAGAGGCCAATTCCTACATACGTACTCGCTTATGTCTAGGGGGTGTGGCCTCCGCCCGACATTCGCTACATGGAAAATAACGGACAGACCAATGGAATATATTAGTTTATTTATACAGTGTTATATACAAAAATATAGAAAAATCCTTATCAGCTTATAGCATCAGCAATTCCTGATTGCATGCACAATGAGACCAAAAATATAGAGAATAACTATGATTATCCTATTGGCTAATCTGTAATGACAGATAAACACAATACCGAGATCCTAATGATTACCACACAAATCTTATACTAGGCTAACAGCGAGTAGAGATCATAAATCCTGACGTCACGCATCTGATGGGTCCGAGCACAGACCAATTATCTAACCCAGCTTGAAGGAAGTAAGCTATGATCTCACCATTCCGGTCACCAGATCAGGTTCCTTCCGATACCTCAGCTGAATGTCTCAGCAAGGTCCCACGAGCTCAGGTGATGCACTTGTCTTGCTCAGCAACAGATGATACAGACTCAGTATAGATCCTGTCGACAGCTGTAACCTGGGGAAAAGCTTTGCCAGGTATTATCAGTAAGTCTCTCAGGTAAATCAGGTGCTTGCAGAAATGCAAGTCCTCTCCTCTTCTTTTCTTCTGTTCTTTCTTCCTTCCGTTCTTCCCGCCAACTAACTTTCTTCCCCTTCTGTTCCCGCTTCTCCGACCCATCAGGTTTCTGGGAGCCAATCAGAAATAATCCCACCATGTACTCCCAGCATCTGTATGAAGCTTCCATTGTCCGTCTTATCTCGTAAGCTCTCTCTCTCTCAGGGACATGCATTCTCCCCCGATACAGAGTGACCTTGGAGGTGGTGCAGGCTTCAGTAAATCTATTACAAGCTGAAATGCTGACTTCTGCACAGTTGGTAGTCAGACATATAGGTGAAAGGTTGCAGCGTCCATGTTGGCTGTAAAGGTGCTCTCATGTGCACACCGGGTGGGTGAGATCACAGCAAATACTCCTACAGATTCCCCCCCTTGGAGATGGAAATTACTACAAAGGAGTAAAGGCCTTCTCCAACCTAACTACAAAAATAAGCCAGACAGTTCAGTCAGGATTCAGGTACAACTTCATGGTCAACTACAAAAAGTTTCAAAGTAAATCTCAACTAATGCAAACTAACACACTTCCAACAGTTCTATTAAGCAAAATAATGTTCACAAGGAAATCAAAAATGCTAATACAGCAAAATACTGAATAATAGAACCCGCATGTGCAGTTAGTTAAAAGTCTTAACACATGAAAATTAATCAAACAAATCATGAACCATAATCACATCATGCAAAGCAAAGCATATTAGTACAGAAAAGTGAAAACGGAATAAATTGTTGGCAAAACGCTGGTCAGATGTAACTACATAAAGTCTTGCAATCTCATCGCCGTAGGTGACAAAGAGGCATATTTTCAAAGCACTTTGGGAGGCTAAGTTCCATAGGTTTCTATGGAACTTTGGGAGGCTAAGTGCTTTGAAAATGAGCCCCAAAGTGTTTACGCGATAGCGTAAATGACGAAGGTCTCTCCAAAACACTACAGCACACAGGTACATGATGAACCACGAGATGGTCAAAAGTGGGATGACAACGTGAGTGGACATGTGGAACTGGGTGACATCAGATGAACGACGTTTGTAATCTGCAACCTCGAGAGTCTCATGGTCAACAGATAATTCAACAGTGTGAGAGTCTTTGGACTGTAAAAATGGTATAAGGTCCATAGCAAAGTCAATAGGATGTCCACGAAATACATCAAGCACTTCCAACTCAGAAACAACCGGGTCTGTGTCAAGATAAAACAGGGAAACTCCTCCTACATGGGCAACAGCATACTTGGGTACAGCGATCACACAAACATTGCAAGGAAGAGTGTAACGGTTGATTACATCATGCTTCTGAAAGGTGACAGTGAGTTCCGTACTAGGTGTGCTAACTAACCATACCGTATCCAGTACAGCTACAGTGGTATCAGAAAAATCGTCATATTTTGACACGGTAACCTTACACTTCTCTTGGACATTCTCTGTGGACAAGCCACAAAGAGCTTCTGTTGTGTCTTTCAGGAAAGGTTTACCAGGGCATAGCCAATTAACATCTTTAGTTTTGTGGCAAAGGTCTAAGTTAGGGACCAAATAATGTTGCGGAGCATCCTGTTGGTAAGCAACATACTTAGGTGTATCAACATTAAGGTACAAATTCTCATGCCACGTACCTACGTTTACAACTTGTTTAAGCTGGTATACATTCTCAGGCATAATAAATGGCAAATTAAGGATGAAGGCAATTTCCATACGCTCCATATCCAAATAAAGGGGAAGGGCAGTACCTAAATGAAATGCGATTTGAATTTGAAAAGGTTCAATAGACAAACGGGTAACTTTGGCAAAGGCATCTTTAACAACATCAGATGGTATCAGGTACGTTGGTATCTGTCCCTGCATTAGCTTACTAACACTAGTATCTACTTCCCTAAATAAATCCTGGATAAGGTCCTTAACAGGTTGTATAAACACACGGTCTTCATTCATGGTACCTTTAATTGTCAACAAATCAGCTGTGTTAGCACTAATTTTATGTGTATGTAAATTCACAAGAGTGACCGTATCAGCAATAGTTTTACCCTGGGCCACAAGTTGGCTCTGTTGGACTACCAATTTGGTCTCGATGGCTTTCAAGTCTGCTTGGATGGCTTGTATATTGGCCTGCAGCTTTTGGACAGAAACTACGTTGGCAACAGACATGGAAATACCAAAAAGTGAACCAATGGCCGAAAAAATCAAACCACCGGCCAGACCAAGAAAACGCTTAGATCTGGACCTGGAATTATAAGGTTGCATAGGTTGTACCATGACTTTGTCCAGTTGATGCAAAATGTTCTTCACTTGTGCACGGGCATTTTGCATATAATTGAGAAACCAGGAATGGGTAACAGCAGACAGAGATAAGTTACTCATATTGAAATGTTTCAGTAGTACATGCATTGGGTCAAGGGACACAACTACTTTCTGGGGAACAATCTGGGACTGGGTAATCAGGAAGCCAGGGGTATCTTGCAGAACAACTCCAGACATGGGACCAGGTTCGATCATCTTGGACCACGATCCCAGCAGCACGGAGATCCAGAACACGATCATCAGGGTTCTTTTCTGCATCTGCAAGGTACAAAGAAAACAGACTATGCTGTTGGGGTGTTAGTACAGTTCGTGTCATCAACACATACGTCTGGAATCAAATGACTGGGATGACGTGGTCTCAACTGATTGATGTGGACCCATTTAAGGGTGTCTTCACCCTTAGTATTTTTCTTGAGGCAAATTTGGTAAGCCACAGGTGAAGCTTTTTCCACTATTGGGAATGGACCACGCCAACTAGGCAGAAACTTCCTTTCTTTAACCTTGTTTCTGGCAAAATTGAAGTAGAATACCTTGTCGCCAATTTGGTATTCTTTAGAGGTAGTCCCTTGATCATAATAGGCTTTTCTACCTCTAGCGCTACTTTCCAAATTTTTCTGAGCAAAGGCAAAGGCACTTTGCAAATGCTTACGCAAATGGGTGACATATTCATGAGTGGAGGTAGCACTGGACAAGTTCACATCATTAGTCCTGTACAACAAATGCATTGGTAATGTCATTTCCCTACCTGTCATCATCTCAAAAGGAGACACTCCGGTGGAACGGTGGGGTGTGGAACGAATCGCCATAAGGACCAATGGTAAGACAAGGTCCCAATTCTTACCTGAGGATGACACATACTTCTTCAGAATGGTCACGATGGTGCGATTAGCTCTTTCCACCTGTCCCGAAGATTGAGGTCGGTAAGCTATGTGCAACTTACTCTTTACTCCAAGCATCTTCCACATATGTTGAATCACCTCTGCCGTGAACTGAGAACCTTGGTCTGAATCCACTCGCATAGGCAAACCCCACCGGCTGAACACATGATTCAGTAGTAAGGTAGCCGTGGTTTCTGCCGTGCAGTTGGGTGCAGGCAGACACTCCAACCACTTGGTGAACAAGCAGGTGACTGTGAGCAAGTACTTGTTACCACGAGTGGATCGAACTACAGGACCAACCCAATCAATCTGGATATCCGACCAGGGCATGGCGATACCCTTCTTCCTAAGTGGTGCTCGGTGAGATGGTGAAGATGGCTGGAAACGACAACAGGTCAAACACCCTCGCGTGTACAACTGTACATCCTGTCGCATGTGAGGCCAATAAGCTACTTGCTTTAGGGTCTCATAGGTGATATTCTCCCCTCGATGTCCAGCACATGGTTCGTCATGGGCATGCTGCAACATAATGCCTCGATATTCTTTAGGCACCACCCATTGCTCAATGCCATGCTTACTCGTCCGAATAAGCAGGTCCTTGTGAAGTTTGAACTTTTCTCGGGAGGCGTAGAGTATCCTCATTTCCTCATCTTGCTTGTGTTCTTCCGTCAGGGAACAGTCTTGCGGATTCCATATGTACTCATAAAATCTACCGATCACCGGGTCGGATTTCTGTGCCATGACAAGATCAAAGGATGGGACTTCCCTGCACCACTGGACCACCGGCGTGTCGTTGGACTGCTTCGCCTGTCGTCGGCTGACCGCATGGACAGCCGCAGTCTCCACATCTGGGGGTCGCCATAATTCTCCTGTAAGCGCACCCTCCTTGGCCAGGTGATCGGCCAAGTCGTTTCCCAGCTTGTCGGGACTGTCAACTTTTGCATGACCCTTGACCTTCTTCCAATAGATGGTCATGTCATGGTCCTTTACCAGTTGATCTAAAATCCGGATCAAGTTTCCATGATGTACTGGTTTTCCTTTGGAATTTAACATATTTTTCTGCTTCCAGATGGGCAAATGGGACACAAAATTCTGTCTCACATAGTCCGAATCCGTACATATGACCAACTGTCGGACTCCTTTCTGAATTGCAGACTGTACCGCCACCAGAGCTGCCACAATCTCAGCGTACTGATTAGTTCGCGAGCCCAAGCTGTGTTTCAGGGTCTCTTCAAGATTGGTTGGATCCCATACCACTCCTACTCCTGCAACCAATTCCTTGACTGTATCACGACGGTAAGCACAACCATCTACATAGACCTTAGGCATGGTAGCACAAGTCTGTTCATCATACAGATGGTGTCGATGAGGTTCTTTCTCTAGCGGGGGAACATCTGCTTCGGGAATACCTGCAATGGAATCCTGTTCTGCACAATCATGTAGGTCAGCCATACCTTGGGCTACTGCGTTACGATGTTTCTGAGCATACCTTACCTCCAGAGGCCAGCCTTGAAGAGCCAATGTCCAGGAGACTATTTTGCTGTTTGACACTCGACCGGTCTTAATTCGGTCACTACCCAAGAAACTGATGGGCTGGTGGCAAGTCTCCACAATTAGCTTCTCACCTTGGATGTAACTTCTGAAGTGTTGCAAAGCCCAAACGGTAGACAGGAGTGCTTTCTCACAGTCGGAATACTTCCTCTCCACATCCGTTAGTCCTTTACTGGCATACGCCACTACCCTCTTATCCGTGTCATACTTCTGATATAGGACAGCACTCATAGAGTGTTGGGAATATCCCAAGTCCACGTAGAACTCACGACCTCCCTCGGGGTATGCGAGGCATGGGAAGCAGCTAAGCTTGTCTTTCAGCTCCTGCATAGCAGATTTCTGTTCTGGCCCCCAGACCCAAGGTGTATCTTTCTTCAACAACTTGACCAACGGTCGGGTGATCTCCGCATACTCATCTATGAACTGTCTGGAGTAGTTGCAAATTCCTAGAAAGGAACGAAGTTCAGTGATATTGGTGGGCTGTTTCAACTGTTGTAAAGACTGCACTCGCTTCTTCTGGGGTCGCAGACCCTCAGCAGAAATTTCATACCCTAAGTAATTCAGTGATTTCCTGCACCATTGTCCTTTGGCAAGAGTCAGTTTAGCTCCAGCATCTGCCAACTGTGTGAAGACATGCTCCATCTCCTCCAGGTGTTCCTGAAAGGTAGGACTCTTGATCAGAATGTCATCCACATAGACCACTGTTCCTCGAGCTTCAGCATCTGGTAGGGCTTTGTGTAGGAAAATGTTGAATTCAGCAGGTGAATTGAGAAACCCAAAGGGTGTCCTGTTCCACGTATACTGCTTCTTCCCAAACGTAAAAGCCAGTTTATGCTGATCGTGGGGATGGACTGGTACTGTCCAAAACCCTGATGCCAAATCCAAGCTGGTGAAATACTTAGCCCCCCTGATGGTTGCAAGGTTCTGATCCAGTGGAGCCATAGGCCACCGGGACAAGGGTACTCGCTTATTCAACTGACGGTAATCCAGAGCGATTCTCCAGCTGTTATTCTTTTTCAAGATGGGCCACAGAGGGGAGTTGTACGTGCTGTTGCATTGTCTGATGATACCCCTGGTCTCCAAAGTGTTGAGAATCTCTTGTACAGACTCATAGGAAGCCAATGGAATCTTATACTGACGCACAAAGACAGGCTTGCTACCAGGTTCCGTAGGCACTCTGGTGACATGTAGGTTCGTAAGTCCACAGTCATACGAATCTACAGCAAAAAGGTCCTTGTAATTGTACAACAACTGAGTCAACTTCCTCTTCTCTGTGTGAGTAGTACAAGCATCAGCCTGTTCCACTTGCTCTTTCACCATAGCATCAAACTCTGAGAAAGGTTGGTTGGATGAAATTTCCACCTGTTCTTCAATGTCCTCCTGCAAGGTTGAGGTTTCCACAGAATTCACCCTTCGAGGCTTCTGAGGTACAGACATTTCCCTGGACAGAAACAAGAAGTCATCTTCCACCTGTACCTGAGCACACGTCGCATCATAGGGCCAAACAAACT
Source organism: Microcaecilia unicolor (assembly GCF_901765095.1). Lineage (NCBI taxonomy): Eukaryota > Metazoa > Chordata > Amphibia > Gymnophiona > Siphonopidae > Microcaecilia > Microcaecilia unicolor. The sequence continues at coordinate 23,928,847 of NC_044031.1, read as the reverse complement.
CGAGAGATATGAGGCCCCTGGGAGAGGTAAACCAACTGTCAGTCGTCTCCCCCCCCGGCAGGTGTCCCAAGAAGAAGGCAGCCTGCCAAGGATAGGCAAACTTACCTCGACATCATGGAAAGACTGGCCAACCAGAAAGCCAAAAGAATCTCCAGCAGATAGCTCAACTTCAGCAGACTGTGGATTGGTGACCAACAGGTATAAGGTGGTACCGGTGACCTCCAAACATGGCAGAACACCAATTGCCAATCCAAGGTCTCGAAAGTGGGCATGTGGGTTAAAGAACACTACATCATCCAGCAGACGTTGTCCTTGAGCGAGGCGAAGCTTGAGGGAAAAATCCCGTACCCTACCTGGAATGGTTACATCCTTGTCACAGACTACCTCACAGACCTGGGGAATGGTCTGTCCAGACTTCAAACAAACAGCCGTAGGTTCAAGTTCCACTGGGTTGTTCTGCATTCTACTCCACAGGACTAGATTCACCAGGTCCACATAAACTCCCAGTCGTGCAAGGCAATCTGACCCCAAACATAAGGGTTCCCTCAAGCCCCGGACAATAGAGAAGTGGTGAGTGAATGTCTTCTTTCCCACAGTCAAGGGAAGGCCACATATTCCGTCAAGCGGCTTGGAGCCTTGTCCCGGTACCTGTACCGAAGTAGAGGAACATCTGCTGAAGGGAAGTTGTACAGACTTACGAATTTGGCTGTACAACGAGTCACTGATGTAGGAGAGATCACTAGTGAACAGTAAAGTAGCTTGAAGCAATTGGGTGTTAGCCACCTGAACTGGTATGGTGAATTCATCACCTTTCTGGGTGATGACAGTCACCTTGCAAGGATGAGCAAAATCAGGACCAGAGATAGGAGATGAGATGTCAAGTGATGCTGAGTCCTGTGAAACAATCTCTAGATGGTCCGCTTGTTGCACCAGCTCTTCATGCTTCTGACCCCCTTTTGGTGCCTCTGTCAACGGAGGCTCCCGCATGGGCGGATCCGCAGAACACCGGAGATCAGTCCGCAGGGGAGTGTCCTGTAGCTCCACAGAGTTGGCATCACCGACTGTACGCCAGTATCTCCCTCGCACATATTTAAGGGGTCGAGTGACTTTAGACCAGATCGTTTCCTCGTCATAATCCAAAACAGGCCGAAATCTCTTCAAAAGGTCATTTCCAATCAGAAATTCTTCACCCTCACTGGTAGTGATGATGGCAGGGTGCCTGACGGTCATCTGTCCAAGCTGTAAAGATAGCCAAACCTGTCCCACAGTTCCAATACTTTGATTGCCATAGGCCACCAGTGACAAGTCGCACGGTGTGACACGCAGCACATCCTGACCCCCCCCTAGAGATGCCTCGAGTTTCTGAAACAGGCCCTGGGTGACCAAAGTCACCTCTGATGCTGTATCCAGGAGACCTTCACAGGAAAGTACTTGTTGAATTAACAACTCCACGGTATATCTGTAACCTTTAGATATAAGCTTACCTAGAAAATACCTGACTTCCTGGGATGAGTCTTTTGAAAGAGGCCCTTCCGGGTTCGAGGGCTGCGACGCAGCATGGTTCACGGGGGACTCCTCACTGATGGACGACAACACATCCACGTGGACAGTGGGGACGCTTGCGGTAACAGGTTTTGTGGCCACGTCTAGTCATGCTTGTTCTTCCTCCGAAGAGGATGGCTGTTCCACCTCAACAGATTTAACACTCAGCCCCGGAGGGGTCGGCGGTCTAGAAGACTGGTCCTTCTGCTTCTGGAATTTGACCTTTTTATGAGATGAAGGTGTCTTAGGTACACTGCTAGACTCCGCGATTGAACATCTTGCCATCAATTGGTCCAGCTGAGCTTGCATAGCACGGATCTTCTCTGCATTCCACTTCTTCTGATTAAACCGCTTCTTTTTAGGTTGTTGCTGTCCCTCCTGTGCAATAGGAGGCGCTGCATCCCGCGGCAGGGCCTGAGAGCCCGGCGGCGTAGTTGGTCTCGGCGCTTTGTTTTCCAGAGAAAGCGTGGAAGTGACCGCACAAACGGCGGGTGGTATCACCCTGTTGCGACTCTTGGATGCCGGTTTCGGAGTCTCTGCGATTGGCTTGGCGCGGCAGATTTCAAAAATTCCTTCAGCCTGCTTTAGAAGGCTGGAATAGGGTTCTGCGTTTTTTCCTGCCAAGGGAATCTTTATCGGATCAGGCAGACCCTGTATAAAAAGTTCCCTGAAATCACCAAATTCAAGATCTTTAGAATCAGGCGGCACCCCCCCTTGGTAAAATGCACGCTTCAAGCGATGGGCCCACTCCCGCGGACTCTCCTCCGGATTACAACTAATAGTATACGCTGCACGCTTAGCTTCAAGAGAGTTGGCAAAGAGACCGTAGCGCTTCGCTAAGGCTTGCTCCACTGACCGTAAATCGGGGTTATCGGACATGATCAAATCTAGAACTTCATGGCACTCGGTGCTAAAGGTCCATTTGAGGAGGGCTCTGATGTCATCCTCAGAAGAGACGTGCATGGTCTGCAGGAGTTCATGCACTGCCTTAAGATGGGTTTCTATGGATACCGAGGCAGACTCTTTAAAAGGCGCTATTACGGTGCGTAGCATCTTTATAATATATGCTTGCCTCTCCATAGACATTCCTTTCTTGGGTTCCGGCCTGACATGCCGCTGATCACTACCAGGTGTAGAGAACCTCGGGGCAGGTGTATTGCTAAAACTGGGTGGATCTGCCGAAGGCTGAAACCCTGAGCTAGGCACCTGACCAAGTGAGCTGATGATTTCAGCAGGCCGTCCCTGGTCCCGTGCCCCCAATGGGTGTGTCACTGTCTCGGGTCTGCTGCTGCGGTCACCAGCCACTATGGGGCTGGATTGTACAGAGGGGCGGGAAAGAGCCGAAGCCATGCCCCCAATGGGTGTGTTTAACTCGGGTCCCTCCCGGCTCACGTAACGGTTCATTTCGGGAGCTGGGCTTGGGTAACCCGCAGCAAAACTGTCGGGGAACTCTAAGGTATACGGTACTTCTTCCTGCGCCATGTGCGTAAGCTCTTGCTGCATTGTGGAAATCTTTACAGTGCACTCATCTAATGCTTTAGACAATGAATCTCTGTCCTTCACTGTACATTGTAATTGCAGTGAGACTGTCTCCTGCTTCTCTTTTAACTCAGCCAACTCTAGCTTGGCCGCATGCCAATCTTGAAACACAGACACAGATTCTTCTTGAGTGGTCACTAGCTCCCTGCGCAACTCACTCTGAACACCTTCTGAGACCTGTTTTAGCTCCCGATATAATGTCTGCAACTTATCTGTTTCCCTAGTCTGGTTGTGTAAAGCACCAGTCAAACGAGAAAATTTCTCTTGCAACGAATCAAAAGACACGAGGTACTGGGCAATTTCTTGCTTTAATGTGTAATTACGTGCTTCACAATCAGATAGGTCACACTGCAAAGTTTTACACTTATCATCCAGTGTCTGGCACTCCGTACACATCTCTTCAGAGGAGTGAGGTGGGGCGGGGCTTACATTGGTCCCTGCTAAAGCAGATTTGGCAGTCTCTAAATCAACTCGTAATGCAGCTAACTCGCTGTCTCGCTCCTGGACAGTTTCCCTAGTCTGGGACAAATCTAACTGCAAATCCGCTATGCGATCTGTTAGAGGTACAGATACCTCTCTTATCTCATTCATCAAAGAGTCTTTAACTGCCAAAAGAGACACGCCCAGTTCACAAAGCATCCATTGTGACAAATGCTGTTTCTCTTTTATAATTGTATTTAAAACCGTAGCATATACTTCTGAGCTATTCGGTGAACTGCTACTAAATAAAGCACGTACAGACTCTACTGTAGGAGGTGCTGGTTTCGTCTTACTATGAGAGAGTGGCAGTAATATTTTCAGCACGCCCTTCTCCTGTTCACTTAGGAGCATTTCAGGCAATGTGCCAACCGTGCCGGTCGCCATGTTAAAGACTAAACACACCCTATTTTCCTTCCTGACAGAGAGTTAGAGAAACCGTTATTTCTCTTTTGGAGCTCAGAGTAATAAATCTGTCAACCAATTACAGCAATAAAACACAGCTGTATAAACAAAGGTCTGCCGTCAGCTAGGTGGAACTGCAGTTCGTGCAAAGAGAAACAGAAGATTAAACCAGCCTTCTGAAAAGACCCAGAAAAAGGCTTAACTTCTGCTATTCCTGCACCAACCGTCCCGGACGAACGCCCCCAATTTGTAGGTTGTTATATAGATTTTGTAAGAGGCCAATTCCTACATACGTACTCGCTTATGTCTAGGGGGTGTGGCCTCCGCCCGACATTCGCTACATGGAAAATAACGGACAGACCAATGGAATATATTAGTTTATTTATACAGTGTTATATACAAAAATATAGAAAAATCCTTATCAGCTTATAGCATCAGCAATTCCTGATTGCATGCACAATGAGACCAAAAATATAGAGAATAACTATGATTATCCTATTGGCTAATCTGTAATGACAGATAAACACAATACCGAGATCCTAATGAGTACCACACAAATCTTATACTAGGCTAACAGCGAGTAGAGATCATAAATCCTGACGTCACGCATCTGATGGGTCCGAGCAGACCGATCTTGGACCAACTTTGACACACTCTCGTTTGACGACGTCTCACAATCGCTTGGAAAATATGCCAGGTCCCAATGCAAATTAGATATCTGCCCCACTAGCCTGATTAGATCTGCCCCACAACAATTCAAAACAGACCTCACAAAACACCTAAATTACTTGCTACAAAATGGCCTCTTCCCCACGGATAAAGGAAGCATTCTACTTACTCCTCTACCTAAAGATGCTAAGAAAAACACAATGGACCTAACTAATTATCGTCCAGTAGCATCCATCCCACTCATAACCAAACTCACGGAGGGCATCGTGACGAAACAACTCACTGAATAAATAAATACTCAATTCTACATGAGTCTCAATCAGGATTTTGGTCGAACCACAGCACTGAAACTGTACTAGTGACTGTAATGAACTCATTTAAACGAACAATTGCAACTGGTAATAACATACTCCTCTTACAATTCGACATGTCCAGTGCTTTCGACATGGTCAATCATGGAATACTACTACATATACTAGAATATTTCGGAGTTGGAGGTAAAGTTCTTAGTTGGTTCAAAGGATTCCTGACCACTAGATCTTACCAAGTAACTACGAATGCGGATATATCAGCCCCATGGACACCTGAATGTGGAGTTCCACAAGGATCCCCCCTTTCACCAACCCTCTTCAACCTAATGATGATACCATTAGTCAAATTACTAGCCAATCAGAACCTCAACCCCTACATATATGCAGACGATGTCACAATCTACATCCCGTTTAAACATGATCTAAATGAAATCACCAACGAGATCAACCAAAGCTTCCAAATCATGCACTCCTGGGCGGATGCATTCCAGTTAAAACTTAACGCAGAAAAAACACAATGTCTTGTACTCACCTCACAACATAACACAAACAACTTCACCACCATAAACACACCAAACTTCTCCCTCCCTATCTCAAATAATCTGAAAATTCTTGGAGTCACCATTGACCGAAACCTCACACTCGACACCCATGTGAAGAATACAACGAAAAAGATGTTCCACTCCATGTGGAAACTCAAAACAGTAAACCTTTCTTCCCGAGATCCATCTTCCGTAACTTGGTACAGTCAATGGTACTAAGTCACCTGGACTATTGCAATGCACTATACGCTGGCTGCAAAGAACAAACTATCAAGAAACTCCAAACAGCCCAGAATACCGCCGCCAGACTCATATTTGGAAAATCAAAATATGAAAGTGCAAAACCCTTAAGAGAAAAACTTCACTGACTCCCACTTAAGGAACATACCGCATTCAAGATCTGCACGATTGTACACAAAATCATCCATGGTGACGCCCCGACCTATATGCAAAACCTCGTGGACTTACCTCCCAGAAATGCCAAAAGATCTTCCCGCAAATTTCTTGATCTACACTTCCCCAGCTGTAAAGCTAATACATGCGACTACCTTCTCTTACACGAGCACGCACTTGTGGAATGCGCTACCAACTGACCTGAAAACAATCGACAACATATCTAACTTTCGTAAATCTCTGAAGACACATTTCTTCAACAAGGCCTACAAAGAGAACCCATAACTTAACTATGCCACCTCGCTAGTGACCTAGAGGTTAGAGTGGTGGACTTTGGTCCTGGGGAACTGGGTTTGATTCCCACTGCAGGCACAGGCAGTTCCTTGTGACTCTGGGCAAGTCACTTAACCCTCCATTGCCCCAGGTACAAATAAGTACCTGTATATAATATGTAAGCCGCATTGAGCCTGCTATGAGTGGGAAAGCACGGGGTACAAATGTAATAAAAATTTAAAAAATACCTATCTGCTCAGATCTTCCTTCCCATCCCTAATCTTCTTGTATCACCAATTGTATCTGTTATCCTGGAATGGCGATGCCATAACAGGTCTCTGTAAGCCACATTGAGCCTGCAAATAGGTGGGAAAATGTGGGATACAAATGCAATAAATAAATCTCTTCAAGATAGCCTACCCTAACGATTCATTCAACCTAACCAAAGCCTGACCACATGATTCTTATCGACGATTATTATACATTGACCATGTTTCCCATTATCCTTATTGCAATCCCATATCCATTCCTCTCCATCTTCCTACGCCTACCTCCTTACGCTCATTTACTTATGCACCCAATTCTCCTATGTTCAATTTACTTATCTGTTAACCCCATTAATATTGTGTTTACTATAAATTGTATATTCTTTTTACGACTTTGTAATTCTTTATATTGTTACTATGTAAGCCGCATTGAGCCTGCCGTGTGTAGGAATGCGCGGGGTACAAATGTAATAAATAAATAAATAATACCTAACATTCTATTTGCTTTCTTAGCTGCCGCAGCACACTGAGCAGAAGGTTTCAAGGTATCATCAACGATGACACCTAGATCCCTTTCTTGGTCGGTGACTCCTAACATGGAACCTTACATTACGTAGCTATAATTCAGGTTCCTCTTTCCCACACGCATCATTTTGCACTTGCTCACATTAAACGTCATCTGCTATTTAGACACCCAGTCTCCCAGTCTCGTAAGGTCCTCTTGTAATTTTTCACAATCCTCCCATAATTTAACGACTTTGAATAACTTTGTGTCGTCAGCAAATTTAATTACCTCACTAGTTACTCCCATCTCTAGGTCATTTATAAATATGTTAAAAAGCAACGGTCCCAGCACAGACCCTTGGGGAACCCCACTAACTACCCTTTTCCATTGAGAATACTGACCATTTAACCCTACTCTCTGTTTTCTATCTTTTAACCAGTTCTTAATCCACAATAGGACACTACCTCCTATCCCATGACTCTCCAATTTCCTCTGGAGTCTTTCAAGAGGTACTTTGTCAAACGCCTTTTGAAAATCCAGATACACAATATCAACCGGCTCACCTTTATCCACATGTTTGTTCACCCCTTCAAAGAAATGTAGTAGATTGGTGAGGCAAGATTCCCCTTCACTCCAGGGGGAGTTTTGCATTTAAAAAAATAGAAAACTATGTATAATTATGCACACTTTATTTTTAATTTTTTTGTGCAGAATTCCCCTATTATAAGGGCTGCCATCTCCCCCAGGAATAAAATACCCCACCCCTTTTTTCCATGCACTTTCATGCAAACCTCCACCCTATTCCCATGGCACACACACACACTCCTCCTTTTTCCAACCCCCCCCCCCCCCCTCATACTCCATCATGAAAGGCTACAGAGGAAATTGGAGGGTCATGGGATAGGAGGAAATGTCCTATTGTGGATTAAAAACTGGTTGAAGGATAGGAAACAGAGAGTGGGGTTAAATGGGCAGTATTCACAATGGAGAAGGGTAGTTAGTGGGGTTCCTCAGGGGTCTGTGCTAGGACCGCTGCTTTTTAATATATTTATAAATGATTTAGAGATGGGAGTAACTAGCGAGGTAATTAAATTTGCTGATGACACAAAGTTATTCAAAGTCGTTAACTCGCGACAGGATTGTGAAAAATTACAAGAGGACCTTACAAGACTGGGAGACTGGGCGGCTAGATGGCAGATGACGTTTAATGTGAGCAAGTGCAAGGTGATGCATGTGGGAAAAAAGAACCCGAATTATAGCTACGTCATGCAAGGTTCCACGTTAGGAGCTACGGACCAAGAAAGGGATCTGGGTGTCGTCGTCGATAATACACTGAAACCTTCTGCTCAGTGTGCTGCTGCGGCTCGGAAAGCGAATAGAATGTTGGGTATTATTAGGAAAGGAATGGAAAACAGGTGTGAGGATGTTATAATGCCGTTGTATCGCTCCATGGTGCAACCGCACCTTGAGTATTGTGTTCAATTCTGGTCGCCGCATCTCAAGAAAGATATAGTAGAATTGGAAAAGGTGCAGCGAAGGGTGACTAAAATGATAGCGGGTATGGGACGACTTCCCTATGAAGAAAGACTAAGGAGGCTAGGGCTTTTCAGCTTGGAGAAGAGACGACTGAGGGGAGACATGATAGAGGTATATAAATAATGAGTGAAGTGGAACAGGTGGATGTGAAGCGTCTGTTCATGCTTTCCAAAAATACTAGGACTAGGGGGCATGCGATGAAACTACAGTGTAGTAAATTTAAAACAAATCGGAGAAAGTTTTTCTTCACCCAACGCGTAATTAAACTCTGGAATTCGTTGCCGGAGAACGTGGTGAAGGCAGTTAGCTTGGCAGAGTTTAAAAAGGGGTTAGACGGTTTCCTAAAGGACAAGTCCATAAACCGCTACTAAATGGACTTGGGAAAAATCCACAATTCGAGGAATAACATGCATAGAATGGTTGTACGTTGGGAAGCTTGCCAGGTGCCCTTGACCTGGATTGGCCGCTGTCGTGGACAGGATGCTGGGCTTGATGGACCCTTGGTCTTTTCCCAGTGTGGCATTACTTATGTACTTATGTACTTTTTCCCTGTTCCACCCTACATACATACTCCATCCACTTCTCTTCCGGTCCCCCCCCCCCCCCCCCCGCACATACACATACTATCCATATTTTTTCATCCCCCCCCCCCTCCCTGCACCCACTGTCCACATTTTTCCAAAGACCTCCTCCTGTGCTGTAGGAGCAGAAGGAGAAGCTGTACGGCCATAGGTCAGGCTGCTTTCTGCTCCTCTGCCATCCCAGTCCTGACTGTTCCATTGAGCCACGCAGGCCTTTGTACAGCCATGTAGTTTAAAAAACCACTGGGAACTAAGGCAGCAGATGAGGAAGCAGCCCAACCTGTGGCTGTGTAGCTCCTCTTCCAGACTGATGAGTGTGGAGGGAGGGAGTCACAGAGTTACTTTCTGGCTGCAGTATCTGTGCCGCTGTGTCTGCAAAGGCAGACTGCACATAATTCTGCACAGTCTTTGTGTGTGTGTGTGTGTGTGTATGGGTGGGGGGGGGGGGGGGGGGATTCTGCATTATTTCAGACCACCCAATGCTGGGGCTCAGCAGGTCAAAGGCAGAAATTTCTCTGTTTATATATAATACTCCTGGCGAAATTCCACACAAAAAATATTCAAAATTCTGCAAGTTTGTCATAGTTTAAATAATATTTTTGCACCCACAGCCATCCACCTTTATTCCCAGCCCCCTCCCTGCACGCACACTTCATCCACCTTTCTTACAGCCTTCCCCCCTGTACACAGATACCATTCACATTTTTCCATCCCCCCAGTGGGGTCAGTCCGTCCCATGTGCAGGTAGTAAGGGGGTGCACTGAGTAGTCCTGCAGCTCAGCTCTGCCGGTCCCCTAGTCACTCTAGTGTCAACTTCTTGTTCCAGGGCAGAGGGAGGGCAGGGGGGGGGGGAAGGGCGGAGGTGACGCACTTGAAGGGAAGGGGGTGCTCCGCCCCAGATGGCAACCAGGCTATGTATGTCACTGCCAACCCCCTTCCTGCACCCACATTTCATCCACCTTTTTTACAGCCCTCCTCCCTGTAGATACCATCCATATATTTTCCAGCCTCCCTCCCTACACCCACACTTCATCCACCTTACAGCCCCTCTCCCTGTAGGCAGATACTATCCATATTTTTTCCAGCCCCCCACACTCCATCTTTTTCCACTCCCCCTCCCCTGCACCCATAGTCCATCCACCTTTTTGAGCCCCCACACTCCACCCATTTTTTCCAGCCCCCTGAACAAACACTCTATGTTGATCTACATTGTTCCAGATCCCCCACCCTGAACTCACTGATCCAGCTCTTAAATAAACTGGATGGGCTGAAGATAGGACCTGAAGTGGTGAACTGGATTAGGAACTGGTTGACGGACAGAAGCCAGAGGGTGGTGGGGAATGGAATTCGCTCGGAGGAGGGAAAGGTGCACTCTACCAAAACCCTACATCCACACCCTTGTCACCTCTTGTTTAGACTACTGCAATCTGCTTCTTGCTGACCTCCCACTTAATCACCTCTCCCCTCTCCAGTCAGTTCAAAACTCTGCTGCCCTTCTCGTCTTCCGCCAGGGTCGCTTTACTCATACTACCCCTCTCCTCAAGTCGCTTCACTGGCTCCCTATCTGTTTTCGCATCCTGTTCAAACTTCTTCTACTAACCTATAAATGTACTCACTCTGCTGCTCCCCAGTATCTCTCCACACTCGTCCTTCCCTACACCCCTTCCCGTGCACTCTGCTCCATGGATAAATCCTTCTTAGCTGTTCCCTTCTCCACTACTGCCAACTCCACACTTCGCACCTTCTGTCTCGCTGCACCCTACGCCTGGAATAAACTTCCTGAGCCCCTACGTCTTGCCCCATCCTTGGCCACCTTTAAATCTAGACTGAAAGCCCACCTCTTTAACATTGCTTTTGACTCGTAACCACTTGTAACCACTCGCCTCCACCTACCCTCCTCTCTTCCTTCCTGTACACATTAATTGATTTGATTTGCTTACTTTATTTTTTGTCTATTAGATTGTAAGCTCTTTGAGCAGGGACTGTCTTTCTTCTATGTTTGTGGAGCACTGCGTACGCCTTGTAGCGCTATAGAAATGCTAAATAGTAATAGTAGTAGTAGTAGTAGGTGAGTAGTGGTGTGCCTCAAGGATCGGTGCTGGGACCGATTCTGTTCAATATATTTGTGAGTGACATTGCCGAAGGGTTAGAAGGTAAAGTTTGCCTATTTGCGGATGATACTAAGATCTGTAACACAGTGGACACCCGGGAGGGAGTGGAAAACATGAAAAAGGATCTGAGGAAGCTAGAAGAATGGTCTAAGGTTTGGCAATTAAAATTCAATGTGAAGAAATGCAAAGTGATGCACTTAGGAAATAGAAATCCAAGAGAGGCGTATGTGTTAGGCGGGGAGAATCTGATAGGTACGGATGGGGAGAGGGATCTTGGGGTGATAGTATCTGAGGATCAGAAGACAACGAAACAGTGTGACAAGGCGGTGCCGTAGCTAGAAGGTTGTTAGGCTGTATAGAGAGAGGTGTGACCAGCAGAAGAAAGGAGGTGTTGATGCCCCTGTATAAGTCGTTGGTGAGGCCCCACCTACAGTATTGTGTTCAGTTTTGGAGGCCGTACCTTGCAAAGGATGTAAAAAGAATTGAAGCGGTGCAAAGAAAAGCTACGAGAATGGTAAGGGATTTGCGTTACAAAACGTATGAGGAGAGACTTGATGACCTGAACATGTATACTCTGGAAGAAAGGAGAAACAGGGGTGATATGATACAGACGTTCAAATATTTGAAAAGTATTAATCCGCAAACGAACCTTTTCCGGAGGTGTGAAGGCAGTAGAACGAGAGGACATGAAATGAGATTGAAGGGGGGCAGACTCAAGAAAAATGTCAGGAAGTATTTTTTCACAGAGAGAGTAGTGGATGCTTGGAATGCCCTCCCGCGGGAGGTGGTGGAAATGAAAACGGTAACAGAATTCAAACACGCTTGGGACAAACATAAAGGACTCCTGTTCAGAAGGAATGGATCCTAAGGAGCTTAACCGAGATTGGGTGGCAGAGCCGGTGGCGGGAGGCGGGGATAGTGCTGGGCAGACTTATACGGTCTGTGCCAGAGCCGGTGGTGGGAGGCGGGGCTGGTGGTTGGGAGGCGGGGATAGTGCTGGGCAGACGTACACGGTCTGTGTCCTGAAAAGGACAGGTACCAATCAAGGTAAGGTATACACAAAAAGTAGCACATATGAGTTTATCTTGTTGGGCAGACTGGATGGACCATGCAGGCCTTTTTCTGCCGTCATTTACTATGTTACTATGTAGGAGGAGCTGCAAAGGCTTCTTCAAAATGACCACTGTGACTTCCTGCAGCACGCGTCTAGTCTCAAAAGGCCATTTTGAAGAAGTTGCGGCATCAGGCAGAGCAGCAGCGGGCAGGAAAAGTAGGGTTCTTTCCTTCCGCAGAGGCCACTAGACCACCAGGGGGCATAAAGGAGGCCCGGGGAGGGTCCACTGAAGCTCGGGGTGGGCGGAGCAGGCCAGTCAGCCACCCTTTTATCCTCATTACCGCGGGATATAAGTAATTGTGCTCCCCCTTCCCGCAGTACTACCCTGTGATTTTTTTTAAATTTCCCGATTCTGCGCGAAAAAGGTAAATCTTGCATGGCTGTGGAGTTCTGTGTTAAATACTGCATTGCACAATTGCACAGAATTCCGCCAGGATTAATATAATTTGCAGGCACTATTAGAAAGCAGTTATTGCAACTTGAAACCAGTTACACAGAACCTGGGACACAAAATCTAATCTTCCTTTGTAGGGCCCCTGATTTCTCTCCTGCCCTCAAGAGGGTCCCACAGTTCCATTCCCTAGCCCCAGATCTGCTTGGGGTCCCCACTGTAAAATGTTGCAGGTTAGAAAGCTTCAAGCCTTTGCTTAAAGCCCACCTCTTCAATGCTGCGTTGGGCACCTAACTCTTACCGTTCAGTAAATCCAGACTGCCCCAATTTGACTGTCCCTTTCTGACTGACTGTTCACTTGTCTCTTAGATTGTAAGCTCCTTGAGCAGGGACTGTCCCTCTATGTCCATTTTGGTGCATGTTGGGTGCGTGTAGACGCTCATGCGGCTTAGTAAAATGGCCCCTCAGTGCCTGAAGTGCTGTTTTTTTTCCAGGGGGAGCTTCAGCAACAGCAACCTGTGCGGATATGCTCCAAGAATCTGTGTCTGTGCAATGTATTTTATTACATATTTCCATTTGTGCAGATCCCATTTCAACTCAGTCAGTCCAGAGGGCGGCTACGAAATTAGTAACCACTCGCCTCCACCTACCCTCCTCTCCTCCTTCTGTTGCAGGAATTGATGCATGAATTACCCCTATTGTTAACAGAATCTGTGGTACTTCAGGAGTCAGACAGCACACATCAAAATGAGAGAGAAATCTTCTTTATTTGCCAGCAAACAAAGCAGGACATCAATTCTAGCTTTCTTCTCTCTCTCTCAGCTCTCTGTGTCAGCTCTCTGGATGTTATGGCTTCTGTCTGTCCTCTTCAGCTCTCTTCTCTTCTGAGCTCCTTCTTCTTCTGTCTGTTCCTTCTGCTCTCTTTCTGACGTAAGCTGCTTCTGCTCCCTCTTATATACAGTGCTAAGTCCCTCCTAGCCCCCCTTACTCTCCAGATGGTAAAGAATAGATTAATTACCTTGTCTGAAACAATCAGCTCTATACATTACTTAAAAATATCAGTTACATAGGTTCCAGACATCCTAAACTGACCTGTGACCTGGGGCCCCTTACACCAGACATTTTGGCACCAGTCTCTTACATTTTATTATGATTAATTTCTCATATTCCTAGTACTAACTGCTAACTAAACTCTGGCATTCATTAAAGGGGTCAAGGGCCAATCTTACTTAATGGCATACATATCAGTTATTACTTTCAAGACCATTCCTACATTTACCTATAATTAATCAAGGAGAAGAGAGCTGACTAGTCCTGACCTCTTTTCACCTATCAGCTCCATACATTGAATCAGCCAGAACTGTACATAAGTCAAACCAGATGGTCCTACTCAGAACGTAAGGCAAAGAGTTGAACAAACATTAGATTTAAAAAGGTATTCTACATATTAACTACACAGAAAAACATATTCTAAAATAAGCAGAATCAGTATTCCTTATAAGCCATATCTACATATTAAGAACTTCTAAAATCTAACTCATTTATATCTAGAATTATTTAGAATCTAACTAAACAGCATTTCAGCCTAATCCTTTTAAATTGCCTGCAATATACCTTGTTCATAATAGGATACATATGTGTTTGCATTAGCAATCCATCAATCACAAGGGGTGAAAGAAATTCCTGTCTCTAACCTTTCTAACCTTTAGCTTGGCAAAAACTTTCTAAGTAATTAAATCCAGCTGTCATTCCTTCACTTGCAGGACTGAGAATTTAAAATAGTATTTGAGCACCTTTAAACAGAATTAACCCTTAATATGATTTCTCAGAATTAATCAATTTCTTTTGCCCACTGCCTCACTTCCTGTACACATTAATTGATTTGCTTACTTTATTTTTTGTCTATTAGATTGTAAGCTCTTTGAGCAGGGACTGTCTTTCTTCTATGTTTGTGCAGTGCTGCGTACGCCTTGTAGCGCTAGAAAAATGCTAAATAGTAGTAGTAGTAGTAGTATGTCAAATTGTACAGCGCTGCGTAACCCTAGTAGCGCTTTAGAAATGTTAAGTAGTAGTAGTAGTAACATGAAGTTGGGGACAATCTCCTAAGGGGAACCTCTTGCAGTTTGCAGGATTAGAAATTAATTTGGGGCTTTCTCTGATTGAGGGAGAGGAGCTGAAGGATTTGTCTTTTGCAGTGCAGGAAGAAGGGCTGAAGCTGAGATTTGGAGCTGGAAGTTAGTAATTAATCTGTAAATGAATGGAACAAAGAAAAGATTAATTTCAGCCTCCTGTGCACATTGAGAGCTAAGCCTGTTAAGAGAAACAAACGACGAGGAGGCAGCCTTTTCTTGTTGACTCACTCTACCCCTTTTAGTGCTGATTGGTCAGAATCGTGCATGGGGTGGGACTAGCAGTAGAAGAGTCCGCCCTCTTCCAGTGATAAGGGAGGGAAGAGAAGCTCAATTAACATTCTGACCAATCAGACGTAAAAGGGGCGGAGAGAAGAAAAGACTGTTCTCAATGTCACCTCCTTTGCTCTGAACCGGATCAGGAGGCTCAGTCTAAAGCCCCTCCCTCTCCTTGTCCTTTGTGATGTCATCAGTCTGTGCAGCAGAGCAGGAGGAGGAGAGTGCAAGGCTTTTTCAAGGTATTTGCAGCTTTAAGTCTCAGGTTCTGCCCTTGTGTCCCTTCTCCCAGCACTGCAAGAGCCAAATCTTCAGCTCCTCCTCCTCAGCCAAAGAAAGATCCCTTCATTTCAAATTCTGCAAACTGAGAAAGCAGAGAGGAAAATGCCTGCAGGAGCTTCTGTTCAGGTAGGAGATTGTCCCTATCTTCCTGTTAATTTGTTGCAAATTCTGCTGCACCTTTCTAACCTGGGACACACTGCACAGTCTGGACCCCAAGCAGACCTGGGGTAGGGACTCTGGGATCCTCCTGTGGGGAGAGAGATCAGAGGTCCTACAAAGGAAGATTTTGTGTCCCAGCTTTCTAGTTGCTATAATCCTGCTCTGTGATGGTTTCTGCAAATCATATACATCCAAAAATCTGTCCCTCTGCTTTGCTGAGCCCCAACCCTGGGTGGACTGAAATATAACCCTGTTGTGTGATGGGGGATGGGACGATATACTGCCTTTCCATGTGTGTTATGTAGTCCTAAATTATATGAATCCAGCAAAACTTTCCCCGCCCCAGTGAGCATCAGCATTGGGAGATCTCCTCATGGATGCAATGCAGAAGATGCTGAATGTGTGTCTGGTTTGTATTTCAGATGCGGGTGACATTTGAGGAAATCGCTGTCTCTTTCTCCCAGGAGGAGTGGGAGTATTTAGATGAAGAGCAGAAGGAGCTTTACAGGGAGGTGATGAAGGAGAATTATCAGACCCTGATCTCACTGGGTAAGGGATAAGTTTACAGTTTTATTAGTAGTATTTGGGCATCATTATAAAGCCAAAATGCAAACAAAAATAAAAAGAGAAAAAGATCACATAAAAAAAATCAAATATATTAATGCTCTAAAGTAAAATTATGTAGAAACACTGCTGCACTCAAACTGATCACATCAGTGGAAATATAGCCAGCAATTGACGGTGTCTTATCACAAACTGGCACCTATTAATCACAGGTTAAAACTCTCCAGTATATATCTCCTGTTAAAGTAGTCAAGCAGATAAAGAAAGTATCTTTTCATGACAATAGTTAAACTACATAAACAATGAAAATGACTTGAAATATTGCTGATAATTGAAATACATTTTTTACACTTTTGCATTTTTGACATTTATGCCCCACATTAGCCGATTGAGTTCAGTGTGGGTTACAATTATACAATAAATCATCCTATATATATAATAATTCTCACCTCCAACAGGAAGTGCTTGGGACTGTGCCTGCCGGAAGTGGTCTGCTAGGCAGGCAGGCAGGCACTGACCTCAGTGACATCAGTGACAGACAATTTGGCAAAGCAAAACAATCTGAGTGCTGGCCATTAGGACACAGGGTTGATAGGAGAGTTTTAAAAGACTGAAGGAACCGAAAGTGTTAAATGGGGGGAGGGGGAACGACTGAAAGACATGAACATTTGGCAAAGGAAAACAATCTGAGTGCTGGCCATTAGGACACAGGGTAGATAGGAGAGTTTTAAAACACTGAAGGAAATGAAAGTGTTAAACTGGATTGGGAGGGGGGGAGTTGTGAATGACTGAAAGACATGCAAATTTGGGACAGGAAAACAATCTCAATGCTGGCCATTAGCACACAGGGTACATAGGAGAGTTTTAAAAGACTGAAGGAACCAAAAGTGTTCGGGGGTGGGGGTGGGGGGGGGGGGGGGGGCAAGTTCTGAATGAATGAAAGAAATGAAAATTTACGAGAGGAACACAATCTGAATGCCGGGCATTTGTACACAGGGTAGATAGGACACTTTTTAAAACAAATGAAGGACGTGAAAGTATTACATCTTGGGGGAGGGGGGAGGAGGAAAGCGGTGGGGTATCCGGATACTGGGCGTTAGGGCCACGGGGGTACATAGACTTTTGAAAACCTTAAGGAACCCAAAGTGTGGGAAGGAGGAGGAAAAGGAGGGGAGGGAACGGGGTGAGGGGCATTAGGAACAGGGGAGGGGGCCCTGTCACACACTCTCATTCTCACACACACACTGTCACACAGACAGTCTCACTCTGTCACACACCCGCACATTCACTCTGGCTCTCTCTCTCAAACGTACACACTCCCAGGAAAACCTTGCTAGCGCCCGTTTCATTCGTTCCAGAAACGGGCCTTTTTTATTAGTACAATAATAAAAGGGTAATTCCTTAAATTGATGACAGCTGACAGCAGAGTAAAAATTACATAGCAATCTCTTAACAACGGTATTATTTGTAGCTTAAATCTTAAGGGCCCTTTTACTAAGCCGCGGTAAAAAGTGGCTTGTGGTAATGTAGGTGCAGGTTTTGGGTGCGCGCAGAAATATTTTTCAGTGCATGTACGAAAAATTCCTTATTTAAAATTTTTTGCCGAAAATGGATGTGCAGCAAAATCAAAATTGCCATGTGTCCATTTTGGGTGTCTGACCTTACTGCCAGCCATAGACCTAGGGTAAGGACCTACGCGCATCTGAAATAAAATTATTTTTCAGACGCGCATAGCATGCCAAAAATGAAATTACCTCACGTTACCCCCAAATGACCTAGAGATGGGGGTAACTAGTGAGGTAACTAAATTTGCTGACAACACAAAGTTATTCAAAGTAGTTAAATCACGGGAGGATTGTGAAAAATTACAAGAGGACCTTACGAGACTGGGAGACTAGGCGTCTAAATGGCAGATGACGTTTAATGTGAGCAAGTGCAAAGTGATGCATGTGGGAAAGAGGAATCCAAATTATAGCTACATAATGTAAGGTTCCACCTAGGAGTCACCAACCAAGAAAGGGATCTAGGTGTCGTCGTTGATGATACGTTGAAACCTTCTGCTCAGTGTGCTGCTGAGGCTAAGAAAGCAAATAGAATGTTAGTTATTGGAAAGGAATGGAAAACAAAAATGAGGATGTTATAATGCCTTTGTATCGCTCCATGGTGCGCACCTCGAATATTGTGTTCAGTTCTGGTCGCCGCATCTCAAAAAAGATATAGTGGAATTAGAAAAGATACAGAGAAGGACGACGAAAATGATAAAGAGGATGGGATGACTTCCCTATGAGGAAAGGCTGAAGCGGCTAGGGCTCTTCATTTTGGAGAGAAGACGGCTGAGGGGAGATATGATAGAGGTGTTTAAAATAATGAGTGGAGTGGAACGGGTAGACCTGAAGCATCTGTTTACGCTTTCCAAAAATACTAGGACTAGGGGGCATGCGATGAAGCTTGAAAGTAGTAAATTTAAAACGAATCAGAGAAACTTTTTCTTCACTCAACGTGTAATTCAACTCTGGAATTCATTGCCAGAAAATGTGGTAGAGGCGGTTAGCTTAGCAGAGTTTTAAAAAATGTTTGGACGGCCTCATAAAGGAAAAGTCCGGAGACCATTAAATTGGACTTGGGGAAACTATTTCTGGGATAAGCAGCATAAAATGTTTTCTACTTTTTTGGGGATCTTGCCAGGATTTTGTGACCTGGATTGGCCACTGTTGGAAACAGGATGCTGGGCTTGATGGACCTTTGGTCTGTCCCAGTATGGCAATACTTATGTACTTATGGCATGCGGTAGTTGGGCGGTAAGTCAGTTTTGCCGCACGTAGAGCGTACCGCGGCTTAGTAAAAGAGGCCCTTAGAAATTAAAGTTTAACATTTTACAAAACATTGTGTAATTCTTCTGATATCTAATGTCTAACAGTAAGAAATTCCACCATTTGGTCGCTTGAAAAGCAGAACTAGCAGAGAATTTTGCTGCACCTTGGATAGTGAAACGATAGAAAACGTCTTGAATCTATTCTAGTGTTCCACCCAGGTAAATCTACCAGATCCTGCTTATTCGTCCTGCTCTCAGGAATTGGCAATCATGTCAGATAAAAGGTAACACTTGAATTCTCTGACCTGCATACTGTTTTATTCACCACCTGGTTATCATACAATGTAGTAGTATTGGGGGGGGTGGGGGAATGCACTGAAGACCCTTTGATTAAAGACTGGACTTTGTCGGCATTGCTGCACCGGGGATCGCTAGCAAGGTTTGATAAAAGAGGCCCTTAGTTTTTATTTTGGAAACACTGAATTATCAAATTCCTGGTCCATATGTTACACGTAATGAAGGACACCAGTTGGACCTAGAAGCTTTTACTAACTTGTCTCAAACTTCTACTAATATTTTTCTTTCTAATGGCTACTGGAGTAATATTTTGTGGTCTGACCATTTCTTTTATGCATTTACTATCGATTGGAAACAGTTTCAAAGTAAAAAGAAATGGCTAAAAACTTCCTATTGGTCTAGAGAGTTGTTAGATGAATCAGCTTTCTGGGCTAGATATGAGTCCACTGATACTAGTACAGATTCTGTAGATTTTTTGAAACAATGGTCACGTTTAAGTCTAGAGATTTTACATGATATAGCTTGCAATTGTCTTAGAACTAAACTGATAAGGAATTCTGATAAACGGCTTTTATATTTGAAGTGACATTGTAGAAAATTAGAACTTGCATGGCGGAAGAATAAGTCTGTAGCTATTAGAGAAAGTTGGAGATGTGGAATTCCACATTGTAATGCTCGTTGGTACACCAGCTTGGATCAATAATGCTGAGAGCTAGAGTTCAGGCCTGGTGTGAACAGCGAAGAAGCAAAGTCTATGTTTCCTATAGCCTACAGGCCCAAAGCCTCCCCAGAACTAACCATAACACTGACACATAGTTAACACCAGAATAGGAACAATAACACAAATAATAACCACATTAAAACCAAACTTCCATTATCACCACTATCCTCAATAAACTGAAGAAAAATCTATAGAAAATAAAACCTTCCAATACGTAAAAATAAAACTCACTGTGGTAATGTAAATGAGGCAGGCCCGGAGCCCAGATAGAACTGAGTCACACAGTGCATTAAGGTGAGTGAAAATAATATTTATTAAAGGTGTCAGGTAATAATAATAATAACATTTATTCTTAAATTCTGCATGTTCCAAAAAAATTAGACCAACACGGATAGCAAGTTAAAGAAAAACTGGCACAGTCCAGAATTACAATAGATAATTAAGACAAATCTAACAATTATAATTATTAAAAACTATGGGCCTTGTTAACTAAACAGCGCTAAGAGCGCGCTAGCATTTTTAGCGCATGCTAAACGCTAAAGACACCCACTTAGCCATCTCTCTCCTCTTCAATCTGTTCAAAATTCTGCTGCACGACTAATATTCCGCCAGTGTCGTTATGCTCATATTAGCCCTCTCCTCAAGTCACTTCACTGGCTTCCTATCCGTTTCCGCATACAGTTCAAACTCCTCTTATTGACCTATAAGTGCATTCACTCTGCAGCTCCTCAGTATCTCTCCACTCTCATCTCTCCTTACATTCCTCCCCGGGAACTCCGTTCACTGGGTAACTCTCTCTTATCTGCACCCTTCTCCTCCACCGCTAACTCCGGACTCCGTTCCTTTTATCTTGCTGCACCATATGCCTGGAATAGATTTCCTGAGCCGGTACGTCAAGCTCCATCTCTGGCCGTCTTCAAATCTAATTAAAATCCCACCTTTATGATGCTGCTTTTAACTCCTAACCCTTGTTCACTTGTTCAGAACCCTTATTTTATCAACCTCACTTTAATATTCCCTTATCTCTTGTTTGTCCTATTTGTCTGTTCTAATTAGATTGTAAGCTCTGTCGAGCAGGGACTGTCTCTTCATGTTCAAGTGTACAGCGCTGCGTACGTCTAGTAGCGCTATAGAAATGATAAGTAGTAGTAGTCTTTGGGTTCCGGAATCTTGCTACTCTTTGTCCTTATCCCTTATTTGTTCTCTTCTCCAGCATGGCCGCGATGCTGATCTGCAAGGGCAGGCTTCTGTTTCTGTGAGTCTGACGTCCTGCAGATATGTGCAGGACGTCAGACTCACAGAAACAGAAGCCTGCCCTTGCAAGCCCACCTTTTTGATGCTGCTTTTAACTCCTAACCCTTATTCACTTGTTCAGAACCCTTATTTTATCAACCTCACTTTAATATTCCCTTATCTCTTGTTTGTCCTATTTGTCTGTTCTAATTAGATTGTAAGCTCTGTCGAGCAGGGACTGTCTCTTCATGTTCAAGTGTACAGCGCTGCGTACGTCTAGTAGCGCTATAGAAATGATAAGTAGTAGTAGTCTTTGGGTTCCGGAATCTTGCTACTCTTTGTCCTTATCCCTTATTTGTTCTCTTCTCCAGCATGGCCGCGATGCTGATCTGCAAGGGCAGGCTTCTGTTTCTGTGAGTCTGACGTCCTGCAGATATGTGCAGGACGTCAGACTCACAGAAACAGAAGCCTGCCCTTGCAAGCCCACCTTTTTGATGCTGCTTTTAACTCCTAACCCTTATTCACTTGTTCAGAACCCTTATTTTATCATCTTCACTTTAATATTCCCTTATCTCGTTTGTTCTGTCTGTCTGTCCTAATTAGATTGTAAGCTCTGTCGAGCAGGGACTGTCTCTTCATGTTCAAGTGTACAGCGCTGCGTACGTCTAGTAGCGCTATAGAAATGATAAGTAGTAGTAGTGATGATTCCCTCTGATCTCTCCTCCCTGTATCAGTTGAACTATGGGCATCGTCTTCCTGAAACTTCTGGGACATTGGATCAGTGGCATAAGTTTAATAATACCTGGTTGGGGAGGGTAGCAGTTAGTAAAATGATACTGTACTTTTCTCAGACCCTCCCTCTGAAAATTCCCCCTTCTAGATTGAGGGGTTTACAACCGACACTATTTTCCTATATTTGGAGGTGACGTCAGCCCCGAGTATCTCAGAGGACTTTGCTGAAACCTCGTTCTCAGGTTGGATTGGGGGGGTCCCAGATATTTTGTGCTATTACCATTCAGCGCAATTGAGAGCTATTTATTGATTGGTATCATTCTTCCTCAGAAGACTGGGTATGTTTAGAGCAATATATGTTACCTACGCATCTCTGGCATTCCTCGCTGTGGAAACCAGTAGGGTTTAGGATTCCTCTCTCTGCTACATCTCCCTTATTTTTTGGCAGGATCAAGTTCGTCAGGGTGTTTTGGGGAGTAGGCGGTTGTCTAGGGCAGCTCCTCTACTTAGATTGATGACCTGGGCACCAGGATGGGATTGTAGACTGCTGAAGGGCTGGGTTAATAAGGGTATTCTTAAAGAGTTGTCATGACGTTTTGGAGGTTTTTATGCCAATGATGAGAGTGAGTACTCCGTAAAATTAAAGACAGTTGAACTGTTAAGATCGGAGTTACTTCACGTCACTTAAGGCTTTTCTTCCAGGTCTTTATGACTATAAGTCAACATTATCACGCTGTTATAAGAATAAAGGATTCTAGTAAATGATTTGCTTGAGGTGTATAAATATCCTTTATCTTGCTCTATAAGTGGTCTAGATCAACATGTACTTATTCTTAAGATTGGCCATTTATATCAGGACAAGGTCTTGGCTTCTTTTAAGCAATTGAGAGATACGTTTAATATTCTGAGCACTGGCTTCTTTTTTTTTATTTACAAATTAGACCTTTTTACGCTACATCAGTGGTGCTGGGGTGGTTGGGGAGCCCGGTAACTCCACTAGAAGAATTGCTGTTGAGGGACTCCACTTACAGGAGGCTGATTACAGGGTTGTACTCTATGCTGGAGGCTTTTCCCTATATTCCTAGAGGGATTTGGGCTTCTCTCGTTCAGCTCAGGATTGGAGTCTATTCAGATGAATCCCTTGACAATTTCAATTTCAGCAAACTTGGTGGAACGGGGTGTACAGGTATATTATAAGTGGTGTCGGTGCCTGGAACTGGTGTCCAAATTCTCGGGCACCTCATCAGCTTGCTGACGAGAGTATGGAGGAGTGGGTACCTTTTTCTATATTTTGTGACAATGTCCTGTGGTGCAGTCTTTCTGGATGGATTGGTTACAACTGTTTAATAACATGTTAGAAGTATCATTGTCTTGGGATCCTAAGCTATTTGTGCTGCAATGGGAGCCGTCTGATTTGACATCTCCACAATTTCGGCTTTTGTTCCCTTGTCTGGCTGTTATTCACCGAGACCTCGCCAGATGTTGGACTTCTAAGCAGATTCCACAGTTTGAGATTCTTAAGCAAAACCTGTAGCAAACTTACTATCTTAGTAGACTTAAGGCTGCCAAGTGAGGATACTTACATAAGTATTGCCACACTGAGACAGATGAAAGGTCCATCAAGCCCAGCATCCTGTTTCCAACAGTGGCCAATCCAAGTCACAAATAACCGGCAAGATCCCAAAAATGTACAAAACATTTTATACTGCTTATCCCAGAAAGAGTGGAATTCCCCAAGTCCATTTAATAACGGTCTATGGACTTTTCCTTTATGAGGCCGTCCAAACCTTTTTTAAACTCCGCCAAGCAAACTGCCTTTACCACATTCTCTGTCAACGAATTCCATAGTTTAATTAAACGTTGAGTGAAGAAATGTTTTTTTTTTCCGATTCATTTTAAATTTACTTGCCACCTTTTGATAAATATTGGCAACCTTTTTTGGTTTAATTTGACATGGATATCTCTTCCATTGTTACTTAGACAGAGTGAACACTGTTTATGTCTTCCATTGGTTGCTCTAATGCTAATTTTGAGTTTGTCCACTCAGTCATTGTTGGCTTCTACAGATCGTTGGGCATGTTTCTTTCTCAATGTATTATGCTACCTCTGTATTATTAGGTACTTGTATTGCTTTTACCTTGCATCCCTAGATGTATTTTTTGGGGTTGTTTACGTTGTGTTGTGTGTTTTGTTTTTTTCTTGTTTTAATTTCTGTTTATTTTGCATTAAATATGAAAAACATAATCTATATTAATAAATCCCACCTTGAACATTCTGAAGCTCACTCCAAGGCAGAGAAACACAAAAATCCTGTAGTCTTCATAGGCTAGGACCAGTCACCCTCACTCATAGACCCGCCCTCAGCCACGCCCCATCTGTACATAAAACGCTACCTCAACATTCTGAAGACAACCTGCTGAAGCCATCTGCAAAATCCCTAAACAGTTCGTAAGTTCATGGTGGTGAAGCCATCCAACTCACCATGTCTCTCTGCCCCGCCCTCGAGGGCGGAACACAGAGAGTAAAGGGATCCATAAAGGCACCCCTACCAACTGGCAACCCCCTCCAACAAACAAAGACCCAGGCAGGGGGAGTGTTTCCGTACTCCTCCCCCTGCCTAGGAATCGCTACAGACTGCTGGCAAACTCCCCAACCACACGACCACAAAAGCCACCCGCAACCCCCCCCACACACACACACAAACACATAAACGCACACACAAACGCAAACACACACAAACACACATACACACGCAAACACATACACATACGCAAACACACACACAAACACATGCAAACACACACACACAAACACACGCAAACAAACACACGCAAACACACACACACAAACACACATACACACGCAAACACACACACACGCAAACACACACAATCACACACACACGCAAACACATAAACACACACACACACGCAAACACACACACACGCAAACACACACACGCAAACACACACAATCACACACACAAACACACGCAAACACATAAACACACGCAAACACACACAATCACACAAACACACACACACTTAACACACACAAACACACGCAAACACACACAAACACGCAAACACACACACATAAACACACGCAAACACATAAACACACGCAAACACACACACATAAACACATAAACAAACGCAAACACACACACGCAAACACACAAACAAACGCAAACACACACAAACACATACACACACATACACACACACACATAAACACACAAACACACATACACATAAACAAATACACAAACACACAAACACATACACATAAACAAATACACACACACACATACACACACACACATACACACACACACATACATACACACACATAAACACACATACACACACATACACATAAACAAATACACACACACACATACACACACACATACACACACACACATACATACACACACATAAACACACATACACACACATAAACACACACACACATACATACACACACATAAACACACATACACACACATAAACACACACATACATACACACACAAACACACATACACACACATAAACACACACACACACAAACGCAAACACACACGCACACACAAAAACATACACACAAAAAAAAACCACACACACAAACACACACATACACAAACACACAAAAAAAACACATACACACACATACACAAAAACACACACACACACACATACATACACACACACACATAAACGCAAACACACACGCACACACACAAACACACACAAAAACATACACAAAAAAAAACACGCACACACAAAAACATACACACAAAAAAAACACACACATACACAAACACACCAAAAAAACACACACATAAACAAACACATATACACACACACACATAAACAAACACAAACAAACACAAACACATATACACACACACACATAAACACACACACACACAAACGCAAACACACGCACACACAAAAACATACACAAAAAAAAAACACAAACACAAACACACAAAAAAAAACACAAACACACACATACACAAAAACACACACACACACACATACATACACACACACACACATAAACGCAAACACACACGCACACACATAAACACACACAAAAACATACACACAAAAAAAACACACACACACGCACACACAAAAACATACACACAAAAAAAACACACACACACAAACACACACATACACAAACACACAAAAAAAACACACACACAAACACACATAAACAAACACATATACACACACACACATAAACAAACACAAACAAACACACACAAACACATATACACACACACACATAAACACACATACACACACATGCATACACACACACACACACACACACATAAACACAAACACACACGCACACACAAACACACACAAAAACATACACACAAAAAAAACACACACACACCAACACACACACACATACAAACACACACACATACACATACAAACACACACACACACACAGCCTCGACGGTGCACCTCTAAGTGCCCCCCAGCCGCATCGCCACAACAACCCGTGCAACGAGGCATCAGAAAGCCCCTACCCACCTTCCCTCCTCGCCGCTTCACCAAGCCCCCCCCCCCCCCACATCGACCGCCTCGCCACCCGCGACCGCTAATACAAACTCTGTCTGGCGGCTGCTGCTGCTTCTATTCAGCAGCAGCAGCCCGTACATAAAGAAAACAAACAAACAAAAAAACAACCTCCTAAAACGCACCTCCGTGAAGAACCATCTCACATTGGCTGACGTCTCTGCAGCCACTCCTCCTCTCCCTTCAACGTCAGTGCCCCTGAGAAACGCCGAGACGTCAGAGGGGAGAGGAAGAGCGCATGCTGAGACTTCAGCCAATGTGAGATGCTTCTCAACCGAGGTGCGTTTTAGGAGGATTTTTGGGGGGGGGTTTCTTTATGTACGGGCTGCTGCTGCTGAATAGCAGAAGCAGCAGCCGCCGAACACAGTTTGTATTAGCGGTTGCGGGTGGCGAGGGGGTTGATGAGGGGGGGAGGGGCTTGGTGATGTGCCACGGTGGGGGGGTCGGGTGATGCGCGAAGGGGGAGACAAGGGGCTTTCTTTGGGTGCTGCGCCGGCTGGGGGGGAAGGGGGGGTCTCACTGGACATGGGTGGCTGGAAGGAAGCAGGGGGAGGGGAGGGTCGCTGCACATGGGTGGCTGCAGGGGGGGCAGGGAACAGGGAGATAGGGATGGGGCTCCACACACCACATGGGTGCCTGCAAGGGGGACAGGGGATACAGGACGGACACTGCAGGGCGGGCAGGGGGCCAGAAGGGTTGGTGGTCATCAGGGGGGACAGGTGGGTCGATGGACATGGCTGGCCATAGGGGAGGAACAGGGAAAAAGGAGAGGACATGGGTCCTCAGACATGGGTGGCTGCACAGGAGAGGAGGGTCGCTGGACATGGGTAGCTGCAGGGGGGGCAGGGGGACAGAAGAGTCGCTGGACATGGCTGGCTGCAGGGGGGACAGGGGAGAGAGGAGGGACGCTGCACATGCGTGCCTGCAGGGGGACAGGAGGGATGCTGGGGGGGGGGGCCTGAGACCACATGGGTGGCTGCAGGGGGAGCAGGGGAGACAGGAAGGACGCAGCAGGGGGAGAGGAGGGTTGATGGGCATGGGTGGCTGCAGGGGGATGCTGGACATGGGTGGCTGCAGGGGGAACACGAGGAGAGGAGGGTCGCTGCACATGCCTGGCTGCAAGGGGGCAGGGGAGAGGGAGGGGGTGAGGGGGTTCCTCACACCACACACGTAGTCACTCATTCTCTGTCTGCCACATACACTCTCACTCACACACTCACTGTCTTTGTCCCTCTCTCTCACACAGTGTCACACAGAAACACAAACACTGTCTCTCACACACTCTCTCTCTCGCACAAACACATACATACACTCTGTCTGTCTCTCTCTCTCTCACATTCTCTCTCTGACACACACGCTCCATCTCTCACACACGCTCTTTCTGAAACATACACTCCAAGGAAAACCTTGCTAGCGCCCGTTTCATTTCTAACAGAAACGGGCCTTTTTTACTAGTAAAGAATAAAGTTTTACAAAAATGGTGAGCGAATTAAAAAATGCATGGGATAGACACAGGGGATGCCTAAATAGAAAGAAGATGGAAACTGAACGTGGATGTTGAGGTGTTATCTTGGACAAGAGTAGTGGGAACTGAGGCCGATGCCGAACTGACTTCTACAGTCTGTGTCCCGCAAATGGCAAAAGACAGGAGAAACTTTGGCAACTCCAGTGTTGTAGATCACTTTAGCAGATGCTGGAACTGAGGGTGCTGTGCAGCTCAGCGGGGAAGGGAAGACATCTTGACATCTTGACTGGTAAGTTGAATACTGTCACAAGCACATACCATCCCCATCATGTTTGGCTGTCTGTATAGTTGACATGGTGGAGACTTGACAACCAGCATTTAAGCCTGGGTGACTGGGGCCCGCACAGAGTTGTGAGCGCGGCTCTGGCCATGTTGCGGGGCAGACTGGATGGACAGTGCGGGGCTTTATCTGTCGTCCATTTACTGTGTTACTGCAGGAAAGATTTCTGTAGAGAGGAATGTGGGAAAATTCATTTTGGCTTCTGTCCTTTCTCCGAGCTCACATCGGTCTGAGCATGCTCAGTGTGTTTTTCACCTTATTCCAGATGTTCTGAATGAGATGAAGGAGACCTACATAAGGGATAAGGAAGGTCTGACATATTGAAATGAGGCTGATAATGTTTTGTACTATTTAGAGTGGGACTTCTGCTATAAAGATGAGTTGAGAAGGTTTAGGAAACTTCACTGAGATTTGCAGGGTCCAAAACAGCCTCTAACTGAGGGTTTGGGAATTTTTGTTCATTGAAGTTGGTGAAATTCTTTATTCTAGGAATTTTAAGGAATTGGACACTAAAGGTGCCCTTTTACTAAGGCCTGCGGAAAAATGACCTTTGCTGGTATAGGCAGGTGTTTTGCACACGCGCAGGTCCATTTTTCAGCGAGCGCACCTGCAAAAAAGACCCTTTTTTTGTGGCGAAAAATGGACTTGTGGCAAAATTAAAACCAGCACGCATCCATTTTTGGCATGACTTAATGGTAAGGTCTCGTGCGTTAAACGGGCGGTAACACTGCCAAAAGTGGAATTACCGCATGGGGTAGCTTGGCGGTAGCTCCAATTTGATGCTCGTTGTACGCTCATAGGCGCCTTAGTAAAAGGGTACCTAAATGATTTGGGGGAACCTGATGCAGTTCTCTTAACTCTTGGAACAGGCTCCCTGAATGTCACTCCTAAGATTATATCCCACATTGAACGAGGGGAAGAGCCATACGTCAGGGATGAGCCGGGATCGGAGAAAAGAGAAACTGGGCCAAGCAGCGGCTCAGGTGAGTGCAGTAAGAAGAGGGACTGAGGTAACTTTAATTTCCATTCATGGCATATATTTATCTGAGCAGACATGAGATACTTTGGTCCTTATATGAGGGCAAAGATCAATTTTATGTGAAAATATCTTTATTAAGTCACACAAAGTGAACATTAATACAAGTCACTGATAGTCTAACCATCTAACAGGTTTCTGTTCAACATGATAATGAACATGACAGCATTTTATTCTCTCCCCCCCCCCCCCCCCTCCAGCAACCGTCCCTGCATCAAATACCCTCACCTTTCCATCTATATTGAATATATTTATTAAGAGGTCCTTTTACAAAAGCGTGCGCTGCTTGCAGTAGTGTAGGCGTGGGTTTTGGGAGCACGCCTGTAAAAAAAACCTTTTTAAAAATTTTTCTGAAAATGGACATGCGTCCATTTTGGGTCTGCGACCTTACCGCCAGCCATTGACCTAGTGGTAAAGTCTCAAACGGTAACCGGGCGGTAATGACCTACGTGCGTCAAATGCCACTCGGTGCCAGAAATTAAATTACTGCAAGAGCCGTGCGGTAGCTCCATTTTGGCACGCATTGGGTGCACGTAGATGCTTACACGGCTTAGTAAAAGGGCCCCTCAGTCAAAGAAATGAATCCAATACGTCTGGCAAGATCCGCTTCTAGTGAAATCATTGGATTCCGAAAACGTTACTGTTCTCTGTTTTAAAAGCGTTTCCATTAAATTGCTTACCAGAGAAAGTCAGATGTACTGGCCTGTAGTTTCCAACCTGTTCATTACTTCCACTTTTGTGGAGAGGAACCAGCCTTACAGCAGTTACAGAAGATTTTGCACCTGTTGAAAGAAAAGAGAAAAAGCCCTACCAGACCCCCTTCTTTTTCCTCAGCTGTTCTGAAAGGGAAAGGGGATGGGATTTGATTTTTTTTTTTTTTTTGTTACATTTGTACCCCGCCCTTACCCACTCATGGCAGGCTCAATGCAGCTTACATAGTGTATACAGGTACTTATTTGTACCTGGGGCAATGGAGGGTTAAGTGACTTGCCCAGAGTCACAAGGAGCTGCCTGTGCCTGAAGTGGGAATCGAACTCAGTTCCCCAGGACCAAAGTCCACCACCCTAACCACTAGGCCACTCCTCCACTGTTGCTACTATTTCAGATTCTACGTGGAATGTTGCTATTCCACTAGAAGTCGGCCCTTGCAGATCACCAATGTGGCCGCGCAGGCTTCTGCTTCTGTGAGTCTGACGTCCTGCACGTACGTGCAGGACGTCAGACTCACAGAAACAGAAGCCTGCGCGGCCTTCTACATGGAATGTTGCTAGTGGAATAGCAACAATCCATGTAGAATCTCCAATAGTATCTATTTTATTTTTGTTACATTTGTACCCTGCGCTTTTTCACTCATGGCAGGCTCAATGCGGCTTACATGGGGCAATGGAGGGTTAAGTGACTTGCCCAGAGTCACAAGGAGCTGCCTGTGCCTGAAGTGGGAATCGAACTCAGTTCCCCAGGACCAAAGTCCACCACCCTAACCACTAGGCCACTCCTCCACGTTTTGTGGTTACAGTCACATATTATATACAGGTAGGTTAAAAGAAGCAGCTGTTTTGTTCTGTGTGAGGTCTAGCCTTCAGAAGTGCAGGGATTTGAAAAGAGATTAATTTGATCATGCCTCCTTCTGGAATGGAGATTAAAAAAAAAAAAAAAAAAATCATAGAGCATGCAAGCAAAGACTAACTAAAGGGCCCTTTTAATAAAGGGTTGGCGCTCGGCAATCAGCTTGCCATGCGCCAACCCAGAACTACCGCTGGCCTAATGTAGCCACCAGTGGTAATTCCGCTCCCAGCATGCATTTCCAGTGCTAGGGGAAATTGTTGTTGGTTTTTTTTTTTTTACCACAGGGGGTTACCGGCTGGATAATGCAGGAGTCCTTACCACCAGCTCAGTGGATTGTGGTAAGTGTTTCCCCTGAAATGGCCAAGTATGAACTTACAGCACAGCCATTTCTTTTCAGGCCTTTTTACCCGCTTTGGTAAAAGGGGCCTCAGCATGTGACAAGAAGTGCCACAGCCAGTAGCACAGGGCTCCTTTTACCGCAGATTGGTAAAAGGGCTCATAAGTAATGCCACACTGGGAAAAGACCAAGGGTCCATCGAGCCCAGCATCATGTCCACGACAGCGGCCAATCCAGGCCAAGGGCACCTGGCAAGCTTCCCAAACGTACAAACATTCTATACATGTTATTCCTGGAATTGTGGATTTTTTTCCCAAGTCCATTTAGTAGCGGTTTATGGACTTGTCCTTTAGGAAACCGTCCAACCCCTTTTTAAACTCTGCTAAGCTAACCGCCTTCACCACTTTCTCCGGCAACGAATTCCAGAGTTTAATTATACGTTGGGTGAAGAAAGATTTTCTCCGATTTGTTTTAAATTTACTACACTGTAGTTTCATCGCATGCCTCCTAGTCCTAGTATTTTTGGAAAGCGTGAACAGATGCTTCACATCCACCTGTTCCACTCGACTCATTATTTTATATGCCTCTATCATGTCTCCCCTCAGCCGTCTCTTCTCCAAGCTGAATAGCCCTAGCCTCCGTAATCTTTCTTCATAGGGAAGTCGTCCCATCCCCGCTATCATTTTAGTCGCCCTTCGCTGCACCTTTTCCAATTCTACTATATCTTTCTTGAGATGCGGCAACCAGAATTGAACACAATACTCAAGGTGCGGTTGCACCATGGAGCAATACAACGGCATTATAACATCCTCACACCTGTTTTCCATACCTTTCCTAATAATACCCAACATTCTATTCGCTTTCCTAGTCGCAGCAGCACACTGAGCAGAAGGTTTCAGCGTATTATTGACAACAACACCCAGGTCCCTTTCTTGGTCCGTAACTCCTAACGTGGAACCTTGCATGACGTAGCTATAATTCGGGTTCTTTTTTTCCCACATGCATCACCTTGCACTTGCTCACATTAAACGTCATCTGCCATTTAGCCGCCCAGTCTCCCAGTCTCGTAAGGTCCTCTTGTAATTTTTCACAATCCTGTCGCGATTTAACAACTTTGAATAACTTTGTGTCATCAGCAAATGTAATTACCTCGCTAGTTACTCCCATCTCTAAATCATTTATAAATATATTAAAAAGCAGCGGTCCTAGCACAGACCCCTGAGGAACCCCACTAACTACCCTTCTCCATTGTGAATACTGACCATTTAACCCTACTCTCTGTTTCCTATCCTTCAACCAGTTTTTAATCCACAATAGGACATTTCCTACTATCCCATGACCCTCCAATTTCCTCTGTAGCCTTTCATGAGGTACCTTGTCAAACGCCTTTTGAAAATCCAGATACACAATATCAACCGGTTCCCCTTTGTCCACGTTTGTTTACTCCTTCAAAGAATTGAAGTAAATTGGTCAGGCAAGATTTCCCCACACAAAAGCCGTGCTGACTTGGTCTCAGTAATCCATGTCCTTGGATGTGCTCTGTAATTTTGTTTTTAATAATAGCCATTACCATTTTCCCCGGGACTGACGTCAGACTCAGTAGTATATCTCGCCGGCATCTGTCAAAATTAATTGATTTTCACAGGTGAAACTGCCAGGTTTTCAGCCAATCAGAAAGCAAGGATATGATCAAGCCATGCCCACTCCCAGCCCCCTCTGATGATGTCACAACCACTCCAAGCCCCCTCGGATGATGTCACCGGATATGACATCTTAACCATGCCCAAGCTCACCCTTTTTACTTTGCCATGCTCCCTTGCCCCACCTTATTTGCATAGCTCTGCCCTAAACCTCACCCTCTTGCATAGTCCCACTCCCAAACCTCTCCCATTTTGGTGATGTAATAGGAAGTGGCATAGCCACATCCCTTTTCCAAGATGGCAGCCACTACTGTATACATTCCTTCGCTTCCTGTTTCCATTACTAGCCGCCATTTTGGATGGTCATGTGACGGGAAGTGACGTCAAAAACCCCACCACCACCCCTTAACAGCCTCGGCGGAATTTATTTGCATATGTGCAACTTAACCTTTTTTCTTCAAAAAAAAAAAAAGGACACTACTGGATCATGTTAGGTTGTCTGCTTTACAAAGGCTCTCTATTTTTCCAAGAGAGATTGCAATGGCTCTGTTGTAAAACAAAATAATTATTCAGTCTGCAGCCAACCAGCGGGGCTGTTCCAAGCACTCTCACGGTCCTGCCTTTTTTCAACATCTGTTTGCTTTTTCCAGCAAGCATGATGTTCTCTGTCTGTGTGATATCAATAAGTTCTTCGGGGTGAAAAGAACCTTCCATGGCTTCCCCATCGTAATACTTTATTGTGTAAACAGGCTTCTGCCTCCTGTTTAACACATCCGTGATTATAAATATCTCATCGGTCCACGCCTGTTTGTACCCCTTTTGAAAAACACCTTTTGTTTTCGACAGTCTTACGTGATCGCCTTTTGCAAAGTATTTCACGGCCGTTTCTAGTTCCGCATTCCCTCTATAGATCATTTTCCGGACCCGCAGAGAATTTAGAGGCGCCACGTCGATAGGGATGTCTATCCCTTGTGGCTCTGTGAAAACTGATTATAGCAAGTAACATGGCTGGCAACACATCTACATATTGACAAGTGTTGCGTGATGTGAAGAAAGGCCACATGTTAGACTTTATTGTGCGGTTAAACCTGTCTACCGCCATCACTTTTATATTGTTGTTGGTTACAAATAACAGATTCCTTTTGTAACATCTGTACAGGTTTATTTAAAAACTCTTTACCCTTATCTGTTTGTAATTTTTTTTTAGGCGTGCGGCCTAAGCTAAATACCTTTTCAAAAGCTGTAGCCACTAAGATCACCTGGAGTTAAACTGGTTACCCATCAATTTGCCACTCAGGTGTTCGTAGTGAGTAAAATGATACTTGCAGCAGCATGGAAAAAACCAGGGCTCCCTAAGTTGCAGGCTATCTTAGTCAGACTCGACACTATTCAACTGATGTCAAAGTTTACAGCCATACGAAAAGGGCGGTTGGCCCAACACCAGAGAATATGGGAATCCTATCACAAATGGTATTCCACTCAGAATCATTAGTTTCTCACAAGATGAAGGGGAGAGAGGGGAGGGGAGGGAAGGTGCGGGTGGAGGATGGGGGGGGTGGTGGTGAAGACTAGGATATTAAGCAAGTAAGGCAGAATTTATTGTCTAGATAGAATTAATGTAATAGTGTTTTTATTGATGAATGCATAAATGATACAATATCATGCCAATCCTTAAAACTCCAGTAGCAAACATTTCAAACCTGTACTAATACATCTGAACTTCTATCATCAACATTTTTATTTTCCCTCCCCCCTCCCCCTCCCTTTTCCTTTGTATAATATGTTTATTGACTGTATCCAGTATTGAAGAGAAAATCTGTACAGAATTATTATCAAGGAAGCTTTACAGGAACCTTTGGACTGTATCAAACAGTAACCGAAGCATTGTTCAGCAAGATTCATAATGGAAATAAATATGGAATGCTGTCAACATTCTGTAGTCAGTACATGTAGTTCCTGTGTTTCACTACTTTCCACGTCTCCTCCATCATATGTCAAAGTTGTGATTCATCAACAAGTTAACGCCCACAGGGCAGGAGGAACGTATCATGGTTTTAAATGCCATCCTCCTTTTCCCATCTCCCAGACTCCCATCATTCTATATCCTACTCTTCCCGTCTACCCTCCCTTCCCCTCCTAACCCACCCTGAGATATCTTCCAGAAATGTATCTCGTTGTGAAATCAAAGGGAATTCAGGACCAGACTTCTACCTCTAGTATGTAGTGTCTGAATATATGGGCCCCAAATGTCCAAAAAGGCCTTCCTCCTCCTCTTCGAACCTCCCACCCCTCGGCGCTCACACAACATTAGTTCATGGAATCTATTCCTCCAGTGCCAGAAATCCGGGAGAGCACTACCCACCCATTGACAAAGTAATAACCTCTTGCCAACCAAACAGGCCCTACGGATCAAATGTCTTCCAGATATGCCCTGCAGTGCAAACACCTCATGTTTATCCAGCAACACACCCATCGGGGAGTCCACTACCCCAGAGCCCAACAGAAAGGACAGATATTGCAGAACCTCTCTCCAAAAATGGTGTACCCGAAAACATTCCCACAAACAGTGAAACAATGACCCAGGTAATCTTCCACATTTTTCACATAGTGGGTCTTCCACCCCTCCCATCCTAAAAATCTGAGCTTTTGTAAGGTATGCTCTATGCAAAATTCGGTATTGGCATTCACGGAAGCCTGCATTGCCAGTCATCTCCGGAATTCTAGAAACTAACATATCAAAATCCAAAGACAGCCCTGGTCTCGCTAAATCTCGGGCCCATCGCATTTGTATTAACTCCCGGTCCTTTAGAAGTGGCAATTTCCCCAAGATCTTATACAACTTAGAGACCGAGAGTCGTTCTGTGTCTCCTCCTGTTAAAAACTGTCTTATTCGGTGACAATGTCTATGTTTCAAAGCCTCTGAGTCTACCGTCTTCACATAGTGTATAATTTGATTATAGCGAAAAATGTTATTCATGTCATAACCAATACCCAAAGCTCCCAAACTTAATAGCTTCCCTTGCTGGTTTAAAAGATGCTCCAGACGACTAATGCCCAAGCGTCCCCAAGCCTGAAATGTTTTATTGTCCATCCCCGGTTTAAACAATAAATTCCCACAAATGGGTAGCATATCTGATGTGTGTTTCGATATACCCCAAATACCCATCAGGTCTTTCCAAAGCGATCGCAAAGATGTTAGCAACAGGCTATTTCTTAGGTGTTCAGGTATACGAGCCCCAGGTGCCTGTAACAAAAAATAAAAGTGGCCAGGAGCAAAAAATTGAGCCTCTATTCTCCGGGGTGTATAATCTTCACGGTCAAAAAACCAGTCACCAAAGTATCGCAATAAGCATGCCCTATTATATCTTCTCAAGTCTGGCAAACCCAGGCCCCCCTCTTTCCAGTTGCCCATTAACAGAGGCAGTGGTAGTTTAGCTTTTTTTCCCCCCCAGCAATATCGTCTGAGTAAACGATGTAAGACTTTGAGATCTCTCTGTTTGATAAGGACTGGTAGCATCCGTAGACAGTAAAGCCATCTGGGGAACTCCACCATCCGAAACAGCTGAATGCGCCCATAAAGTGTAAGAGGCAGTGTCACCCAACTTTTCAGTCTTGTCTCTGTACCACTTAGCAATCTATTCACATTCAATCGATAGAGATCCGCTGAGGTCATAGACAACCATATTCCCAGATAGCGAAATGACCCTCGTGCCCACCGAAGTGGGAAAGCCTGCCCCCATTCCTTCTTCTGGTCTTCTGAGGACGCCAATGCCAGAGATTTCATATAATTAAGCTTGAATCCCGCATAATCTCCAAATTCTTGGAATAGCTCCAACAGAGCCGGGAGAGACTGGGATGGTTGTGTCAAGTGCACCAGTAAGTCATCCGCAAAGGCTGACAGAAGAAACCTCGAGGCCCCTATCGGGATTCCCTTGATCTCTGGATGAGTTTGTATCGCCCTAACCAAGGGGTCCAAGGATAAAACGAACAGTAGAGGAGAGAGCGGACATCCTTGCCTAGTACCTCTAAAGATATGAAATGAGCGAGAACAGACCCCATTCACCCACACATAAGCCATTGGCTCCAGATATAACACCTGAATCGCATCTAAAAACGAGCCTTGAATACCATAGTGTTTCAAAGTCTCAAACAAGTAAGGCCAGCTCACTCTGTCAAAGGCTTTCTCTGCATCAAAACTAATTAACAGAGAAGCCAGACTCTTATATTGCACTGTCTCTAAAGAGGCCAAGATTGCACGAAGGTTCCGAACCGCTGTCCTCCCCTTCACAAACCCCACTTGAGCCTCTTCCACCAAGTCCGGGAGTACCTGGGCCAACCTGTTCGCCAGTATCTTAGCGTACAACTTGGCGTCCACATTGAGAAGGGAAATTGGTCTATACGATCCAGGGTCTGCCATATCCTTACCATCTTTCGGGATAACTACAATCTGAGCTCTCTTCATTGTTTCAGGCACAGTCCTCTCCTCTATCATGGAATTAAACAAAGCTAAAAGCGGTCTCTTGATATGTTCATAGAACTGTTTGTAAAACTCCACTCGGTAGCCATCTGGACCCGGCGTTTTGTGAGAAGCACTTTGTTGTAACGCCAACATAAGGTCTCCTTCCTCAAGTGGGCTATTTAATCGTTGTATTTGGCGAGGGGACAACTTGGGCAACTGTACCGACTCTAAAAACATATCAGCACTCAGTCCTTCATCTTCCGGCCTAGCGTATAAGGCCTCGTAATACTGGCCAAATCGATCTGCTATACCCTGATCCGTTCTCAACAACTTTCCATTTAAATCTTTCAGTTGTAAAATTCTAGAGGCTCCCCTTCTGCTCCGCACCATATTCGCCAGCAACCTCCCTGCCTTATTGCTGTATTGGAATAGCTTATATTTATAATAAAATTGGGACTTAACCGCCCTCCGATGCAGCAATTCGTTGAGCTCTTGCTGCGTAATCAAAAGCAGTGACTTATTCTCCGCAGTAGCATTCCTACCATACAGTTTTCTATATTTGCGGACCTGCAATTCCAACCTCAAGATCTCCCTATCTCGAATCCGTCGAGTTCTAGCACAGTAAGAGATTATGTCTCCGCGCAAGACAGCCTTTTCCGCTTCCCAAAAAAGGGTCGGCTGCTGGCTATGAACCCCATTATGGAATTCATAATCTGTTATCCTCTCTGCTAAAAATGTCTGAAAGTTTTGATCATTTACTAGGTCTAAGGGATATCTCCAAAGGCGCAGTCCACCCCCCTTCACAGGCCTCCCCCATCTCAGCCAGATCATAGCATGGTCTGAGACCTCATAGGGACCAATCTCAGCCTGAACCATCTGCGAAAACAGGGGAGTTGAAACAAATAGATAATCTATGCGAGATTGGGATGCATGGGCTCTGGAAAGATGAGTGTAATCTCGGTCCGATGGGTGTAAAACACGCCACACATCCACAAGGTCTAATGCATCACAGAGCAAAGTCAAGGCTCGAGCACCCCTCCCAAACCCCTGGCACCAGCGCCGGATCTATCCAGCTGGGGGTCAACCACTAAGTTAAAATCACCTCCCAGGATAATATTCCCCCCTTTAAATTTGGACAAGTTGGAGATCAGCCCCTGAAAAAACTTCTTGTCATATACATTTGGGGCATATACATTGCAGAGCACTAGAGTATGACCCTCAATCTCTATCTCCGCCAAAATATAGCGGCCCTCCGAACTTCTCGAGGTGGAGGTGATCTTTATCTGCAGTCCTTTTCGAAAAAGAATCAGGACTCCAGCTTTCCTCCCCACCGCTGGGGCTTCCAAGAGAGATCCCACCCATCCTGTCTTAAATTTTAAGTGTTCCCCTGAGGACAGATGTGTTTCCTGCAGTAGGGCTATATCCACTTGTTGTCTTTTCAACGCCTGAAGCACCTTTGTCCGCTTTATCGGGGATGACACTCCCCCAATATTCCAAGAAACTATTTTAAGTGATCCCAGTACACCAGAAATTCAATAACATCATGAAAAAAGTTATACATTTAAACAAAAGAAGGGAAACCCTCCCAGCCCATAGGGCCTCCCTTTTCAATCCCTTTGAATTTTGTCTCTGAAACCCAAACTCTGTCAGATACTTCCCTCCCTCTTTAACCTTCTCACCCCCCCATCCCTACCCCCCCCCCCCCCCAGAATCACTCAACCATTCCCTCATGGTTAAAATCACGTGAGCTCCCCCCTCCCCACACCCTCCTCTGATTTAGTATCTAGTATAGTACCTCCTACAATCTTTCCCCCCCCCCCCC
Source organism: Microcaecilia unicolor (assembly GCF_901765095.1). Classification (NCBI taxonomy): domain Eukaryota; kingdom Metazoa; phylum Chordata; class Amphibia; order Gymnophiona; family Siphonopidae; genus Microcaecilia; species Microcaecilia unicolor. Next base: position 23,889,716 of record NC_044031.1, on the reverse strand, counting down.
CCTTATGTAATCCCTAGACCCATCACTATTGGGGCTATCCCCTTACTGGTATCCACAATTACCCTGTGAAAACCTCTATCCCAAAAGAAACCTATCCAACCTTTGTAATCCCTACTAGGGAATTTATAGTATCAGATGTTAGGGCCCAATTGTAAAACCATGTCTCTCTTCCGCAAAGTATGATTCTGCGGGCCCCCTCAAACAAAGAACCTTTGAAACAGCAACAGTAAACATAGCATGCCCCATGTACCCTCTTTATAGTCAGTAATAGATAGGTACAGTCTGGGTTATAAAATTACCAAACTGTGTCCCGTCAGCTCGGCGTGAGCTCGCCACCCCAGCTTTTCAAGATCATCATCTTAATCAAATCAGCCAGGTTTTCTTGGTTGTTCTTTCAGGCCGGATCCTCAGGGGTCAGGTCTCGCTGCACAAACTTCAACGCTTCTACCGCTGATGAGAACAGTGAGTGTTTCCCATTATGCCAAATCTTTAGACGGGCCGGATAAAGTAAAGCAAATTGAATTTTCTTTTCAAATAATTGTTGGCACACTCCACGAAATGCTCTTCGCTGTAAAGAAACTCCGGTCGAGAAATCCTGGAAGCAGCGTACCGTATGGTTCTCATATTGTATGGTCCCAGCCTTTCTGAACGCCCGAAAAATTTCCTGTTTGTGGGCAAAATTCAAGACTTTGAAAATGACGACTCTTGGGCGGGGGTCCTTCGAATTTCCAGGCCCCAGCCGGTGGGCACGTTCTATTCTTAAAGGCCCAGCAGACAGTTGTAAAGGTAAAATTTTTGGTAGCCAGTTTTCTAGAAAGTCTCTTAATTCTGAGTCTTTGATCTTCTCAGGCAACCCAATCATTCTTATATTACTCCTGCGAGCTCTATTTTCCAGGTCCTCCAGCTTACTCTCCAGCCGTTCTACCTTGCTCTCCAGGTCTTTTTGTGTTGTCTCATGCTGCTGCACTCGATCTTCCACATCAGATAATCGCTGCTTATATTGAGAAAACTCTGACTGGATGTTTTCCAACTTCGCGTCGATGCCTCCTAATTGTTCTTTGATCGCTTGTAATTTGTGATCCACTGACGCCCCCAACATAGCAGAGACTTCCGCTGCCACCTCCGCGGCCCACGCCGAGCTCACCGACCTCGGGCCGTCTCCATCCGCCATCTTGGAATCTGTTGTACGGGTCCGCATGTTTTCTTTTTTGGGGGGTTTAGCCGCCATCGCACCTCTGCCAAGCTCCGTTTTAGTATTCCGCGATACCCCGATGTTTCGGATCGCCGTTGTTGTTATCCTCGCTTTTTAATGCGGCGAAATGAGGTATTTATTTGCGGAAAACGGCGCGGGGAAGGCGGGAGCTCAGCACGACGACACCTTCTCTCTAGCCGTGCATCACGTGATCCTCGTCTAGATAGAATTATATGCGAAGGTTCTATATGTTGATACTGAAAAGTTGTGTCATGTTATAAAGCATGGAAATGTTCAGTGGAAACTTTTCTGTTGTTTACTGAAAAAACTATAAATAAACAATTTAAAAAAAAATAAAAAGCTGTAGCCACTTCACAGCCGTTTTTTGGTGTTAGACACACGGCCCAAGCATATTTCGATAAGATGTTGATAATCGTCAGTAAGTATTTATAGCCGTGGTTAAAAGAAGACAGAGCTGACAGATCCAACAGCTCTGAGCATGTGGATTCTACTTCATGTTTAATACCGTGTCATGTAGCAAGTTAATTAAAATGCTAAATTTATGTGTAGCTACTATGTGGCTCTACCGCAAGCTTTACAGCGACCCCTGAGCACGCAAAATCCATAGCATGCAACTGCAATGGGGTGTGGACCTGGGAGGGGATTGAGCAGGTCAGGGAGTGCACAGTTTATAGAATACTGTAACAGGCACGACCATTACACCAGTCATTGCACTCGTGTTAGTGCTGGTGCTTAAAGTTAGATGTTCTCGCCTGACACTAGGGGTCCCTTTTACTAAGACACCTACATGCGTACAACGCCTGTCAAATTAGAACTACCGTCCAACTACTGAGTGTCCCGGGCGGTAAGTTAATTTTGACGCGCGTCCAAAACATGCCGCAGAAAATAATTTCTGTTTTCTACCGCATGGTGCTAACTGGGCGCTAACTGACAGTGTACACGCGCTGACGATTACCGCCCGGTTAACGCGTAAGACCTTACTGCTATGTCAGCGGGTGGCGGTAAGGTCTCAGGCTCAAAATGGACACGTGCTGATTTTTATTTTGCCTTTTTTGCAGATGTGCTAAAAAATGGACCTGCATGCGTCCAATACACGCACCTACCCCAGAGCAGGCTATTTTTTGGCATGCCTTAGTAAAAGGGCCCCTTCACTTCACCCTACCTGTCCTTCCAACTATCGACCCATCTCCATCCTCCCCTTCCTTTCCAAGTTACCTGAACGTGCGCGCCGTTCACCGCCACTGCCTTGACTTTCTCTCATCTCATGCTATTCTTGACCCACTCCAATCTGGCTTTCGCCCTCTTCATTCAACTGAAGCTGCACTTACAAAAGTTTCCTGGCCAAATCCAAAGGCCTCTATTCTATCCTCATCCTTCTCGACCTATCCGCCGCTTTTGACACTGTTGTTCACAGCCTACGCTTTAATACGCTGTCTTCATTAGGATTCCTGGGCTCTGTTCTTTCCTGGTTCTCCTCATACCTCTCGCTTCGCACCTTTAGTGTACACTCTGGTGGATCCTCTTCCACTTCTATCCCTCTACCAATCAGTGTACCTCAAGGTTCTGTTTTCGATCCTTTCCTGTTCTCCATCTACACTTCTTCCCTTGGCTCTCTGATATCATCCCATGGCTTTCAATACCATCTCTTTGCTGATGACGCCCAAATTTACCTCTCTACCCCCAAAATCTCAACCACCATCCAGAGTCTGATAGGTACTGAGGGGGCGAGGAATCTTGGGGTGATAGTATCCGAGGATCTGAAGGCAACGAAACAGTGTGACAAGGCGGTGGCCGTAGCGAGAAGGTTGCTAGGCTGTATAGAGAGAGGTGTGATCAGCAGAAGAAAGGAAGTGTTGATGCCTCTGTACAAGTCGTTGGTGAGGCCCCACCTGGAGTATTGTGTTCAGTTTTGGAGGCCGTACCTTGCGAAGGATGTTAAAAAAAATGGAAGCGGTGCAAAGAAAAGCTACGAGAATGGTATGGGATTTGTGTTCCAAGACGTATGAGCAGAGACTTGCTGACCTGAACATGTATACCCTGGAGGAATAGGGGTGATATGATACAGACGTTCAAATACTTGAAAGGTATTAATCCGCAAAAAAATCTTTTCCGGAGATGGAAAGGCGGTAGAACGAGAAATGAGATTGAAGGGGGGCAGACTCAAAAAAGATGTCAGGAAGTATTTTTTCACGGAGAGGGTGGTGGATGCTTGGAATGCCCTCCCGCGGGAGGTGGTGGAGAGGAAAACGGTAACGGAATTCAAACATGCTTGGGATATGCATAAAGGAATCCTATGCAGTAGGAATAGATCCTCAGAAGCTTAGCCGAAATTGGGTGGCGGAGCAGGTGGGGGAAGAGAGGTTGGTGGTTGGGAGGCGAGGATAGTGGAGGGCAGACTTATATGGTCTGTGCCAGAGCCAGTGATGGGAGGCGGGACTGGTGGTTGGGAGGCGGGAAATACTGCTGGGCAGACTTGTACGGTCTGTGCCCTGAAAAAGGCAGGTACAAATCAAGGTAAGGTATACACATATGAGTTTATCTTGTTGGGCAGACTGGATGGACCATGCAGGTCTTTTTCTGCCGTCATCTACTATGTATGACCAATGTCTCAGCCTGCTTGTCTGATATTGCTGCCTGGATGTCTCTTGGCATCATCTGAAGCTCAACATGGCCAAAACTGAGCTTCTTATCTTTCCCCCTAAACCTACCTCCCCTCTCCCCCCTTTTCTCTATTTCGGTGGATGGCACTCTCATTCTCCCTGTCTCATCTGCTCGTAACCTTGGGGTCATCTTTGACTCCTCTCTCTCCTTCTCTGTTCACATTGAACAGATCGCCAAAACCTGTCGTTTCTTTCTTTACAACATCAGCAAAATCCATCCCTTCATCACTGAGAACTCTACCAGAACCCTTATCCACACTCTTATCGCCTCTCGTCTTGATTATTGTAACCTACTTTTCCATATTATCATGCTGATCAATCCTTAGACTGGTGGGTTGTGTCCATCTACCAGCAGGTGGAGATAGAGAGCAATCCTTTTGCCTCCCTATATGTGGTCATGTGCTGCCGGAAACTCCTGTATGTTCTCTATCTCAGCAGGTGGTGGTCACACACAGCAGCAGCTCTGGCTAGGTCTCCAAGCCTAATTCTTAGGTTTTGTTGAGTACCTGGGGTTGAGGGCTCTTCTTGAGCAAGTGCAAACCTGGTGGTGCCAGGTCCCTCCTTTTCTCCCCCCTCCCGCTGGCTCCGTTAAAAAAAAAAAAATTTTTTTGGACGTCCTTTAAGGGCATTTATTTCAACGTTTATATCAGTGTTTATTGCAGCTGCTCATTGGGACACCAGTTCGTTACAGCTCGGAGCGAGAAGCAGGTAATTTTACCTTTTTATAGCGGGCAGGGGGTTCCCCGTTCGGTCTCCACGTGACTTATGGCGTCGGAGGGCGAGGGCGCGAAGATTCGCTCCCCGGACCGCGTGTGTGCGTCTAGCGGGATGCAGGGGTTTCAAAGCCTGAATCGCCTTTGTTGGGCATCAGTTTGGAGTCCGGTCAGTGTCCCGGTTCTTCCTCCGGTGCGGCGGTTTTTCCCGCCATAAGCGCCCATCCCCAGCTGCTCGCCCACTCCATGTTGGCCGGCCACTCTGCTCGGACGGCTTCTTCTTGGGCCGCCCTCGAGCTGGGAGACATTAATGCTAGGGTCGCCCTTGATTCGGGCGACGGCAAGAAAGCAGCCAAAGTTAAGCGCCGTTCTTCCCGCGCGGCTCCTGCTCGGAGTTTCGCGCCGGAGGCCATTTTGGATGCGCAGCATGTTTCTCACCCGCTCTTGCGAGCGCCGTTTGAGGGTGCGTCTAGGGCCGTGGCCCAGGCTGCAGAAGTGCACAGTTTGGGGGGTTTCTCCCCTGAGTTCATTTTGATGCTGCATCAGGCTTTTCTTATGCAAAAGGCTGCCCCTGCCCCCCTCTCTGATAAAGGGGTTGAGGCCTCCGGAAGCAAACGCCCTCGGGTGGATTTCCAGGCCCTAGAGGACTCGGTCTCCTCTGATGTAGATGAGGGCAGCGTATCTGAGTTCTCCCAACAGTCCTTTAGGGATTCCTTGGAGGAGACGGATTCCCGCTCGGATGGAGCGGATGACCCCTCTGCAGCGCGGATTTTTCGCTCAGAGGATTTGCCCAACCTGTTAGTGCAGGCCATGAGCATTTTGAAGATTTCCTCTCCGGAGGACGTCTCTCCCTCAGCCTCTGCTGGCTCTGCCATTTTGCTGGGGACGAAGCGCCCGCCTAGAACCTTCCACGTGCATGAAGCCATGCACACCTTGATTTCGGCTCAATGGGATTTCCCAGAAGCGAGCCTTAAAGTGGCTAGGGCTATGTCCCGCCTCTATCCTCTCCCTGAAGGTGAGCGGGAGGCCTTTCTTGGGCCTACCGTGGATTCTTTAATCACTGCGGTGACTAAGAAAACGACGTTGCCGGTGGAAGGTGGCACGGCCCTAAAGGACGCCCAAGACAGAAGATTGGAGGCGACTTTAAAGTCGTCCTTTGAGGCGGCTGCTTTAAGTTTGCAGGCCTCAGTTTGCGGATCCTATGTGGCCAGAGCGTGCCTGACGATTGTGCAACGGGCTTCTCCCTCGGATCCTTCCTTGAGGGCTGATTGGCCGGCCCTGGAATCGGGCTTGGCCTACTTGGCAGACTTGCTGTATGATGTCTTAAGAGCCTTGGCGAAAGGTATGGCTCAGACAGTCTCTGCACGGCGCTGGCTTTGGCTGAAGCATTGGTCTGCTGACCACGCCTCTAAGTCTCGCCTGGCTAAGTTGCCTTTTAAAGGCAAGCTGCTCTTTGGGGTTGAGCTGGACAAGATTGTGACCGATCTCGGCACGTCTAAGGGCAAGAGGTTACTGGAGGTCAGGGCTCGGGCCAGTGCTGCCCGCCCCGGTCCCTCCAAAGGACGGTTTCAGGAAGCCCGTCAGTATTGCCCGGGCAAGTCGAGCTCCTCTGCCTCCTCTTCCTTCAAAAGGAACTTCTCCCCCAACAGCATTCCTTTCGCAGAGACCGCCGTCCCGGAGGTGCGTCCTCCGGTCCTCCCCCAGGGTCTCGTACCCAATGACGGGGCCCTGGTCCATGGCTCAGAGCAGATTGGAGGACGCCTGTCCTCGTTTCTGAGCGAGTGGACCAGGGTAGCTTCAGACGCTTGGGTGCTGGAAGTCATCAGAGACGGCTACAAGCTAGAGTTCTGCCGACCCTTAAGAGATGGGTTTCTACTCTCTCCCTGCAAGTCTCCGGTCAAAGCTGTGGCAGTGCAGCAGACTTTGGACAGTCTAATCCGCCTGGGTGCGGTCGTTCCGGTGGCAGAAGATCAGCTTGGCAAGGGATGTTACTCCATTTACTTTGTGGTGCCAAAGAAAGGAGGTTCTGTATGGCCTATCCTCGACCTCAAAGGGGTCAATCGGGCCTTGACAGTTCGACACTTCCGAATGGAGACTCTCCGCTCTGTTATAGCGGCAGTGAAGGCAGGGGAGTTCCTGGCATCCTTGGACATCAAGGAAGCTTACTTGCATATTCCCATCTGGCCTCCTCATCAACGCTTTCTGAGTTTTGCAGTCCTGGACCGACACTTCCAGTTCAGAGCCCTCCCGTTCGGGTTGGCTACTGCTCCGCGGACCTTCTCCAAAGTAATGGTGGTCATTGCGGCCTTCCTACGCAAGGAAGGAGTACAAGTCCATCCTTATCTGGACGACTGGTTGATCCGAGCCCCCTCTTATGCAGAGTGCGGCAGAGCTACAGACCGGGTGATTGCTCTTTTGAGCTCCCTGGGGTGGATCATCAACTGGGAGAAAAGCCAGCTGCGCCCGACTCAGTCCCTGGAGTATCTGGGAGTTCGTTTCGACACCCAAGTGGGCAGAGTGTTCCTGCCAGACAATCGGATTGTCAAGCTTCAGGCTCAGGTGGACCAGTTCCTAGTAGCCTCTCCTCTTCGGGCTTGGGACTATGTGCAGCTGTTGGGCTCTGTGACGGCCACGATGGAAGTAGTGCCCTGGGCCAGGGCCCATATGAGACCTCTACAGCACTCTCTGCTGCAGCGATGGACCCCAGTGTCGGAGGATTACGCTGTGCGCCTTCCCTTGGATCCAGCGGTGCGCAAGGCGCTGAGCTGGTGGCTGAGGCCAGACAAGCTGTCCGCAGGAATGCCTCTTTGGAAAACGGAGTGGGTTGTCGTCACGACGGACGCCTCTTTGACGGGCTGGGGAGCCCACTGCTTTGGAGGACAGTGCAGGGGCTCTGGTCTCCTGCAGAGGCAAAGTGGTCTATCAACCTCCTGGAACGCAGAGCCATTCGGTTGGCCCTTTTGGAGTTTCTCCCGGTACTGACGTTGAAGCCAGTACGGGTCCTGTCGGACAATGCCACGGCTGTGGCCTATGTCAATCGCCAGGGAGGTACCAAGAACGCCCCTCTAGCCAAGGAGGCCATGAATCTATGCCAGTGGGCGGAAGCGAACCTGGAACAGCTGTCGGCTGCCCACATTACGGGAGTCATGAATGTCAAGGCAGACTTTCTCAGTCACCATACCTTGGATCCTGGAGAGTGGCAGCTATCTGCTCAGGCGTTCTTGGACATCACGAAGCGCTGGGGCCAGCCGAGCCTAGATCTGATGGCGTCATCGGCCAATTGCCAAGTGCCACGCTTTTTCAGCAGAGGACGGGACCGTCGAGCTCTGGGAGTAGATGCTTTTCTCCAACAGTGGCCGACACAGGAACTTCTCTTTGTGTTCCCCCCCTGGCCCATGTTGGACAGGGTGCTAGACCGGGTGGCAAAGCATCCGGGCTGGATAATCCTGGTGGGTCCGGACTGGCCCAGACGTCCCTGGTATGCGGACTTGATCAGGCTCTAAGTGGACGGCCCTCTGAGGCTGCCAGCGGAGCAGGGCCTGTTGCATCAGGGTCCCGTGGTGATGGAGGATCCCTCCCCGTTTGGTCTTACAGCCTGGCTTCTCAGACAAGGTCATCGCCACTATGCTGAGAGCGAGGAAGCGCTCTACTTCTACTGCTTACGCCAGGGTTTGGCTTACCTTTGCATCGTGGTGTGAGGCAGGCTCTCTTTCTCCCTTCTCTGCTCCAATTTCTTCAGTGTTGGCGTTCCTGCAAGAAGGTCTGGAGAAAGGCCTGTCGCTCAGTTCCCTTAAGGTCCAGGTAGCGGCTCTGGCTTGCTTCAGGGGTCGCCTGAAGGGTGCTTCCCTGGCTTCGCAGCCAGATGTGGTGCGCTTTCGCAAGGGAGTTAATCACCTGCGCTCTCCTCTGCACTCAGTGGTACCTGCGTGGAATCTCAATCTGGTGCTAAGAGCCTTGCAGAAGCCGCCTTTTGAACCCTTGTCGAGGGCATCTCTGAAAGACCTGACGTTGAAAGCAGTCTTTTTGGTGGCTATCACTTCAGCCAGAAGAGTTTCCGAGCTCCAGGCGCTATCATGTCGAGAGCCTTTTCTGCAGTTCACTGAGGCAGGAGTGTCTATTCGCACAGTGCCTTCCTTCCTGCCCAAGATTGTTTCTCGATTCCATGTGAATCAGCAGCTCTGTCTCCCTTCCTTTCGTAGGGAGGACTACCCAGAGGAATACTCTGCTCTCAAATATCTAGATGTGAGACGAGTCATCATCAGATACTTGGAAGTGACCAATGATTTCCGGAAGTCGGATCATCTGTTTGTCCTGTTTGCAGGTCCTCGTAAGGGTCTGCAGGCTGCTAAGCCTACAATGGCAAGATGGGTCAAGGAAGCCATTGCAGCGGCTTATGTGGCTGCGGGGAAGGTGCCGCCTATCCGGCTGAAGGCTCACTCCACTAGAGCTCAGGCGGCCTCGATGGCAGGGGCCGGGTCCGTTTCCTTGGAAGAGATTTGTAAGGCGGCAACTTGGGCATCGCCTCATACCTTCTCCAGTCATTACCGCTTGACTGTGGCTGCTCGGGCGGAGGCCCGGTTTGGAGCTTCAGTGTTTCGGTCAGGGATTTCTATGTCCCGCCCTGGGTGAGTACTGCTTCGGTACATCCCACCAGTCTATGGATTGATCAGCATGATGATATGGAAGGTGAAATTATGTATCATACCTGATAATTTTCTTTCCATTAATCATAGCTGATCAATCCATAGTCCCTCCCAGATATCTGTACTGTTTTTATTCTGGTTGCATTTCAGGTTAAAGTTTAGTCTTCAGTTCCTGTTCAGGAGGACTTCGTGTTCAAGTTTTTTCAATTGGATTCTTCAAGAGTTGAGACAAGTTTGTGTTACAGTGAGCTGCTGCATTCCTCTCCCCTCCGTTTTACGGGGCTGGATTGAGATCTAAATTCTGCCGGCGCTCCCTCCCGCTTCGTGCAGCTGTAGGGCAGCTTTGTACCCCTCCCGCTTCGGCGGTGTTAGGGTCAGTCAGCTCCTCCCGCGGTTGCGGTTGCAGGATAAGCCAGATCCCCCCGCTCCGCGGGGATGAGCTCGACGGATTCCCCTCCCCCACTTGTGTGGGGATGAGCTTAGTTGATTCCCCTCCCCCGTTTCGGCGGTGGTGAGCTGGGCAGAGTGTCCCTTTGTGGGTGTAATTCTCTAAGTGCTGAGTCCTGCGGACAGAGCTTTGATATCGACATACTGAGGAGTTTCCGGCAGCACATGACCACATATAGGGAGGCAAAAGGATTGCTCTCTATCTCCACCTGCTGGTAGATGGACACAACCCACCAGTCTATGGATTGATCGGCTATGATTAATGGAAAGAAAATTATCAGGTATGATACATAAGTTTACCTTCACCGGCCTCCCTCTTAGCCATCTCTCTCCTCTTCAGTCAATCCAAAACTCTGCTGTGCGACTCATCTTCCGCCAAAGTCGCTATGCCCACATTAGCCCTCTCCTTAAGTCACTTCACTGGCTCCCTATCCGTTTCCGTATTCAATTCAAACTTCTCCTATTGACCTATAAGTGCATTCACTCTGCCGCTCCCCAGTACCTTTCCACTCTTGTCTCTCCCTACGTCCTCCCTCGAGTACTCCGTTCTGTAGATACATCTCTCTTATCTGTCCCTTTCTCCTCTACTGCTAATTCAAGACTCCGTTCCTTTTATCTCGCTGCACCTCACGCCTGGAATAGACTTCCCGAGCCTGTACGTCTAGCCCCGTCTTTAGCCGTTTTCAAGTCCAAACTCAAAGCCCACCTCTTTACCACTGCTTTTAACTCCTAACTCACTTGCCCTGTCCTTTATCCTCACCTCTTTATTCCCTTAACCTTAATTGTTCTGTCTGTTTACCTGCCTTATCTAGATTGTAAGCTCATTGAGCAGGGACTGTCTTTTGTGTATGTTGTACAGCGCTGCATATGCCTTGTAGCGCTATAGAAATTTATTTATTTATTTGTTGCAATTGTATCCCACCTTATCCCACCTCTTTGCAGGCTCAAAGTGGCTTACAATACATCATGAATAGTGGAAGAATGTTAGTTGATAAACATTTAGTATTGCAGGGTTTTGGTCAGCATGATGATAATAAGACAGAATAATAGTGTACAAGCAGATATTAAGAGACAATTCTAACTATAGATGGGCGAATTGTACATATTCACATTGGTTGATCTTTGTGATAGGCTTTATTAAAGAGGTGGGTCTTCAGTAAAGAGCGGAAGTTCGTTCTTTCGTAGACCGATTTCAAGCTGCGCGGTAGTGCATTCCATAGCTGCGTGCTCAGGTAGGTGAAGTTTGACGCATGCATTGGTTTGTATTTCATCCCTTTGCAGCTGGGGAAGTGCAGATCGAGGAATGTGCGGGATGATCTTTTGGTATTCCTAGGTGGTAAGTCGATCAGGTCTGACATGTAAGCTGGTGCGTCTCCATGGATAATTTTATGAACTAATGAGCATACCTTGAAAGCGATACGTTCCTTAAGTGGGAGCCAGTGTAGTTTTTCTCGTAAGGGCTTAATGATAAGTAGTAGTAGTAGTATTCCATAAACGGTAATTATGCGCATAAATTGCTAGCATAGAATTTATGCTTGGCAATCATCATGAGGTGCCTAACCTTAGATGACCTTTCGAGATTTACCACCCTGTCCTGCTTATAATCGAACGAGAAAAACGCCCAAGTTCCGACCTAAATCGGGAGATGGGCGTTTTTCTCACAAAAACAAATAAAGCGGTATAATCGAAAGCCGAACTTTGGACGCTTTCAACTGCACTCCGTCGCGGATGCGGACAAAGTTGACGGGGGCGTGTCGGAGGCGTGGTGAAGGCGGAACTGGGGCGTGGTTATCACCCGAACAGAGATGGGCGCCTTTCGCCGATAATGGATACGTTTGTAGCTAGAATTTAGGGCACTTTTCCTGGACCCTGTTTTTTCACGAATAAGGCCCCAAAAAGTGCCCTAAATGACCAGATGACCCCCAGAGGGAGTCGGGGATGACCTCCCCTGACTCCCCCAGTGGTCACTAACCCCCTCCCACCACAAAAAAATGATGTTTCACAACTTTTTACTTTCACCCTCAAATGTCATACCCTCCTCCCAAGCAGCAGTATGCAGGTCCCTGGAACAGTTGTTAGGGGGTGCAGTGGACGTCAGGCAGGTGGACCCAGGCCCATCCCCCCCCTACCTGTTACAATTGTGCTGCTTAATGCTTAGTCGTCCAACCCCCCCAAACTCACTGTACCCACATGTAGGTGCCCCCCTTCACCTCTTAGGGCTATAGTAATGGTGTAAACTTGTGGGCAGTAGGTTTTGAGGGGGATTTGGGGGGCTCAACACCCAAGGGAAGGGTGCTATGCACCTGGGAGCTCTTTTACCTTTTTTTTTGTTTTTGTAAAAGTGCCCCCTAGGGTGCCCGGTTGGTGTCCTGGCATGTGAGGGGGACCAGTGCACTATGAATCCTGGCCCCTCCCACGAACAAATGCCTTGGATTTATTCGTTTTTGAGCTGGGCGATTTCATTTTCCATTATCGCTGAAAAGCAAAAACGCCCAGCTCACACCTTGGCGAATAACACATGGGCGTCTATTTTTTTTGAAAATACGGTTCACTCCGCCCCTTCACGGACCCGTTCTCGGAGATAAACGCCCATGGAGATAGGCGTTTCTGGTCGATTATGCCCCTCTCAGTGTACCAAAAAAACCCTCGGGGAATGTCAAATCTCTACAGAACAGAAAATTGTTATTCCTTGGAGACTCAGTTACTAGAGGCATTATTCTGGAAACAGAGTTCAAATGACAAAAAAAAAACAGCTAAATGTCTTCAAGGATCCTCAACTAGTAAGAACTCGGATCAAATTATTAGTGAAATCAGAAAATAAAGTAAGGATTCCAAATGGATGTTCTTATCCATCTGTGAAGGAAATGACTTAGCTAGAAACAGCTTCTCTGACGTGCAGAGAGATTTCCAAATTCTGGGAGGGAGACTTAAACCCTGTTATCAACTCTACACCATTTTCAGAAGTTCTGCCTGTTCATGGTAAGGAGAACCGAGGTTGTATTACACAACTAGCCTCGGTACCTTTAATATGATGCCAGCAGAGGAAACAGCTACACAGCTTCTGGTTACAGGTGGAAGATTTTCATAGCAGTCTCTTACCTCCCTTGCACAGGGAGGGGGCTTGAAGGGTCTGGACTGCAGAGAGTTGTGGAGCACCCCTAATACTGAGCAAGCTCCTTCATTATGTCCAGGAAGGGGTTATTTGTATTGTGCCTGACACCCACAATCATTTTGAAATGTTAGCACCTATGCACAGATAGACCCTCACCAAATACAGATTACAAATTAGAGATGGAAATATGAAAACAAAAAAATTGAACTGGTAACCAAGAAGTCCAAACTCAGAACTCAGCCCTGGAAAAATAAAAACATTTACTCTTCTTGTATTCAACACAGTACAAAGCTATCTGCAATGCGTGTTTCCACAAACTATCAGTATGGTATTGTAAAAACCAAAATTCCCGTCCGCTGGACGGCAAGAAACCGTGAACCTCAAAGACTATTGTGCTAGGCCACGTCAAAATACTAATGATGTAACTAGATTAATAAATAATTATTTTAGAGGACCCTCAGATTCCTTTATCACCCAGGTATTCACCCCACTATATCCAGGGTTTAGCCCAGATGAAACTTTAAAAAAAATCTTTCACTGGGTCCCCTTTGCACCACGAAATATCCAGTTGTGATAGTGTGACTCGCGGTTGGCTACAGGACCTCACAGACACAGGCAAACGTTATTGGTGGAACATAATTAAAGCAATACGGTCTGTTCCCCCGTCACAGACTCCAACCCTGGGCCACAACCCCAGTAACATTTACTTCCTTCTCTGAGTACCTGGAATTGTACTGAAGAGGACCTGGGTCTCCATAGAAAATAACGGCATTTCTTTACCGTTGCCGTCTTCTGTTCCTTCTCATGAAAACCTCTGAGCTAGGCCCACTCCTTGCTTTCCTGTGACTCCCCCGCTGGTACCGCAGCCCAGCCACCACTTTGGGAGATTTCCTTCCTTGGGGCCTCCCTGAACTGTTTTGCCCCAGGGCATTTAACCACCTCTTTGCTAATGAATAGCGCTCTATATATAAACTGAATAGTGAGGGCTGCCAAGAGGGGGGGAGGGCAAAATTCCCCTGGGCCCAGCCTCCAAGGGGAGCACAGCGCCAAGGTTTCTGTCTTTCTCCTGACGGGACCTGGGTGATTGCTTCCTGACAGGAGCAGGAGAGAGAAAACTCCGACTCCAGGCCCCTGTTGGAGGCTGGGGAGGAGCAGACACAGCGTTTCGGGCCGGGGCCTCTGGTTTGGCTGGCGGAGGTCTCCAGGTTCCGCCAGCTGAAGAAGTCTTCCTCCAGCACTGTCCTTCACGCTGCCACATTGCTTGCCATGCGGCTGCTTTTCTCCTCAGGTCACATATGCTCAGTGCATCTTTTCTAGCAAAAAAGGTGCCGGTACTCAAATGCTAGGCCACCCTTCAAGGGTGGGGTGATCACTGAGGGATCCACCCCACAATAGCCAGGCTCCCTGCAACCAGTCACAGAACCTATGACAAGGCAGAATTGGTGTGTAGAGCTTGAGCTCTTTCATTAAAACTTGAGGTCCTTGGGTCAATTTTAGCAGACAATGGAAAAGGTGCCGGTACTCAGTGCTCCCAAGTACCCCCTCAAAAAAAGCCCTGCATATGCTCAGTTTTACCCTCTCTAGTCACCACCCTCCTCTCACTCATCTCCTTGACAACACCTCATGGCCTCTCCCAAGTGGTTCCATCATGTTCAGCATTTCCCTTCCCTCCACCTTTGTAGCTCAGCATCTCATCTTTCTCCTTCTCTCCACCCCTACCCTTCCAGCCCATCTTCTCTCGCTCCACCCCTGGTCTTGTAGCCAAACATCTTCCCTCTCCCCCCACCCAACATGTGTAGCCTGTCATCTCCCTGTCTCCTCTTCATTCCCTAACCCAACAGTGCAGCTTCTCTCCTGTCTGACTGTCTGGCCAACAAAGTACATTAGAACATAAGAGTAGCCATACTGGGTCAGACCTCTGGTCCATCTAGCCCAGTATCCTCTTTTCCAAACAGTGGCCAAGCCAGGTCACAAGAAGTACCTGGCAGAAACCCAAATCGTGGCAACACTCCGTACTACAAATCCCAGGGCAAATAGTTGTTTCCCATCTCTGTCTCAATAGCAGACTATGGACTTTTCCTCCAGGGTTTTGTCCAAACCTTTTTTTAAACCCAGATACGCTAACCGCTGTTGCCGCCTCCTCCGGCAAAGAGTTCCAGAGCTTAACTATTCGCTGAGTGAAAAAATATTTCCTCCTATTTGTTTTAAAAGTATTTCCATATAACTTCCTCGAGTGTCATCTAGTCGTTGTACTTTTGGAACAAGTAAAAAATCGATTTACTTCTATTCGTTCTACACCACTCAGGATTTTATAGACTTCGATCATATCTCCCCTCATCTGTCTCTTTTCTAAGTTGAAGAGCCCTAACCTCATAAGCCTTTACTCATACGAGAGGAGTTCCATCCCATTTATCATTTTGGTGGCTCTTCTTTCAACCGTTTCTAATTCCGCTCTATCTTTTTTGAGAAACGGCAACCAGAACTGAACGCAATACTCAAGGAGCGGATGCACCATGGAGCGATACAAAGTCATAGTATTCACCATCCCTTTCCTAATAATTCCTAGCATCCTGTTTGCTTTTTTTGGCTGCCGCCACCGCACACTGAGCAGAAGATTTCTTTTTCTTGAGTGCTGACCCCCAAGGTGGACCCTAACATCAGGTAACTATGATTCAGATTATTCTTTCCAATGTTCGTCACCTTCTTCCTTTCATTTTTTTTTTCTTTTTGTTACATTTGTACCCTGCGCTTTCCCACTCATGGCAGGCTCAATGCGGCTTACATGGGGCAATGGAGGGTTAAGTGACTTGCCCAGAGTCACAAGGAGCTGCCTGTGCCGGGAATCGAACTCAGTTCCTCAGGACCAAAGTCCACCACCCTAACTACTAGGCCACTCCTCCCCTGCTGCTATTATTTGAGACTCTACATGGAATGTTGCTAGTGGAATAGCAACATTCCATGTAGAATCTCCAATAGTAGCAACATTCCATGTAGAAGTCGGCCATTGCAGATCACCAATGTGGCCGCGCAGGCTTCTGCTTCTGTGAGTCTGATGTCCTGCACGTACGTGCAGGACGTCAGACTCACAGAAACAGAAGCCTGCGCAGCCTTCTACATGGAATGTTGCTAGTGGAATAGCAACATTCCATGTAGAATCTCCAATAGTAGCAACATTCCATGCAGAATCTCCAATAGTAGCAACACTCCATGTAGAAGTCGGCCCTTGCAGATCACCAATGTGGCCGCGCAGGCTTCTACATGGAATGTTGCTAGTGGAATAGCAACATTCCATGTAGAATCTCTAATAGTAGCAACATTCCATGTAGAATCTCCAATAGTATCTATATTATTTTTGTTACATTTGTACCCCGCGCTTTCCCACTCATGGCAGGCTCAATGCGGCTTACATGGGGCAATGGAGGGTTAAGTGACTTGCCCAGAGTCACAAGGAGCTGCCTGTGCCTGAAGTGGGAATCGAACTCAGTTCCCCAGGACCAAAGTCCACCACCCTAACCACTAGGCCACTCCTCCTCATTACCCCTTTAGTCAGCATTCCCTTTCTCCATCCCTTTCTTCTACTCCCCCTCTCTCCAATTGTTCTCTCTCCTAATCATCAGCATTGTCCCACTCTTTCCCACCTCATATCTATTATCCCATTCTCTTCTCAACGCTTGTCCCCATTATGCCCTCTCCTCCCTGTCCAGCTTTTATCCTTTTCCCACCCACTCACCAATTGACCAGTCTTTCTCCTTCTACCCCCCCAACACTTTTGGTCTAGCTTTTCTCCTCCCCACCATCATTGGTTTTGCTTTTCTCCTCAACCCCCATCAGTCCAGCTTCTCTTCCTTTTGTCCCTTTTATAATTTGTAATAGCATCCCCCCCCCCCCCACCCCAGTATCCCTTTTCAAAGCTGTCTTCGATTTTAGAGGTTGCTGGCAGTTTGCAGTGATTCGCAACTTGCTGCTTGTGCCGACATCGGAACCTTCTGTCTGACTCTTCTCGCCTATGTGGAAACAGGAAGTTGCATCAGACAAAATGGCTCTGATGTTGGCACGAGCTGCACATTGTGAATCGCTGCTCGCTGCCGGCAACCTCCAAAGCAGAAGACAGCTTTGAAAAGGTATACCAGGGAGAAAGGGATGCCATCGTGAATTAGAGAGGGGGCAAAAGGGAGAGAAGCCAGTCTGCAGGGGGGGGGGAGGGGAGGAAGGGCAGTCCCGGGTGGTGTCATCACTTCCTGACCCAAAGATGAGCCGGAAAGTTGTTTTGCTCCATTACGGCTCAAATTTAAGCCCTGGTAATATTCTTGCTATGCCTGGCCCAAATGGAGCAGAACCTAGCCAGGGTGACCAATCAGAACGTGTACATTTACAGAGAAAAGGAATGTTTCTTGCTCCGATTCTCTAACTGAAAAGGGAGGTGAAGGCTCTGTAAACAAGGGCACGTCACATAAGAAAAACAGAGGTGAAACCAAATGTAAAAGGATTAAATTAAGACCTTGGGTACCTAGAGATCCTTCTAGACCTCGAGAAAACCTCATTTCCAGCACAGTCTCGTCAGCCCAATTTCTAGTAAAGAAGCAGGTCCGTTTCATTCTCTTGGAAATCGGGGTCACAGATGCATCCATATTGTGGTCCTAATAAGGAAACATTTCACAAGTAGAATAATAAGGCCTAGCACTTGTATGTCTGTCAGGATCTGTGATAAGACTTCTCCTAGGAGACCAGGAAAGGATCACCCTAAAGTGTCTCCAATTTCATTGATTAACAGAAAAAGTATCTCTAGTTAAGACAAAATCAAAATTAATAACTATTAGTTTTATCCTTTACTCCCCTTTATCTAGATAGTGCTAAGACGGTCTGTCCAGATTTTCAGTGGCTCTATCTGGGTAAATGCTCCTGCTACCTGAGTTATTTTTATAGGAGCACGGATTTAGTGAAGGGAAGTCTTGCCTCACCAATCTAATGCATTTTTTTGAGGGGGTAAGCAAACATGTGGACAATGGGGAGCCGGTTGATATTGTATATCTGGATTTTCAGAAGGCGTTTGACAAAGTGCCGCACGAAAGACTCCTGAAGAAATTGCAGAGTCATGGAATCGGAGGTAGGGTATTATTATGGATTAAGAACTGGTTGAAAGATAGGAAGCAGAGAGTAGGATAGCGTGGCCAGTATTCTCAGTGGAGGAGGGTAGTTAGTGGGGTCCCGCAGGGGTCTGTGCTGGGTCCGTTGCTTTTTAATGTATTTATAAATGACCTAGAGATGGGAATAACTAGTGAGGTAATTAAATTCGCCGATGACACAAAATTATTCAGGGTCGTCAAGTCGCAGGAGGAATGTGAACGATTACAGGAGGACCTTGCGAGACTGGGAGAATGGGCGTGCAAGTGGCAGATGAAGTTCAATGTTGACAAGTGCAAAGTGATGCATGTGGGTAAGAGGAACCCGAATTATAGCTACGTCTTGCAAGGTTCCGCGTTAGGAGTTACGGATCAAGAAAGGGATCTGGGTGTCATCGTCGATGATACGCTGAAACCTTCTGCTCAGTGTGCTGCTGCGGCTAGGAAAGCAAATAGAATGTTGGGTGTTATTAGGAAGGGTATGGAGTCCAGGTGTGCGGATGTTATAATGCCGTTGTATCGCTCCATGGTGCGACCGCACCTGGAGTATTGTGTTCAGTACTGGTCTCCGTATCTCAAAAAAGATATAGTAGAATTGGAAAAGGTACAGCGAAGGGCGACGAAAATGATAGTGGGGATGGGACGACTTTCCTATGAAGAGAGGCTGAGAAGGCTAGGGCTTTTCAGCTTGGAGAAGAGACGGCTGAGGGGAGATATGATAGAAGTGTATAAAATAATGAGTGGAATGGATCGGGTGGATGTGAAGCGACTGTTCACGCTATCCAAAAATACTAGGACTAGAGGGCATGAGTTGAAGCTACAGTGTGGTAAATTTAAAACGAATCAGAGAAAATTTTTCTTCACCCAACGTGTAATTAGACTCTGGAATTCATTGCCGGAGAACGTGGTACGGGCAGTTAGCTTGACGGAGTTTAAAAAGGGGTTAGATAGATTCCTAAAGGACAAGTCCATAGACCGCTATTAAATGGACTTGGAAAAATTCCGCATTTTTAGGTATAACTTGTCTGGAATGTTTTTACGTTTGGGGAGCGTGCCAGGTGCCCTTGACCTGGATTGGCCACTGTCGGTGACAGGATGCTGGGCTAGATGGACCTTTGGTCTTTCCCAGTATGGCACTACTTATGTACTCCTGCCTGGATCATTGCTGCTGAATCTCAGGCCATTTATATTCTATCTAGCCCTTTAATCCTTTTCAGATACATTTAACAAGTTGACTATAAACATTTCTGTATATGTCTCCATACTCCGTTCGTAAGCTGTTCTTTCTCTAAGTTAGAGTGAAGAAAACGTTCCTCGGCAGTGGGAGTCTGGATCTGGGGTTGTTACTTCATTACTGTCGGAGAACCTCCCTGATAACCACAGATTATAATGTTCTCATTCAGACCATTCTTCAAGACTCTTACGTCTACATGCTACCATTTCATAATAACATAGTAAATGATGGCAGATAAAGAGACCTGAACGGTCCATCCAGTCTGCCCAACAAGATAAACTCATTTTACGTGGTATGTGATACTTTATATGTATACCCAACTTTGATTTGTCCTTGCCTTTCTCAGGGCACAGACCGTAGAAGTCTGCCCAGCACTCTTCTTGTACTAAAAGTTCTGAAGCTAACGTCGAAGCCCCTTAAAATTTACACTCCAGCCCATCCATATCTATTCGGTCACGATCAGGGCACAGGCCGTAGAAGTCCGCCCTGCACCAGTTTTACTCTCCAAATACCGGCGTCGCCCCCAATCTCCGCTAAGATATAGGGTAACCTCAGTGAACAATCAAACCAATTCTGAAACTGCCCAGCGTAGCTCACAGCTGAACCGATATACTCATACCACCCCTCTCCTCAAGTCACTTCATTGGCTTCCGATCAGGTACCGCATTCAATTCAAGCTTCTGCTACTAACCTACAAATGTACTCGATCTGCAGCCCCTCCTTACCTCTCAACCCTCATCTCCCCTTACGTTCCTACCCGTAACCTCCGCTCTCAAGACAGATCCCTCCTTTCAGTACCCTTCTCCACCACCGCCAACTCCAGACTCCGCCCTTTTTGCCTCGCCTCACACCACGCGTGGAACAAACTCCCCGAGCCCATACGCCAGGCCCCCTCCCTGCCCATCTTCAAATCTCTGCTTAAAGCCCACCTCTTCAATGTCGCCTTCGGCACCTAACCTCTTCACCTCTGCCAAGAAAATCTAGACTGCCCAATTTGACATTTCGTTCTTTAGATTGTAAGCTCCTTTGAGCAGGGACCGTCCTTTGTTTATTTTGTACAGCGCTGCGTAACCCTAGTAGCGCTCTAGAAATGTTAAGAAGTAGTAGTAGTAGTAGTAAACTTAAGTTCTGTTTGCTTTTTTCTTTTGCCACACAGCTGTATACAAATTGCCCCTCCTCCCAAGGTATGAGTCACTAGGTGCTATGTAACCAAATTGATTGAATTAAGTCTCTGGCACTGAAGATTCAAAACCCAATTCTAATGAACAGACCTTTAAGACAGACACCAGAACCAGAGTCACCAAATTCTGTGTAACCAAGTTGATTGGATTAAGTCACTTGGCACGGGTTCAAATCACAGTTCTAGAGAGCACCTTTAACACAATTGCAGCATAACAATATGAAGTCACTGGCACAGAAGTTCAACACAGTTCAGTTAAGAAACTACCAGCATAAAATTATGAAATCACAATGCAACAACAATTGTAAGTTATAGGCACTAGGAGTTTTAGAGGACAGGGTTTTGCTTTTTTTTTTTTTTTTAGATGATATGAGTGAATAGTTTTATCAGAAAGATTTTAGGACACAGATAACCTCAGTGAATGGGTGTGAGGAGACAAATGTTTCAAGAAATGGTTTGCAAAAGAGAAACATACCACATCTAAAGCCACATATAGAACCAACAGAGCCAGGCAATATTTTAGAAACCACCCCTGTCTTCTAACACATGATTAATACCTTTTGTTTATATCCAGTAGATCAACTACTCACACAAGAAAGGAAGAGAGAAAAGAATCAAAGAAACAATCCTGTAAGAATAGAAGAAATCCCAAAGCAATCAGAAAATGTATATAAGAATATTTCCCAGGCACCTAAGAGGAAAGACACAAGGAATGATCACCAGGAATCAGAAGAGAAAAGAGACCCTGCAGGATACTCACGGGATGGAGTCACAAAGTGTGAGCAAAGTTACAGGGAGCTCAATGACATCCATGTCCACCAGCAACACTTAGCAGAGAGACCCTTCCAGGGGGCAAAACTACCTTCAAGTGCTGAGTGTAATCAATACTTAACTCAGCTTCCAGCGCTGAGAAGACACCAAATGAGCCACATTGGAGAGGAGCAGTATACATGTTCTGAGTGTAAGAAAAAGTTTATTCATCTTTCAAATCTAAAAAGCCACCAGATGGTCCACAAAGGAGAGAAACCATTTATGTGTACTGAGTGTAATAAAAGGTTCACAAAGCTTTCATATGTAAAGTATCACCAAAAGAGCCACACAGGAGAGAAGCCATTTATATGTACTCAGTGTAGTAGAAGCTTCACGCAGCTTTCAGCACTAAAAAGACACCAAATGATCCACTCTGGAGAGAAGCCATTTATATGTATTGAGTGTAATAAAAGTTTCACGTACGTTTCAAATCTAAAAATTCACGAAATGATCCACAAGGCCGAGAAACCATTTATATGTTCTGAATGTAATAAAAGTTTCATTCGGCTTTCAGACCTAAAAAGACACCAAAAGAGCCACACAGGAGAGAAACCATTTACGTGTCCTGAGTGTAATAAAAATTTCCCTTTGCAGTCAACACTAAAAAGACATCAAATGATCCACAATAGGGAAAAACTATTTATATGTTCTGAATGTAATAAAAGTTTCTCCTGTGTTTCGCGCCTAAAATGTCACCAAGTGATCCACACAAGGGAGAAACGATTTATATGTACTGAGTGTAATAAACGGTTTCCTTATTTTTCAGCATTAAAAAGACATCAAATGAGCCACACAGGAGAAAAACCATTTACATGTTCTGAATGTAAAAAAAAGTTCACTCTTCTTTCAAGTCTAAAAAACCACCAAATGGTGATCCACAATGGAGAGAAACCATTTACATGTACTGAGTGCAATAAAAGGTTCTTTTCCTTTTCACGTCTAAAATGTCACCAAATGGTCCACACAGGAGAGAGACCATTTACGTGTTCTGAGTGTGGGAAAAGCTTCACTCAGTCTTCATCACTAAAAAGACATGAAATGATCCACTCTGGAGAGAAGCCATGTATATGTATTGAATGTAATAAAAGTTTTACATATCTTTCAAATTTAAAAATACATGAAATGATCCACAAGGCAGAGAAACCATTTATATGTTCCGAGTGTAATAAAAGTTTCATTCGGCTTTCAGAGCTAAAAAGACACCAAAAGATCCACACAGGAGATAAACCATTTACATGTCCTGAGTGTAATAAAAATTTCCCTTTGCAGTCAACGCTAAAAAGACATCAAATGATCCACACTAGAAAGAAACTATTTATATGTTCTGAATGTAATAAAAGTTTCTCCTGTCTTTCATTCCTAAAATATCACCAGGTGATCCACACAAGAGAGAAACAATTTACATGTCCTGTGTGTAATAAAAGTTTTCTTTATATTTCAGCATTAAAAAGACATCAAATGAGCCACACAGGAGAAAAATCATTTACTTGTGCCGAGTGCAATAAAAGGTTCACACAGCTTTCAAATCTAAAAAGCCACCAAATGACCCACAAGGGAGAGAAACTATTTACATGTGCTGAATGTAATAAATGGTTCACACGGCTTTCAAATCTAAAAAGCCACCAAATGACCCACAAGGGAGAGAAACCATTTACATGTAACTGAGTGTAATAAAACGTTCACAAGGCTTTCACACCTAAAATGTCACCAAATGAGCCACGTGGGAGAGAAACCAATGACTTGTGCAGATTATAATAAAAGTGTTTCTGAGCTTTTGAGATCATATTCCACATACCCTGATTTAGGAGTGAGGTTCTCTCCTGTTATGGAATGCGCAGGACTAGCCTATTTGGATAAATTGCCCATTTACATGTCCTGATTGTAATAAAAGTTTCACAGCTTTCAAAACTTTAAAAAAAAAAACCATAAACCAACTGGAGACAAAAGGGGTAAGGTACTGCAATATAAATTCAGCAATCAGTAGCTGGTGGATTACTGTGCATCTCTTGAGGAAGGAGAATCATATTTCTCCTGAATTCTTGCTAAATATTTTCATGTGATGACCCCCCAATTTTTATCATCTGTAACGAACCTCAGCAGGGCTTTGCTACAATTGAAGTATGTATTGCTTCCCAGATTATTTCAAACAGTTCTTCTAAACGTTAACGAATGGCATATTCATGTGCATGTTTTGACGAGTAAATGTTTAAAAATAAATTTCAAGGTCAAACATGGTTGATTGCTTGGCTCATATGCAGAGTATACCTGGAGGTTATGGTAGTCGTAATATTAGATATACTGCTCATCATAATCTAATTAATGTGTGTTATTTATTTATTTATTTTCTGCATTTATATCCCACATTTTCCCACCTCTTTGCAGGCTCAATGTGGCTTACAAATACCATAGTGGCGATCGCCATTTCCGGAATAAGAAATACAGAAGAATGTTCCAATCAGAGTATATAGAGTACACAGTAAATTAGAATAAAATCGGTAATCAATACATTTCAGGTGCTGAAATCAAGGGTAGTGAAAAGCGTTCAATAATGACAATGTGATAAAGTAACCAAAATAAGAATAATTCAGTGATAACTAATTCTGGTACAGTTCTGATGTCCTGTTTTTTAAGAAGGTCTTTTTGATAAGTCTCTCTGAACAGGTTAGTCTTTAATAGTTTCCGGAAGGCTGCCAAATCGTGTGTTGTTTTTATGGCATTCGGCAGTGCATTCCAACGTTGCGTACAAATGTAGGCGAAACTAGATGCATATATTGATTTAAATTTGAGTCCTCTGCAATTGGGATAATGGAGATTCAAGAAAGTACGTGACGAACGTTTTGTATTCCTTGCTGGTAAATCGACGAGGTCAAACATATATGTCAGGGCCTCACCATGAATAATTTTGTGGACAAGGGTACAGATTTTGAATGTAATTTGATCTTTTAATGGTAGCCAGTGTAATTTTTCTCTGAGGGGTTTGGCACTTTCATATTTGGCCTTTCCAAATACGAGTCTGGCTGCAGTGTTTTGGGCTGTCTGAAGTCTCTTAATGATTTGTGCTTTACTTCCGGCATAAATGGAATTGCAGTAGTCCAAATGGCTTAACACCATTGACTGCACCAGGTTGCGAAAAACCTCCCTTGGGAAGAAAGGTTTAACTCTTTTAAAGTTTCCACATTGCGTGGAACATTTTCTTTGTTACATTTTTTGCTTGGCTTTCTAGGGTAAGATGTCGATCAATTGTGACTCCCAGGAGTTTCAAGGTATCTGAGACAGGAAGAACATGGTTTGGAGTGTTAATATTAGCATAATTGACCTTGTTATATTGCGATGAAAGAATAAGGCATTGAGTCTTATCAGCATTAAGCTTTAGTTGGAATGCATTATTTGGAAGCTGTGATTGATTTTCTTTGTGATTTCTGTTAAATCATTTCTGAACGGGATATATATCGTGACATCATCAGCATAGATGTAAGGATTGAGTATCCCTGAGGCACTCCGCATTCGGGTTTCCATGGAGAAGATGTAATAGAATTTGAAAGCATAGTAACATAGTAGATGACAGCAGAAAAAGACCTGCACGGTCCATCCAGTCTGCCCAACAAGACAACTCATGTGTGCTACTTTTGTGTATACCCTACTTTGATTTGTACCTGTGCTCTTCAGGGCACAGACCGTATAAGTCTGCCCAGCACTATCCCCGCCTCCCACCACCGGCTCTGGCACAGACCGTATAAGTCTGCCCAGCACTATCCCTGCCTCCCAACCTCCAGTCCCGCCTTCCACCACTGGCTCTGGCACAGACCGTATAAGTCTGCCCCGCACTATCCCCGCCTCCCAACCTCCAGCCCCACCTCCCACTACCGGCTCTGCTATCCAATCTCGGTTAATCTCCTGAGGATCCTTTCCTTCTGAACAGGATTCCTTTATGTTTATCCCACGCATGTTTGAATTCTGTTACCGTTTTCCTCTCCACCACCTCCCGCGGGAGGGCATTCCAAGCATCCACCACTCTCTCCGTGAAGAAATACTTCCTGACATTTTTCTTGAGTCTGCCCCCGTTCAATCTCATTTCATGTCCTCTCGTTCTACCGCCTTCGTATCTCCGGAAAAGGTTCGTTTGCGGATTAATACCTTTCAAATATTTGAACGTCTGTATCAAATCACCCCTGTTTCTCCTTTCCTCCAGGGTATACATGTTCAGGTCAGCAAGTCTCTCCTCATACGTCTTGTAACGCAAATCCCATACCATTCTCGTAGCTTTTCTTTGCACCACTTCGATTCTTTTTACATCCTTAGCAAGATACGGCCTTCAAAACTGGAGCATATAGTTTAAGTAGGAGGTGAGGTCTGTTAAAAAACGTTGAGCAGATTTTATTAGGTAACTAGGGCATGGGTCCAATTTGCAATGGGACTTGGTGAATTTGTTAATTAATTGAGTAACTGTATTCTCCATCATTAAGTCCAGGTTTGTCCAGATTCGGTCTGCTGGATATTCGTCGGTGGTTGGATCCAAGCAATTAATGAATTTTTCGTAGTCAGTAGGGTTGAGTGGCAAGGTAGAACATAGTTTAATCATTTTCTCATTGAAGTATGTAGCCAGATCATCTGCTGATGGGGTGTCTGTTTTAGTTGTGATAACCGGTGAAGTGTCAATCAGTTTTTGTACGAGTTGGAATAATTTATGTGTGTCTTTATAATCTGGTCCTATTTTGGATTTAAAGTATTTTGGATTTAAAGTTATATTAACTTCTATCCCCATTTATTAATTCTAGATCTGTTGTTAATAAGACTCATTGAGGGGCCCTTTTATTAAGCCACGTAGGCGCCTACGCGCACCCAGTGAGCGTCAACCGCGTGGCCCAGGCAGTAATTTCATTTTTTACGCATGCAGCGGAAACCGGGCGGTAATCATTTTTCTACGCACGTAGACAATTAGCGCAAGGTTACTGCGTGAGACCTTACCACTAAATCAGTGGGTGGTGGTAAGGTCTCAGCCCCAAAACGGGCGTGCCAATTTTTATTTTGCCGCACGTCCATTTTCGACAAAAATCCTAAAAAGGCCTTTTTTTACAGGCACGCCCAAAACACAGCCCATTTTTCAGTGCACCTTAGTAAAAGGTAAATCAACCAGGTTTCTTTTTTAATCACTGAGACGTGGATACCTTTATTGGAAGATCCGAGACTGAAGGAGTTATGGGTGTAATATCGTTCACCTTCTCAGAACTGATAGGCGAGGTGGAGGAATAACTATTCTGTATAAAAGTTTCTGTACAGTTAAGATTTTAGATTATTGGAGTTCCCATAACTGGAAATTTTAACAGGTAAAATAACCAATGAACCTTGTTTTATTGTTTTTTTATTGTCCATCTGAGAAATAGAACTCAGTCAGAGAAATGGTTTATGATTTCCTGACAAAAAACACATTAGGATATGTTAATAATTTGTTGGTTGGAGATGTCAATTTACATTCAGAGGACGACACTAATTCAACCGTTCATGATTTCACCGACTTCCTGGATTCCTTAGGTTTTATTTGCTCTAGCATTAGTTATTGTCATAAAAAGGGTCATTTACTGGGAATTGTAGCTTTTGTGTTTCACTTTTACAAGATTCTTCTATTTTTATTACATTTGTACCCCGTGCTTTCCCTCTCATGGCAGGCTCAATGCGGCTTTGGAGGGTTAAGTGACTTGCCCAGAGTCACAGGGAGCTGCCTGTGCCTGAAGTGGGAATTGAACTCAGTTCCTCAGGACCAAAGTCCACCACCCTAACCACTAGGCCACTCCTCCACTCCAATCACTGGTACTGTTCTCTCATGGATTCGTGGCTTTCTGAATAGATCTTTTAAGGTTAAGATGCATGGAGGCATGTCTGACTCTTGTATTGTTGTTTGTGGAGTGCCTCAAGGTTCTCACTTCTCCCCTACATTGTTTAATATTTTAGTACAACCGTTGGTACAGTATCTAGAGCAGGGGTGTAGCCAGACCTAGCGGTGGGGGGGGGGCACATTTTGGTCTGCCGCCTTGCCACCTCCCGCTGTCCTGCCACTCCCCACCCACTGCCGCAGAAGATACCGTGGCTGGCAGGGGTCCCCAACCCCCGCCAGCTGAAGTGTTGTCCAGCGCCAGTCTCTGGTGCCGCTGCATTGCCTGCCCTGCGCTGTCTTCCTGTCACATCCTGCATCCTCCTTTTAGTGAGTGGGTGGGGAACGGCAAGGCGGCAGACCAAAATGTGCCCCCCACCTTGGGCTCTAGACAACGCTTCAGCTGGCAGGGACTGGGGACCCCCACCAACAAAACCAGGGGCCCACAGGAAATTTGGGGGTCCCAGGCCCCCATGGCTCTATGTAGCTACGCCACTGATGTAGAGATGTACAAGGCCCAGTGTTTTATTTATGCAGATGACATCACTTTTACTAGCTTTTATTTTGGGCAACGTGGATCAAGAATCTTATCATTAATTGAATCATGGGTTCTCTCATATAGACTAAAATTGAATAAAGGGAAAACAACATTTTTGTAGGTGGGCTTACCAACCTTTTTGAGAAATAATCTTGTCATTAACGTTGGACAGTCTTAAGTTGAAATCGCTTTTCAAATGTCTGAAGAAATAAACCACTTCAATCTGAAACCAATCACAACTAATATTTCCTCAAGAAAAGAGATAATATGATTATTCAGTTTATTAATTGAAAACATTTTGAGAAAATAAAAAATTAAAAAATCAAAAAAATAAAAACTTTGGGGAAAAAGAAATCTTCGTAGTTAAGATACAATTTATAATAAATTTACACAGTAGAAAAAGCACGGATTAGTTGTGATTGGTTTTAAGTTGAAATTGGACAGTGTCACTAGAATTTTGGGTATTGAGGTAAATAGCTGTCCTTCAGTGGTCAGGTGAATAAAATCTTTTTCACTTCTTAAGAAATTAAGGGGCCTTTTTACCAAGTCAGGCCACTTTTTACTGCAGCCGTAAAAACCTGTTTTTTTAAATGGAGGCAGTAAATGATCGTCACCACGTGCCATTGACTGATTACTGCCAGGTGCGTCTACACCGTAGCCCAGCACTAGAAATAGAAAAATATTTTCTGGCACGTGGAATGGCGCGTGGCAAAACACTGCTGGGTGCCTGGGCACCCCCGGCAGTAGCCCAACCACCCTTTATTACAAGGGCTCCTAATGGTTTTTTACAAGAAATAAGCAATGGATTTTTCCCAACTCCATCTTAATAATGGCTTATGGACTTTTCTTTTAGGAAGCCATCCGAACCTTTTTTTAATCCCCGCTAAGCTAACTGCTTTTACTACATTCTCTGGCAACGAATTCCAGAGTATAATTACACGTTGAGTGAAGAAATATTTTGTTTTAAATTTACTTCTTTGTAGCTTCATTGCAACTTTGTTTATTGTAGTTCAATAAACATTGGCTGTCCTGAGGCCTTGAAGACTAAACTGCAAAGAGAGCAGTTGATAAATATGAGCCTATCATGGCTCTTTTATTGCACTTACATTGGCTGCCTATAGAGGCCAGACTACAGTTCAAGGTATCCATGTTGGTCTTTAAGGGGCCCTTTTACTAAGCTGCGTAAGCGTCTACATGCGCCAAAATAGATTTACCACATGGCTATTGCGGTAATTTCATTTTTGCCGCGCAGCCAAAAATGAATTTTTTTTTCTGCCGTGTGTATCGGATGCACGCCAAGTGGCATTTAGCGCATGTACAGTGGTGGAAATAAGTATTTGATCCCTTGCTGATTTTGTAAGTTTGCCCACTGACAAAGACATGAGCAGCCCATAATTGAAGGGTAGGTTATTGGTAACAGTGAGAGATAGCACATCACAAATTAAATCCGGAAAATCACATTGTGGAAAGTATATGAATTTATTTGCATTCTGCAGAGGGAAATAAGTATTTGATCCCCCACCAACCAGTAAGAGATCTGGCCCCTACAGACCAGGTAGATGCTCCAAATCAACTCGTTACCTGCATGACAGACAGCTGTCGGCAATGGTCACCTGTATGAAAGACACCTGTCCACAGACTCAGTGAATCAGTCAGACTCTAACCTCTACAAAATGGCCAAGAGCAAGGAGCTGTCTAAGGATGTCAGGGACAAGATCATACACCTGCACAAGGCTGGAATGGGCTACAAAACCATCAGTAAGACGCTGGGCGAGAAGGAGACAACTGTTGGTGCCATAGTAAGAAAATGGAAGAAGTACAAAATGACTGTCAATCGACAAAGATCTGGGGCTCCACGCAAAATCTCACCTCGTGGGGTATCCTTGATCATGAGGAAGGTTAGAAATCAGCCTACAACTACAAGGGGGGAACTTGTCAATGATCTCAAGGCAGCTGGGACCACTGTCACCACGAAAACCATTGGTAACACATTACGACATAACGGATTGCAATCCTGCAGTGCCCGCAAGGTCCCCCTGCTCCGGAAGGCACATGTGACGGCCCGTCTGAAGTTTGCCAGTGAACACCTGGATGATGCCGAGAGTGATTGGGAGAAGGTGCTGTGGTCAGATGAGACAAAAATTGAGCTCTTTGGCATGAACTCAACTCGCCGTGTTTGGAGGAAGAGAAATGCTGCCTATGACCCAAAGAACACCGTCCCCACTGTCAAGCATGGAGGTGGAAATGTTATGTTTTGGGGGTGTTTCTCTGCTAAGGGCACAGGACTACTTCACCGCATCAATGGGAGAATGGATGGGGCCATGTACCGTACAATTCTGAGTGACAACCTCCTTCCCTCCGCCAGGGCCTTAAAAATGGGCCGTGGCTGGGTCTTCCAGCACGACAATGACCCAAAACATACAGCCAAGGCAACAAAGGAGTGGCTCAGGAAGAAGCACATTAGGGTCATGGAGTGGCCTAGCCAGTCACCAGACCTTAATCCCATTGAAAACTTATGGAGGGAGCTGAAGCTGCGAGTTGCCAAGCAACAGCCCAGAACTCTTAATGATTTAGAGATGATCTGCAAAGAGGAGTGGACCAAAATTCCTCCTGACATGTGTGCAAACCTCATCATCAACTACAGAAGACGTCTGACCGCTGTGCTTGCCAACAAGGGTTTTGCCACCAAGTATTAGGTCTTGTTTGCCAGAGGGATTAAATACTTACTTCCCTCTGCAGAATGCAAATAAATTCATATACTTTCTACAATGTGATTTTCCGGATTTAATTTGTGATGTGCTATCTCTCACTGTTACCAATAACCTACCCTTCAATTATGGGCTGCTCATGTCTTTGTCAGTGGGCAAACTTACAAAATCAGCAAGGGATCAAATACTTATTTCCACCACTGTAGGTCATTACCGCCCGGTTACCTGTGTGAGACTTTACTGCTAGGTCAATGGCTGGCGGTAAGGTTTCAGACCCAAAATGGACGCGCGGCAATTTTCACTTTGCCGCTCTTCCATTTTCAGTAAAATATTTTTTAAAAGACCTTTTTTTACAGGTGCACTGAAAAGTGATTCTGCGTGTGCCCAAAACCTGCACCTACACTACCGCAGGCCATTTTTCAGCGCATCTTAATAAAAGGACCCCTAAGGCTTTTCATGGGAAGATGCTCTCAGGTTTGATCATTTTGAATGGAGACCTCTTTAGACCTATGGGAAATGATAATTTCTTAGGTTTCCCTTCAGTTCAGAATATTAATGCCTGACAGTTGCTTAAGGTCTTTCTACCATATCAAGGAACTTCCCTCCGACTAAAAAATAATTATTGTCAGTTCATAAAGCTGCTGAAGATGTTTCTTTTTAGAAAGTATTTTTAGGAGTTTAAATTAATGTCTTGTTTCATTTGCGTGAGTTTGACTTGGGCTTATCTGATGTATTGTACATCTCTGGAAAATGCTTCAGATGTTCTGTTGTTACCCGCATAGAACATGGAGATTATTGCGGGATGTTTGACTGTAATGAAGCTGTCATAGAGGCTGGTTTGTACTGTTCTTTGGAGGGTGGGAGGAGATCAGTGACCACTGGGGGGTTAAGAGGGGGTTATGCCTTAACCCCTCCAGTGGCCATTTGGAGAAACGTTTTGTGACTCTAGTCATTATTAAAACAAATCTAGCCCAAAATGTCCAGGTTTAGCCTTGGACATTTTAGCTTTGTTCCATTACGGCAGAAAAACATCCGAGTGATAGGAATGTCCATATCCCGCCTGCAACATGCACCCCCCCCCCCCCCTTGTGACGTGGATGCACTGCAGCTGAACTGCATAGAAAAATGTCTAAAAACGTGTTTTCAAAACAGTGGTTTTGACGTTTTTGCAAGAAAAACGTCCATCTCCCACTTTATGCCAAATTTTTGGACGTTTTTCTCTTTTGAAAATGAGCCCTTTAAACTCCTAGCACTTTCCGCTACTATCTTCAAAGTGGCTGGACCAAAATTTTGGAATAGCTTATCTTTGGAACTAAGGAAAATTGACTCATTGATGATGTGCAGAAAACTTTTAAAAACAGACCTGTTTTCTAAGTCATTTGGTGACATGTACAGTCAAAGAAACAAATAGTTAACATGACCTTTTTAGGGTCTGAATTGCCTGACCTTATGTTTGATGTTGATTTTTTTTTTAATTGAAACTCATTGAAATTTTAAATTGTATTGTCAGTATTGTTTTGGTGGGTCTTTTTTTAATTGTGAATGTTGATTTGTGATCCACCTAAAATTTAGGACACTGTGTAATAACCATGTTTTAAAATAAATAAAATATACAGAAAGCACAAGGGGGCACATCTCTTCCTTTGGAGAAACGTCCTGTAACCTGAAAGAGAAATTCCTCTTATCATGGACTCACAGGTCACTGTTTTGCAAAATCATGAATCATGTTGGTTCCATTGAAGCTGTTGGGCATAGGTTGGTAACTGATAACTTCTTTATTAAAAGCAAATGACTAAATTAAAAATAATTGTTCAAAGATTTTTAAATGTCTTGGTTAAGAATTTATGTAACTAAGGGGCCCTTTTACTAAGCCACGTAGGTGCCTACGTACGTCGAATGTGCACCAAATTGGAGTTACCGCCCGGTTACCGCGTGGCCCAATTTTGGGGCGCATCTGAAAAATGTTTTGACAATTGTCACACGTAGGTCATCACCGCCCAGATTCTTTACCGCTAGGTCAATGGCCGGTGGCAAGGTCTCAGACCCAAAATGGACGTGCGGCAATTTTGATTTTGCCGCACGTCCATTTTTGGCAAAACAAAAAGAGGCCTTTTTTACAGGCGTGCTAAAAAATGGATCGGCGCGCACCCAAAACCCACACCTATACTTCCGCAAGCCATTTTGCAACACGCCTTTGTAAAAGGACCCCTTACTGTTAAAGCCAATGAAAAGCTTATAAATCCATCAAAAAAGAGAACGATTGCAAAGCTGCCCATAAAGGGGAGATGTTATCAGAGTGCTTTTACTGCCCCTTGATTTACCCTGGAAGTCAGGAACCTCTAGTGTCTGTTACCACAGCAGGCTGCTGACTCCTGTGGTAAAGAACTTTTGTATGAATGGTTTAAATGACCAAAGTAATCAAGAAATCCTTGAAACTCTACAAAATCAGAGATCAGGCCACCCAGAGTCTGTATCAGCGAGGAACGGCAGCAAAATTAGATGTCAAACGGCGATGATTCCAAAATGAAAATAGGAAACCAAGAAACTGCAGCTGGCTCTTTAAGGTGAGTGGACTTAAGAGGTTCCTGTACAAACGAGTCGTGTCATGTACTGCTTTTGTCATGTTCAATAAACACGACATGGATATGAAATGTATAGCATTTTTATGTAGTGGGATGTATTATAAAATAACAACCTAAAACTTCTAGAGGACACACAGAATGATAAGGTGTTACCCGTGCTGAAAAATGGTGACGTTGGCAGATCCACCTCACGAACTGTCCGCAAGAAAGAGTATTTCGTGAATGCCCCCGGAGGCAGAGCCCCCAACGTGAGAAGTATCTGTGTAAAGTGCACCTCCGGAAACAGCTTTGTTTGTAGCGATGTCAAATTAAAATATTGTGTACCTCAAAACCAGGCCACCGTAAGACGCTTTATGTTTAATAAATGTGAGCTACAACAGCGAAGATGACTCAAGGATAGACAGATTGTCACGTTTCCTGGCTGTTCTGAGCTGGGCACTGGTGGCCATCTTGGATTCAGGTTTATTTAGGGTTTGGCGGCCATCTTGGAGAGGGCTGTTAGGCTAGGGCAGCCATCTTGGAGGTGGCAGCTGCAGGAAGGAAGCCCTTATTTGGTCGCAGGGTGTTCCTGATGGGGGCTGCCATCTTGTTTTCAGCTGTGCCTGGTTGAGCCTGATTCCTTCCTATTTAAGGCTCTGCCCTCAGTCTATCAGTGCTTCGGGTTCTACTCGGTTCGCTGACTAGTAGCAGTGCTTTGGATCTACTTCTGACGGATACCTGGTTCTGACCTTTGCCTGTTCCTGGACCTGCTTTTGACCGCTGCCTGGTACTGACCACTGCCTGTTCCTGGACCTGCTTTTGATTGCTGCCTGGTGTTGACCTGTTGCCTAGCTCTGGTTTGCTGTGACCTGCTGCTTGGTCTAACCCTGTGGACTTTGTGCTGGACTTTGTTCTCTCTGTTGCTGGCTGCCCGAACTCAGGGGCTCAACTCCTGGGGAACGGCGGGAGGCATAGAGAGGACTCAGGGTTTTGGCCGACAGCCCGGTGAGAGTTTCCTTCATCGTGTTCAAGGGCTCACCTCTCCGTGGAGATACATTACACAGATGATGCTTCAGTGGGTCAAAAGTGTTTATTATATCCCAAATGAGACTCGACGCAGCATTTCCGCATGCGATATAGAAGCTCATGTGAGCTTTTTGTCCACTTTCACACACGTAGCGCTTGTAGTTTTTCTTCCCATACCCACTATAGATATCATTTTAAAGTGGATTTTCCGGTGCAATTTAAGAGACTCCTGATGCAGGCTTTGTTAGCCGAAACACAGCTGTGTCGAGTCTCATTTGGGATATAATAAACACTTTGACCCATTGAAGCATCATCTGTCTATCCTTGAGTCATCTTCGCTGCTGTAGCTCACATTCCCTTCTCTGCGAGGATTTGCTGCTTCTGTGTATACATCAATTATGTTTAACAAACCCATGCCCTCATGCTCTCTCAGCGTATGGACTACCTGAAGAGGTCATCTGAGCCTTTTCCCCAGCCATAAATACGATTGAATGATTTGCTGTAATTCCTTCTCTTCCCGACCATACAGGTATAGTGGCAAGAGCTGAAATGTATAAAACCAACGGGGTGCTTGGATCACGATAAATAGGTGGATTCTACCCTATGAAGAGAGGGGATAGGAACGCCAAAGGCATAGCTTTACCTTAGTATCCTCCAATAAAGGTATTAAATTCCTACTATACAGAGTAGATAAATCCTGTGGCACCTCCACCCCCAAATATTTTATTGAAATGGGAAGTCTCCAATCCATGAAGTATGTACTGTGGGCAAAACGGGGAGAGCCTTGAATTTCTGCAAATTCAACGTAAATCCAGAACAGTTTCTGAACTCCCTTATTGTGCTCAGCAAGTGCAGAAGAGACTGCTGGGGATACGTCAAAAATATGAGGCGATCGTCCGCATATGCTAAGGCTTTCACAGTATGCCCCTGAGCTGCCTGGGCTGTAATTTGTGGCTTATCGTTAATTACCCTAAGTAACGGTTCTAGGGACAGCACAAACAATAAGGGGGAGAGAGGGCAGCCCTGCCGAGTACCCTGTAATATGCCTGGTTTTGCAAAGCTGCTGAGCTTATTTACTGTATTTATTAGGATTTATTTACCACCTTTTTGAAGGAATTCACTCAAGGCGGTGTACAGAGCAGTAAAAATATTCAAAAACAATACAAAGTATGGCATGGTATACTATTTACAGCTAGTAAAAAAGGCCCGTTTCTGAGACCAATGAAACGGGCGCTAGCAAGGTTTTCAGCGGAGTGTGTATGTTTGTCAGAGTGTGTGTGAGAGTGACTGTGTGAGAGAGAGAGACGGAGTGAATGTGCGAGTGTGGGTGTGTATGATATAGTTTGAGGCTATCTGTGTGAGAGTGTGCGGCAGGGCCCCCCCCCTCCGTCAAGGTGTTTTGGAAAAGAAGCAGGAGATCCCAAGGGGTCACGTTGTGACGCGAGGGCGGGGCAGACACTCTTGGAGAAGAAGCGATCTACACCATGACACATTTAGAATGTTGGGAAACTTGAGGCTTCATTAGAAGGTTGGAGGTGTGTTTTATATAGAGAGATGTCAACACAATACGTAATAGAACATTATAACTGATAGTGAAGGGTAAAGCAAAGATGGAACATATAAATAGGTAAGAGAATAAGAAGAGTTAGGAAGCAAGGTGACTGTTTTAAAAGAAAGTTGCACATGAGGTCAGAGAGATGGTTAAATATTATCTCAGCTAGGGTAGGAGTGGATAAACATGTCCCGCTGCAGTATGTGCAGCCCGAGTCACTCCTTGTGTGTGTGAGTGAGACTAACAAGTTAGTTACTTCTTCCATCAAAGGCCTGGTTGAAGAGCCAAGCTTTCACCTGCTTCCTGAAGTAGAAATAGTCATATGTTAAGCGAAGCCTTTCAGGCAGTGGTTACGTTGTTTGGCAGCTTCCAGCCATCTGTGGCTGCAATTGGTGAAATGTATTTATTTATTACATTTGTGTAACCCCAAGGGGTTAAGGTTTACCTGGGCAGGGTGAAGGAGCTGAGCAGGAGGCTCCTGCCCAGAGTAAAAGGGAATATTTACAGGCTCCAGGGATAAAAAGGTACCAATGTATGTATTTGTTTTAAAAGCTGTTTGGATATATTTGCTTAAATCTTGTTTTATATTAATGTAAAAATGCTGTGTGTATGTTTTGAGCAGGGGCGTATCTGGACTCTGGCAGTAGGGGGGGCCAGGGCCAGAGGGAGGGGGCACATTTAGCCCCCCCCCCCCAGCACCACCAACCCCCCCCCCGCCATTGCCAGAGCCCCCCCCTGCCACCAACGACTCTCTCCACCTCCTCTCCCGCCGCCAACCCTCCCCCGCTGACGTTGTTTACCTTTGCTGGCGGGGGGACCCCAACCCCCGCCAGCCGAGGTCCGCTTCCGCCTGCTTTTAAAAATAATTCTTCAGCTGGCGGGGGACCCCAACCCCCGCCAGCCGCCGAGGTCTTCAAAGTTCTTGTTCGTCGTCCTCCGTGGCCATGCTGTACGCTGCTGATTCGGAGTCTGTCTGACGTCGCACCACGTTGTACGCACGTACAACGTGGTGCGACGTCAGACAGACTCCGAATCAACAGGGTACAGCATGGCCACGGAGGACGACGAACAAGAACTTTGAAGACCTCGGCGGCTGGCGGGGGTTGGGGTCCCCCGCCAGCAAAGGTAAACAACAACATTAGTGGGGGTGGGTTGGCGGCGGGAGGGGGGCCAGGGCGAAATCTGCGGGGGCCCAGGCCCCTGTGGCCCCACGCAGATACGCCCCTGGTTTTGAGACTTAGAGTGTCTGAGACTCGTGCTTAGAGCTTGAGCTCAAGGCAATGATGTCAGTAAGTTCTGAAAGTTACTGTTAGGCAGTTGGGAGGTGAGTTGGACAGTGAGCTGACCTGTGTTAATGTCCTGAGCTCAGCTGTCACAGAGAAAAATCCGTTTAGACGGATTTTGAGAGGTGTTAGAGTGTGTGTAGTGAGTGCTAAGTTTAATGACTTAGTTTGAACAGCCTTCCGCGTTTCTTAAGGCTTTGGTAGGGGAGACAGGCGGCTGTTGAGTTTGCTGTGACTGTATGAAGCAAGTAGTTTATTAAACAGAATAAAAAGACTGATGTCTTATTGGGAAAAAAAATCCTCCAGCGTTTTAAGTGAAGACACTGGCAGGGGTGTCTCTAAAGTACTATTAAACAGACAGGATATCTGAGGAGTTCTAAAAAGAGAACTGCCCTAGATTGTAAGCTCTGTGGAGCAGGGACTGTCTCTTCATGTTCAAGTGTACAGCGCTGCGTACGTCTAGTAGCGCTATAGAAATGATAAGTAGTAGTAGAGTTATTAATTACAGAATTAATTGTAACTATATTTAAATGCAGTTCACTGTTTTTGGATTTCCATATAAGAAATACTGAGAGCTATTGTAATTCCTGAAGATGGTTACATTCTCAGTAGGTTAAAGTATAAAGGAATTTAACACACACTCTTTGGAAAATAATTAAAAGTGGGAGGGAAATAGAACAGGGTTCAAGAATTATCCATTTTTTTTTATTGGGTGAGTTAGAACAGGGATTTATTAAAGTTTACAGTTTTTTTTAACTCAGGATATTGCTGGGCAGACTTATACGGTCTGTCCCAGAGCCGGTGCTTGGGAGACGGGGATAGTGCTGGGCAGACTTATACGGTCTGTGCCGGGGCTGGTGGTTTGGAGGCGGGGAAAATGCTGGGCAGACTTATACGGTCTGTGCCAGAGCTGGTGGTGGGAGGCGGAGCTGGTGGTTGGGAGGCGGGGATAGTGCTGGGCAGACTTGTAAGGTCTGTGCCCTGAAGAGGACAGGTACAAATCAAGGTAGGGTATACACAAAAAGTAGCACATATGAGTTTATCTTGTTGGGCAGACTGGATGGACCGTGCAGGTCTTTTTCTGCCGTCATCTACTATGTTACTATGTTATTTATTAGATAGATTCTAGGGTTATTGAGTTTTTTTTAGCTCAGTGTAGTAGGGTTCCTGGTTCCAGAGGTTCGGTTTCCTGACTCCTGACTTCTGAGTTCAACTAATCGCCTAATGTCTAATGGTACCCAACATACAAGAAAGGTGAAGAAAATAAGTTAACAAGAAAGCTGGGAAGAAGTATCCTTTAAAGCAACAATAAAAGCAATTTAAGGAATCCTACAGAGACTGGTTAGGGAGAGAGAAATAAAAACGTTTACTTATACTTACCTGGTGTTTACCTGAAGAAGAACCTACAAGGGGGAAAATAAAATAAACAAAGAATCAATTTCTACAAGCTAAAGTAATTTTAAAATCTCAGTTTAAATATAAGTGGTGATTAAATTTCACATCATACTTATCTGACAAGTTGGTTTGGAGCTCCTTTTGTTTAAGAATAGTGATAACCTGAAAGGGAATTAAACATATAGTTTAATGTGTCTAGAAAGTTATGTTAAGAGAAAAATCTATACACTGTGGTAAAATAAATTTTATTTTTAAACTCATTTACTTGTCTGAATTTCTTAACTTTAGAATTAATTTTCCCCTTCCAATTTAGAATTGAGAAGGAGTGGTTAGTGTTTAATATTTTAACCTAATTCCCTCGTTCTGATAAAGTATACTTGGGGTAATTTCTGGGGTATGGTAGGGTATACTTCTATCCTTGAGGGTGGGTTTACATTTGTATCCCGCATTATCCCACCAATTGGTAGGTTCAATGGGGCTTACATGGAAGAGTGGGAAGGTACAATGGGGTGCTTACAAGATAAGGAGTGGGTTGACAGTTGTCGGCTGGGGTTCGGAAATCGATAGGTATAGCAAGAGATTCTAGAGGTCTCTCATGGAAGTAGTAGGTTGGGTGGCCCCTTTAGGGATCCTCCTCCGTATCTCGCTGTCTCCACCAGGTGCCATGGATCACCCACTTAGGAACTGTGTGTTGACTTTTCCTAATACTAAGCAACAATGGGAGGCTCTGAGTGAACGGTTTGAGCACATCGCAGGGCTACCGCATGTGATGGGAGCAACAGATTGCGCACGTTTTCCTACTGTTTTGTGGGAGTTAGCGGGATACAAGAAGCATATTTTTGGCGATTAAGATTAGCATTTGGATGTAATTCTTCCTGAGGCAGCGAGCTCCAGCGAAACAAAGCGCTCTTGTTGGCGGGGTGGTGGTATGCTTTAAAGCTTTTAGGAGTCATTAGAAGAAGAAGATACCGGTGATGGATTTTGAATATCTACACCTAAACTCTGGAATTCATTGCCAGAGAATGTGGAAAAGGTGGTTAGCTTAGCAGGGTTTTAAAAAAAGGTCTGCCCGACTTCCTAAAGGAAAAGTCCATAGACCATTATTCAATTGACTTGGGGGAAATCCACTGCTTATTTCTGGGATAAGCAGCATAAAATGTATTGAACGTTTTGGGGATCTTGCCCCAGGTATTTGTGACCTGCGTTGGCCACTGTTGGAAACAGCATGCTGGGCTTGATGGACCTTTAGTCTGCCCCAGTGTGGCAATGCTTATGTACCGTTCTCATATTAGTTAAGTACTTATTGGTGCACCATTCCCTATTAAACTTTCTATGCATGCCTAAGTTGCCATAAACGTCATTTGAATTAATTGAAGCATCTTCTCTCAACGATGCAGTATTTTAAAGAGGTTTAAGGGGATTTTTTTTGAACCAAAGCTTTTTCAATCCCTAGTAGGACCTTTTTTGCTTTGTTTTTTTTTTTTTCTATCCCTTTAATTACTATAGGAGCCAATGATATGACCTTGCTCCACCTGCAGTTGCAGTGTACCTGGTAACGGTACAGCATTTCAAAATTGAATGGCCTTACTGGGAAGCTTTGAGGTTTCTTTTGTTTATTGACTAAAACGCTCTTGATGTAACGGTGAAAGACTATAAGCTTATTATACAGACTGGTGTTGATTTGTAGCATTGACAACAGTCCAGTTTGTTTTCCCATAGTGTATATTTTTGAGATTACATTTTACTGGGCAGACTTATACGGTCTGTGCCAGAGCCGGTGGTGGGAGGCGGGGCTGGTGGTTGGGGGGCGGGGATAGTGCTGGGCAGACTTATATGGTCTGTGCCAGAGCCGGTGGTGGGAGGCGGGGATAGTGCTGGGCAGACTTATACGGTCTGTGCCCTGAAAAAGACAGGTACAAATCAAGGTAAGGTATACACAAAAAATGGCACAAGTGAGTTTATCTTGTTGGGCAGACTGGATGGACCGTGCAGGTCTTTTTCTGCCGGCATCTACTATGTTACTATACCACCCAGTGACAGGGAAATGATATATCGGAACCATAAGCACTTCAATTCCCTGAATGTGCAGGTGGTTTGTGATGCAAACATGCAAATCC
Source organism: Microcaecilia unicolor (assembly GCF_901765095.1). Classification (NCBI taxonomy): domain Eukaryota; kingdom Metazoa; phylum Chordata; class Amphibia; order Gymnophiona; family Siphonopidae; genus Microcaecilia; species Microcaecilia unicolor. The sequence continues at coordinate 23,849,538 of NC_044031.1, read as the reverse complement.
TGATATGGCAGCCAGGTACCTAGGGTCCACCCACGATTCCTAAATCCTGCATCACTCTGCTTTTGCATCACTCAGCAATTTGAGGAGGGCAGGCTAATAGGTAAGCTGAATGGTGAAGCTTTCAAAACACGTAGTACTGCTCCGATATACGTACTCAGTGTGTCATGCCTATCTTTTTATTCTCCCAGATAATAGTGTCTGTGACAGCTGTGAAACTCTGAGTGCCACTCTCCTGAGTATATGTTTGTAATGCTAAGAAAACAGGATGGAGTCGGTCCAGAGGGCAGCTACAAAATTGGTAAGCGGTCTCCGTCATAAAATGTATAAGGAAAGGCTCATGAACCTCAACACTGGGAGAGAGGGGATATAATAGATACATTTAAATACCTCAGTGGCGTACTGGAGGAAAGCCTTTTTCAAATGAAGGAAAACATTGGAATGAGAGGGCATAGGATGAAATTAAGAGGAAACAGGCTTAGGAGGAATCTAAGAAAATATTCTTTCACGGAAAGGGTGGTGGATTCAGTGGAGGTCGTGGAGACAAAGACTGTCAGAATTTTAAAAAGCATGGGACAGGCACATAGGATCCCTTAGGAAAAGGAGGAGTTAGTGGTTACTGAGGATGCGCAGACTGAATGAACCATTTGGCCCTTATCTGCCATCATGTTTCTATGTCACGGCACTCATTTTAAATGGTGGAGACTTTTGTAGGTCAGGAGGTTATTATACTATTAAACCACTTATCCAGGAATAGATCACACATATCCCACACTGCAGTGTGAGGTATCTGAGCTTAGCATGCAACCCCACCCCCCAAAAAAACAAAAAACAAACAAACCCCAGCTTAGATCTGCTTCCATTGCTCTCTCAGTGTCAATTGTATAATCATGTATGATCTTGACCGTGGTGGCATGATGTCGGCAGGCTAAGGGATATAGATTTACAGGGGACTTCCTTGACAAAGCATCTAGCGAAACACGTGCCGTGTCAGAACAAGAGCGCCCCGTAACAAACAAAAAAATTTCTTCTTTGAGATTTTATTTTATTACATTTGTACCCTGTGCTTTCCCACTCATGGCAGGTTCAATGCGGCTTACATGGGGCAATGGAGGGTTAAGTGACTTGCCCAGAGTCACAAGGAGCTGCCTGTGCCTGAAGTGGGAATCGAACTCAGTTCCCCAGGACCAAAGTCCACCACTCTAACCACTCCTCCACTGTTGCTACTATTTGAGATTCTACATGGAATATTGCAATTCCACTAGAAGTCGGCCCTTGCAGATCACCAATGTGGCCGCGCAGGCTTCTGCTTGTCTGACGTCCTGCACCTACGTGCAGGACATCAGACTCACAGAAACAGAAGCCTGCACAGCCTTCTACATGGAATGTTGCTAGTGGAATAGCATCATTCCATGTAGAATCTCCAATAGTAGCAACATTCCATGTAGAATCTCCAATAGTATCTTTTATTTTTGTTACATTTGTACCCCATGCTTTCCCACTCATGGTAGGCTCAATGCGGCTTACATGGGGCAATGGAGGGTTAAGTGACTTGCCCAGAGTCACAAGGTGCTGCCTGTGCCTGAAGCAGGAATCGAACTCAGTTCCCCAGGACCAAAGTCCACCACCCTAACCACTAGGCCACTCCTCCACTGTTGCTACTATTTGAGATTCTACATGGAATGTTGCTATTCCACTAGAGGTCGGCCCTTGCAGATCACGTGTAGGACGTCAGACTCACAGAAACAGAAGCCTGCGCAGCCTTCTACATGGAATGTTGCTAGTGGAATAGCAACATTCCATGTAGAATCTCCAATAGTATCAACATTCCATGCAGAATCTCAAATAGTATCAACATTCCATGCAGAATCTCCAATAGTAGCAACATTCCATGTAGAATCTCCAATAGTAGCAACATTCCACGTAGAATCTCCAATAGTATCTATTTTATTTTTGTTACATTTGTACCCCGCGCTTTCCCACTCATGGCAGGCTCAATGTGGCTTACATGGGGCAATGGAGGGTTAAGTGACTTGCCCAGAGTCACAAGGAGCTGCCTGTGCCTGAAGTGGAAATCGAACTCAGTTCCACCACCCTCCACTCCAGAGGGATTAGATGTAAGATTTAAAGTCAAAAATAAGATAATCCGTTTGAGGGAGGTGGAGGGCATTGAGCCGATGACGATAGGAGTACATAAGTCTCTGCAGTTGTATGGCTGAATTTAAGTGATATACATAAAGGTTAATTGTATATCTTAAGATAATCTAGTGTGATTGAGTGATTCAGCAAAGTATTGGGTTGCCGCTGCCTACATTGAATTGTGTAATTGTGCCATATGGTCAACTCCTTATCCTCTCCATGGGTTTTCCAGGTACCTTTCCTTAGACCTGCTGATAACTCTTAGATGTTAAATCAGGTAGGAACAGTGGCCACATTATCTTAATTTGTGCAACTCTCTGTTAGTGGGAGCCTGGCTTAGAATGATCTAATATTTGTGCAGGATGAAAGGATTTCTGCACGATAGCAACTGAGGTCCTACTTACCTCCAGCAAGGGTCTGTACACATGGCATGCTGGAAAATGTAGTTATGCTATTCCTATAGGGGCAGTGGTGTGCTGGAGCAGGCTCTCACAGGCTCGCAAGAGCCGGTTGTTAAGGTTTTAAGAATTTTGGGAGCCGGTTGTTAAATTAGGGCCCTCCATGGCTACTTTAACAACTGGCTCCCAAAATGTGGGCTTGGGCCCCCTGCTGAATTCTCTTTTACTTTACTGGTGGGGATGCTGAGTCCTGCCAGCCAAGCAGGCTGGGAGTTCTCGAGCATGTGAAAGAAGTTCCAGCATGCTGCTCAGAGCAAGATGTTGGAAGTGGTGGCATTCCATTTATTGGCTGCCAGCAAAGGTATGCCTAATGTGCCCGCACGAAGGGAGGGAGGAGAGAGAGGCAAGTTTTGCTCTCCACCCCCTCCCGCTCGGCCAGCCCTGGCCCTTCCAACTGCAGAGCTGGCTACATCCGGAGAAAGAGCCTGTTGTTAAAAATTTACCAGCACACCCCTGTATAGGGGAGAAGTTAGCCTGAGAGGGCCACGGGTCATGAATTGCTCATGTAGACAGGCAGGATATGCTGTCTGTGTCATTATCTTCTGAAATGGCAGCACACCAATGCTAATTCGTCTGTATTTATATGTCACTTTTCCTTTCCTTTTGGTCTGTGCCTTTATATATGAACTGGAATAATATAATAGGAACTGGTACATGTTACCTCTGCCTAATCTGACACCGACATGGAGTTTTTAGTAGGTTTGCAGAGGGTTCCCAGACACCAGGTTACACGGGAGGCGGGGCTGGTGGTTGGGAGGCGGGGATAGTGCTGGACAGACTTGTACGGTCTGTGCCAGGGCTGGTGGTGGGCAGCGGGACTGGTGGTTGGGAGGCGGGGATAGTGCTGGACAGACTTGTACGGTCTGTGCCGGAGCCGGGGTTGGGAGGCGGGGCTGGTGGTTGGGAGGTGGGGATGGTGCTGGGCAGACTTGTGCGGTCTGTGCCGGAGCCGGTGGTTGGGAGGAGGGGATAGTGCTGGGCAGACTTATACGGTCTGTGCCCTGAAGAGCACAGGTACAAATCAAAGTAGGGTATACACGAAAAGCAGCAAATATGAGTTATCTTGTTGGGCAGACTGGATGGACCATGCAGGTCTTTTTCTGCCGTCATCTACTATGTTACTATGTTACTATGATTGCAGGTTGTAGCTTGAGGGATAGTAGACCCACGCTATTCCTGAGTATGGTGGGACGAGTGGTGTAGATACAAATGGCTATCATATGTAAAATCAAGCTCACCTAGCTTAGGAATGGCTCCTTAACACCTGGATGGCCTTCAGTATTTCCTGCCAGAAAATGGTGGCTACGGGATCTCAGTGATCTAGAATCTCTCATCCAAAAGTGCCCGTTTGCAGCTCTTGTTGTATCATGCATTGGCCATGGGTTGTTAATACTGTGATATGGCATGTAGAACAGCAATGGGAATATGTCTGATAGGGCTGAGTATAAGCTGAGTCAGTGGTGTCTCTTCTCATGTACAGAGGTTTGGCCACAGGTTACTGCTAAATTGGAGGCCTCTGGACTATACAGTAGATCAATTTATATTTGTCAATTATATTTCATGAATTGTTAATGCACGTTTCATTGTAATACTGTTACCGGAAATAATTTAAATGTTCTTAATATCCATTAAAAATGTTACAAAATTGTCACAGTCCTAATATGATACTTAAGAACAAAGAGCAGGGGAATATTTTAAGAGCACTCGCTAAAATTTCTCCACCACTTACCCACAAGGTAAGAACGATTCAAGAATAAAAGGAATTAAGTGTACTTATTGGATCGCATTAACCTGCATTACCAGGTCTAAAGGACAAGAACACTATATATTTAGATTCAAAAGGTTTATTATTTTACAATATGATTAATGCAATCATATAAATAAGGTTACAAACGAGAGATAGCTTTTAAAAGGATCTTAGAACAGAGAATTTGTGCATAAAATAGAACAAAGTAACAGGTAGGTTAACTTACAAGTCCTTGTTACAAGCATGCTGTGGTCCAGCTGATTGATGAGCACATGGTCAGGAGCAAGGCATCAGCAGACCCCAAAGAGAGCAGCAGGTCCCAAGAGGAGGCAGGTCCCAAGAGAGCTTCCCAAGAGAGATAGAGCTGGGCTGTTTCCAGGCTTTTTATAATGTTCCCTGAGTTGTAGTTTGCAGGGGATCTTGGGTATTGTAGTTTGCAGGGAAACATGGTCACATGTTTCCTGGATATCTGCTGGCAAATGGCTTTTCTATAGCTTGAGGGTTTCAGTCTGCTGTGATAGGTGGAGTTTCTTTTGTCATTTGAGTCATAGGAGTCTCTCTGTCTGCTTCAGTTTTTTGTTCTCTAGAGATGTCTTGGTGACCCTCCCAGCCAGCTTTTGTCTTTGTTAAGTGTTTGTAATTGACTAGCCCTGCTACCAGAAATTCCCATGAAAAAGGGAGGGGGAGAGAGGGGCTTGAAATGAAACTATTTTCTCTGCTGTAGTTTAAAACTGTATTTTAAAGCTGTATGTTTGTATTGGTATATATGATCCAGCAAAATATCATGCTACATATTTCAATAATAAACTGATACCATTACAATACCTAATGTTCGATTGTTATGTAAGCCATATTGAACCTGAGCACATCTTGGAATAATGTGGGATAAAAATGTCTATCAATCAATCAATAAATAAATAAATATATTGTTGTCACGAAATGCCTAGCCACCCACCTTGGGTTATCCTGTGGCCACTTAGAGGGTCTGTTCCCAGCACAGCTCATGTCTGCCTGCACCTGCCACTTGTGCTCTACACTAGCACCCTCCTCCCACCAACGAGGTCACAACTGCCTCTGGGCGAGTCTCCTGCTCTCCAATTATCCCCAGTGATTTCTAGGTTACTGGAGCCATACTCTCAGTGGCCCCACAGTTCCTATAAAGAACTCACAGACCCAACACACAAACCACCAGAATTCTTTATCAGTCCAGACAAACAGGGCAAACAAACAATTATGTTGATTCTCTTAAAAATATTGAACAGTGGGGGGTCACATGATGCTCTGAAAGGAGGCGGACGTGGATCCGTGAGCTCCGAGGCCCTGACCCCTGAAATCTGTATTTCAAACGACTAAATTGCAGGGCAAGAGCCCCTATAATATAAAAACATAGCGGAGAAATTCTATGGATAAGTTTCTGAGCACTCCAGCAAAAGCGATGACCAGCAGAAGCGCAAGAAAAGAAAAAGACAAACCCAAGGCAGCGGGTGGAGCGGAGGAAGGCCCGACGCTGAGCGGGAACGCCGCGTTCACGGAGGAGCAGTTAAAACAACTCAAAGACGTGATGGAAGAGTTGATGGCGCAGAGATTAGATCAGCTGTGTGTGCGAACTGCGAACTTAGAGTCGCTCCTCACGGACACTGTGCAGCGGACGGGGGAGCTTGAAAAACGAGTCTCGGACGTCGAAGATGCGTCGGGCCCCACCGCGCCCCAAGTAAAAGACCTCACAGCGAATGTGGAGCGGCTGAAGGTGCAACTAGATGACCTGGAGAACAGGTCGCGTCGGGGAAATCTGCGGCTGGTGGGCCTTCCTGAAGCGGTTCCGGATCAAGCGCTAGCGTCTGTGCTGGAAAAGTGGCTAGCAGAAGAATTTGCGCGATCTGACCACGCGGGCAAGATTTGTTTAGAGCGGGCCCACCGGGTGGGAAGATACCAGGAGGGAAGGAAAAACCCGAGAACAGTTATAGTCAAAGTGCACAACTACGTGCACAAAGCAGAAATATTGCAAGGCTACAGACAAAAACACCAGGAACTTAAATACAATGGCCACCAAGTCCGAATTTACCAGGATTATTCGGCTGCACTGCAGGAGCAGAGGAAAAAATTTACTCCGTGGTGTCAGCGACTTCATGAAATGCAAGTACCATTTATGCTGATATATCCTGCGGTACTAAAAGTCAAGAGTGAAGGTAAATGGAAATTCTGTGACACAGTTTCTGCAGCGCAACGCCACGTGGAGGACTTGGAAGAAAAGAAAAACAGGCCTGACAGAGGAGAGAAAGAGAAATAATTTTACCTAATGTAATGTATTGTATGTTTATTGCTATGTTAGAATTGTTAATATATGGCCTGGCTTTAGATCTGCCACTGGAATAGTGATAGGTAAAGCTATGCAGCCTAAAATAACTGAAGAAGTACTGACTAGGCCAAACAACAAGAAAGTGATTTAATATTTGAGAATCTGCAAAAAGCAGGTCTGAACAATGAGTCCTGACACAAACTGGTACAACTGTCACTTTAAATCAGATGAACAAAATGGAGTCTATTAGTTTTGTATAGAAGGCTACAGAGGTTATACAGAGTTCTTAAAAGTATTGCGACACAGACAGATGTGGAACTGTTATCTCAACGCTTCCCAAAACATGCTGATAAGACTGCGTGGGAAAATATCATCTCAGAAATTGAGAGCTAGGTATCTCACCATAGACTTCTATGGAGAGGTTTGTGTATAAAAGAAGGGACAATTTGCCATAGCTTTGGACTCCTCCCCAACGCTTATCTCAGACGGCGAAGCTCTGTCCGGTTGTACCCAGAATCTGTCTGCTGAACGTACCTGATTAAAGTCTGTTGTGCAAATAAAATCCTTATTCCAAATGATGATTTGTGGGCTTAACTTAATGATGAAAGGCTGTAAGTATAAATGCTTTTGTTGCATCCAGCAGCTATCTCTCACTGCATTGTATAACTTGTAATCTGGTTCCAGTTTGTCATAAGGCTGGTACCTTTTCCTTAGCTCTAGTGTCTCTCTCAGTAGCAACTCCTCTTAGAACTTCACAACCCCCTGATTGCCCCAGTTCTAGGGCTATTTAGGGATGGAGTCAGATTAAGGTCACCCTAGCCTTCTTGGGGAGGGGGCTTGGGACCCCTGAATTCACAACAGAATATTAGTAAATAATATATTAGGGGAACCTGTACAGGGATCCAGGGAGAGATGCCTAGGATTGGTTATGGAAGGGCTGCCTTGATTACACTAGAATTGGGGCCCGGAGGCACGGAAACCCCGATTACCCACCCAGAGAGTGATGGGTTGGGTCACAGGGATGGGAGGAACAATAAAGGGAGGGGCGCAAGGACAGAGGGGAGTTACGGGGGGAGGTAGGGGTAAGAAGAGGTGGGTGGGCATGGGAAGAGGTTGCTGGAAGGGTGGTAGAACCAGCTCTGTGAGTAATTGGGGCAAAGAAGGGTGGGGCGCACGTAGTAAGGAACACTTGATACAGAGTAGGCGGGGGCACGAAAGAAAGTGTAAGGACATCGACTTTTGGACTTCGATGGGAAGATTCCCTGGGGGGGAGGCTGGGCTCTCCCGGGAATACAGAGAGGGTAATGTGATTGCAACACCAGACAAAGGTTTTGAGCAGGCCACGGGGGGGGGGGGTGAGGTCCGTGTAATCTCACGGAACGTTTGCGGGATCACGACCCCAATAAAAAGAACAAAGATACTGGAGGCTTTGAAGCGTCACGGGGCCCAGATAGCCTGGGTTCAAGAGACGAGACTCTCCCAAGAGGAGTATGAAAAGCTAAAAAAGCAGTGGGTGGGGGGAGATGTACTGCTCCCCAGCGGTAGGCAGGAAAGGAGGGGTAGTAATTTTAATACATAAAGCTTTGGCCTGTCAAGTAACGCCCTTATTCAAAGACAGCGAAGGGAGATATGTTGGAGTTAAGATAAACCTGCAGGGCAGAGATAGACTCTTGGTGGCTGTTTACGCACCAACTGGGACTGATAAAAAGTTTTACTCACAGTTATTAAGCAAGTGCCAACAGTACCCAGATTTGCCAATAATGATAGCAGGGGACATGAATCAAGTATTTGACTGGGGGCTGGATCGCACGGGACCAAGGAGAAGGGGGGAGTCTGATGGGCCCACACTGCTAGAGTCTTTTTGTCAAACTGCAGGGTCAGTTGATCCATGGCGGCTGTTGAACATGGATGAGAAAGATTACACCCACACATTGAGGGTCCACCGCACCCAATCTAGACTGGATTACATACTACTTTCCCAAGAGCTGTTCTCTCAGGTCCAGACAGCAAAGATAGGACCTGAGGAGCTGTCAGATCATGCCATGATTTGGATAGACCTGGAAGCGCAGCCATATTATCAAGCAACAAGGCACTGGCGCTTCCCAGCTTATCTCTATTCCTCACCAGAATTTCAGAAATATCTACTTAAAAAATGGGAGGAATATAGCACTTTTAATGCTCAGCATGCGGAAGACCCAGTTCTTTTTTGGGCAGCTGCCAAAGCTGTGCTAAGAGGAGACATAATAGCCTATGTGAGCCAGAGAAATCGTCAGATCGCAAAGGGGATTCTAATTCGAGAACGCCAGTTTAGACTGGCGAAGAAACAATACATTAAAGACCCTGTACCAGAGAATTATGACTCGCTGATGGCAGCGCGGGTTGCACTAAATGAGCTCTTGCATGAGAGAATGACCCGTTCCCTTATTTATAGAAAATTCAAACTTTACAGGTATGGAGACAAAGTGGGGGGGCAGCTATCTCGCAAGGTGAAAAGGGCGCGCAGGTCACACTATATACCGGTCCTGAGAAATAGTGCAGGACAGAGAGTGTCTAGAGCTGAGGAGGTGGCGGAGACCTTCTGGAGACACTTCTCTGCGTTATATCAAGGAGAACCTGGAGAGCGAAAAGGAATAAGGGACTACTTAGCTCAGTCAGGCATGCCGCAGCTTCCGGCTGAAGCAGTGGAGGGGCTTAATGTGCCGTTAACGGCCAAAGAAGTTCAGAGAGCCATCAAGGCCCTAAAGCTATACTCAGCGCCGGGGCCTGATGGCTTTTCGGGCAAATTTTACAAAATGCTGGGCCCTCAGCTGCTGGGACCATTATGGGAATATTACACAGAAGTGATAGAAAAGGAGGCGTTTCCCCCTCAGGCAAATACGGCGTTAGTCAGTCTTCTACCAAAAAGCGGGAGGGATTTATTGGACCGTGGCTCATACCGGCCGATCTCATTAATAAATGTTGATGTGAAGATTCTATCACGAGTCCTGGTGGACCGACTGGCCCCTTTGCTGCCCCAGTTAATCCAGGAGAATCAGGTAGGCTTTGTGAGAGGCCGCCAGTCAGTTCTAAATGTGCGCAAGTTATTAGCAGCGGTAATACACAATGCTGTAGGAGGCAAATCTGGGTTGATAGTCAGTCTAGATGCGGAACGCGCCTTCGACAGAGTGTTTTGGCCCTTTATGTTCGAAGTGCTACAATGGGTGGGGATCACGGGCTGGCACCTGCAGGCTATTAGGGCACTTTACTCATTGTGAGTGGAGGAGTGGCCTAGTGGTTAGGGTGGTGGACTTTGGTCCTGGGGAACTGAGGAACTGAGTTCGATTCCCAACACAGGCAGCTCCTTGTGACTCTGGGCAAGTCACTTAACCCTCCATTGCCTGCCGCATGGAGCCTGCCATGAGTGGGAAAAGCGCGGGGTACAAATGTAACAAAAATAAAATAAATAAAAAATCCCCAACAGCTATGCTGATAGTAAATGGGATTAGAACAGGAGAGATGGAGATTCGATGTGGGACACGGCAGGGATGCCCCCTGTCTCCTTCTCCTATTCGTGCTCTCCCTGGAGCCTCTTTTATGTGAGATACGGGCGGCGGAGCGGATACAGGGCGTCCAAACCCAGGGAGCAGTTCCCAAAATACTTGCCTATGCTGATGATCTCTTACTAATATTAGACCCGGCCCATTCGACACTGCATTGCCTGTTGGAAGTTCTGAGGGGTTATGGGGCGATGTCAGGATTTAAGCTAAACTTACTAAAGTCACAGGGCCTACCCCTGGGAGAGGAGGTGCGGGTTGGCTGGGGAGACCGGTTCCCTCTAGGCTGGGCAATTGATAAGATAAAATACCTGGGGGTCATGGTCCCGACCGATCTAGCTAAGTTATATAGAATGAATGTGTTCCCATTGTTGGCGGAAACCCGTCGATTACTACAACTCTGGGGCGCCCATCCCATCTCACTTGTCGGCCGTATAGCACTCTTTAACATGATGATAGCACCTAAGTGGCTCTACCTATTCCAAATGTTGCCACTGTATTTGCGGCGCAGAGAGGAGCGGATATTACATCGCATGGTGCAAGGCTTTTTGTGAAGGGACCGGCGCCCTAGACTGCCAATGGCAGTGATACAAAAACCAAAGGCTCATGGGGGAATGGGATTACTGAATGTCAGGTACTTGGTAGTTTCCTGTGTTTTGAGGCATATCAGGGACAGGTTGGCGGGGACCCAGGACTTCACACCAACTGCAATAGAAACATTGTTGGCCCCTGAAGAGCATCTGGGATGGCTGGTACACACAACAGGCAGAAAACCACAGCTGGAGATTCGAAAAAATCCGTTTATTAGTTCAGCAAGAGCAGCTTGGAGGTGGTTGTGCAGGCGCCATAATTTCTCGCCTGCGGTAACACCTTTTTTTGCCGTTGAAAAACAACCCAGACTTCCCAGCGGGTACATCTTCAAAGACTCTTCTCGCTTGGCAGGAGTGCGGGATTCACTACATGTATCAGCTGCTGGATGAGGAGGGGAAGATAAAGGACTTTAAAGAACTGCAACAGGAGTTTAAATTGCCAGCTAAGGACTCTTTTGCTTATTACCAGGTGCGGCATTATGCGGCATCGCTTGGCTGGGAGAACTTATGCGAGGATGTTCAAGATATTTTAAACTCGGCCCTTACCTTGGGCTCTCAAAACACAGTACCGTTGAGATTTTTCCATCGAAATTTGTTGGACACGACAAAAGATCTGGATTATGCGGGCTATGCGGAGAAGTGGGCAGTGGACTTAGCGGTGGAGGCCTCGGAGAGTTTGTTTACAGAATTTCTTAGAAGCATTCTGAGACAGGCCACCTTCTCCCGTGACTGGGAATTGCAATACAAATTTGCGCTAAGACTATATATTGCGCCTAATAGAGCATTCAAGGCGCGTTTTGGAGCTACAGGGGCGTGTCCAAAGTGTGGCAGGAACTCAGCTACTTTGGGCCATATGTTTTGGACTTGCCCATTAGTGACTAGCTTCTGGACAGAGATCCTAGCAGCTGTTCGGAAATATTGGAACAGCTCAGTGCCCCTGCAGCCTCTGCTCTTATTTGAGGACTTTAAACTAGGAGATCTTCACATACCGGGTCTGAAAGATTTCTTGAGATCCAGGGCCGTGCTGATGCGGTAAGCGAGGTAAGCGCCGCAGGGGGGCGCCCACCTCTGGAGGGCGCCGCCGCGGTGCTTACCCTCGCCCCGCGCCGCCAAGGCCTTTAAATCTTTTACCTGGGTCGCAGCAGCGTCAGTGAAAGCGCTGCCGACCAGCAAGGGCGGGGCGGTGGGGGCGGTCCGCCCCGGGTGTCATCAGAAAGGGGGGGTGCCGCCGCTCTTCTTCCTGGCACCCCCCCCCCCCCCGCACCAGCCCTTTAAAAATAAATTGCCGACGCGAATAGCAAGCACAGCACCTCGTGTGCAAGTAAAAGAAGCGGATCCGATCATCTCATTGGGCCTTCCCTCACTGTCCCGCCCTCCTCTGACGCAACTTCCTATTTCCTCTAGGGCGGGACAGTGAAGGAAGGCCCAATGAGATGATCGGATTCATTTCTTTTACTTGCACACGAGGTGCTGCGCTCCCTATCGCGTCGGCAATTTCTTTTTAAAGACTGGGTGGCAGGGAGAAGACGAGGCAGGGTGAGGGTGGGGGACAGATGGGGTGAAGGTGGTGGGGGGGGACTCGGATAGCAGAAGGGACTGGGTGGGAGCCAGATGGGGTGAGGGGGACTCGGATGGGCAGAAGGGACTGGGTGGGAGACAGATGGGGTGAGGGTGGGGGGCACTTGGATAGCAGAAGGGACTGGGTGGGAGCCAGATGGGGTGAGGGGGACTCGGATGGGCAGAAGGGACTGGGTGGGAGACAGATGGGGTGAGGGGGACTCGGATGGGCAGAAGGGACTGGGTGGGAGACAGATGGGGTGAGGGTGGGGGGCACTTGGATAGCAGAAGGGACTGGGTGGGAGCCAGATGGGGTGAGGGGGACTCGGATGGGCAGAAGGGACTGGGTGGGAGACAGATGGGGTGAGGGGGACTCGGATGGGCAGAAGGGACTGGGTGGGAGACAGATGGGGTGAGGGTGGGGGGCACTTGGATAGCAGAAGGGACTGGGTGGGAGACAGATGGGGTGAGGGTGGGGGGCACTTGGATAGCAGAAGGGACTGGGTGGGAGACAGATGGGGTGAGGGGGACTCGGATGGGCAGAAGGGACTGGGTGGAAGACAGATGGGGTGAGGGGGACTTGGATGGGCAGAAGGGACTGGGTGGGAGACAGATGGGAGAAGGGGCATGGATCTGGAACTGGGGTCTGAAAAGTGAGCAGGAAGGAGAATGGGGTCATGCCTGGGGCAGGGGTGGATGGGAGAATCAATGGATCTGGAACTAGGGGCAGCCGCAGGTGGGAACTGGGAGCCGAAAAGAGGGGGCAGTGAGAGAGGGGGGATAGATCCTGGATGGAATGGGGAGTGAGAGGGAGGGCAGACCCTGAATGGATGGGAGGGGGAAAGAGAGAGGGCAAATGGTGAATCGAAGGAGCAGAGAGAAAGGGCAGACAGTGGATAGAAGGGAGTGAAAGAGCAGACAGTGGATGGAAGGGGCAAAGATAGAGGGCAAATGCTGGAGGGAAAGGAGAGAGAGAGAGCAGATGGTGGATGGAAGGGGGAGAGAGAGATGGCAGACTGGGGCAGATGGTGGATGGAAGGGGCAGAAATAGAGGGCAGATGTGGATGGAAGGGACATTAGAGAGGGCAGACACTGGATGGCAGAGAGAGAGCGAAGACAGATGCTGGATGGAAGGAAGACGGTGAAAAGAAGATGAGGAAAGCAGAAACCAAAGACAACAAACTGTAAATATATATTTTTATTATTTTGCTTTAGGATATAGTATTTAGCTGTGTTAATAAATGTTTATAAATAGAACATGTAAATAAGGTAATCTTTTTATTGGACTAATTTTAATACATTTTGACTTAACTTTCAGAGAACAAAACCCCCTTCCTCAGATCAGGATAGGATACTGTAACAGCACTATACTGTATTGACCTAAGGAAGGAGATTTTGGCCTCTGGAAGCTAAATGTATTAGTCCAATAAAATGGTATTATTTTATTTTCTGTATTTGTTTTATTTCTATTTGTTAATTTGTAAAGTGGTGATTGGTATTTGTTAGTTTTTTCAAATTTACATCTGCTGTCTTTATATTTTGCACAGCACTAGGAGACATTTTCTGTTTCTGTGGTGTTGCATTGTATGCAGAGTCTGGCATCGGGGGTTCAGTTTAATTTTTGTCTAAATAGAAAGTTTATGATTACTTATTCTATAGTGGATTAGGGTGTATCTGTGTTTGTGAGAAAGACATGGCTTTCAGTTGGCATTGACTGTGCAGGATCGACGATCTGTACTATTCTGTCTGGTTTCGTTTTACAATAGGTGAATTGATGTTCTAGTGCTCACTGTAGTGCTTAAGATGCTTTCCTTTTCCTTGTGTGACTCGTAGAAACGACTGCTTATGGTATGGTAAAATTGCTCTATAGGTCGTGAGTGTTTTGTATTCTCGGTATGCCTAGTACTGGATTGGGGGGGGGGGGGTGGTAAAAGACCGGCCCCGGGTGTCAACTACCCTAGCTACGCCACTGCTGCCGACGTCTCCCTTCCCTTGCACTCGTTGGTTCCCTCAGTGTCCCGCCTTCTTCTGACGTCAGAAGAAGGCGGACACTGAGGGAACCAAGAGCGCAAAGGGAAGGGAGACGTCGGCAGCGCTCCGCTTTCACTGACGCTGCTGCGACCGGAAGTAAAAGATTTAAAGGCCCCAGGGCGCGGAGGGAAGGGCAGAGAGGCATGGATGGGAGGGCAGAGAGGCATGGATGGGAGGGCAGGGCCCAGGGAGAGGACAAATTGCTGGAAGGGGAGGGGAGAGAGGATTGCTGGCTATGGATGGAGGAGGGAAGGGCAGAGAGGGACAAGGATGGACATGGGGGCCCAGGGAGAGGACAAATTGCTGGAAATGGAGGGAGGGGAGAGAGGAGGATTGCTGGCTATGGATGGAGGAGGGAAGGGCAGAGAGGGACAAGAATGGACCTGGATGGGAGGGCAGGACCCAGGGAGAGAGGAGAAATTGCTGGAAATGTATATAGAGCAAGAAATGAAGAAGAAAGGAGAAAAGTAAAGAAATAAATGGAAAGGAAGCCCTGGAAATGGAATTAAGAGGACAGATAGCAGCAGAATTAGATACTGGACCAGCATGATTGAAAAAAGAAAGTCACCAGACAACAAAGGTAGAAAAAAATTATTTTATTTTCATTTTAGCGTTTGGAATATGTCCACTTTGAGAATTTACATCTGCTATCTTATTTTGCAATGTATACCAATTTGTTTCTAAGAATATTGCTGACAATTCCTTTCAGTGTGGCAAGTGGTGAGCGATCATTTTCATGGGGGGGCGTGATCATTTTCACGGGGGGGGGGCGCCAACTGATAGTCTGCAGGGGGGCGCCAGAGACCCTAGGCACGGCCCTGTTGAGATCTGTGCTGCAGGGAAAGAGAGTGTTGCTACTGAATTGGAGGGAGTCGACCGTCCTAGCTGTGGCGCAATGGAGGGTGCAAATGATAGAGAGACTAAAGCTGGAGAGACGGGGAATTAAGAACCTTGAAACACCGGAGGGCAGACGTTTGCAGGTGGTGTGGAGTCGTTTTTGGGACACGCTACAGCCCGCAGCCAGGAGTAGTCTCCTTAATAGTTAATGCCTCTGTGAAACAGTGTTGAAATGTGCCACGCCTTTCTGATGTTTTGCCCAAACTTTCTGTGGGGGGGGGGGGGGGGAAGGAGGGGGGAATAGGGAGGGAAGGAAAGGGAGGGAGGGAAGTTTGAAATATGTTTTTGTGAATTACATGTTCAATAGAGTTGGATTGCATACATGTTAAGTTTCCAATTTTACCTGCGTATTGTACTTACATCTGCCACTTTTGTTCTGAATAAAAAGATTTAAACATAAACCATTAAAAAAATATATATTGAACAGTGGAGCAAAATAGTAAAATAGCAAACAATAACAATATGGAACAATTATAACACTAACTAAACATTTACATACTTTCTAGAAAGTACCTGTGGAGATCAGCTGAGTCTATTCAGAGTTCCAGTCCCAGCCGAGTTGTTGAGTCTACTCAGAGTTCCAGTTCCAGCCAAGATGCTGTGTTCATTCCGAGTCCCAGTTCCAGCCGAGATGATGAGTCTACTCCGAGTTCCAGTTCCAGCCAAGATGCTGTGTTCATTCCGAGTCCCAGTTCCAGCCGAGATGATAAGTCTACTCTGAGTTCCAGTGCCAGCTGAGTCTACTCTGAGTTCCAGTTCCAGCCGAGACGCTGAGTCTACTCTGAGTTCTAGTTCCAGCCGAGACGCTGAGGCCACTCTGAGTTCCAGTTCCAGCCGAGTTGTGAGGCCACTCTGAGTTCCAGTTCCAGCCGAGACGCTGAGTCTACTCTGAGTTCTAGTTCCAGCCGAGACGCTGAGTCCACTCCAAGTTCCAATGCCAGCCGAGATGCTGACTCCACTCCGGGTCCCAGTCCCGGTTCGTCTCCTGAATCCAGTCCGAGTGCCAGTCCTGCTTCCAGTCCGAGTTCCGCTCCTGCTTCCAGTCCGGGTTCCAGTCCCGGTTCGAGCCCTGATTCCAGTCCGAGTTCAAGTCCTGATTCCAGTCCGTGTTCCAGTCCGAGTTCAACAGAAACCAAAAATACTGGTTTCGGTCAGGCTCGATGTGGAAGTGAAGATTCCTAGATGGAAGGAAGATGAGGAATGCAGTGGTACAATGACTGTAAATAATAGCAATTTTGTGTCATCTTCAAGGTTTTCATAGCTAAACTGAATGCTCGGAAAGTCCCTGGTACTAACTCCACAGCATGTACACACTAGAAAACAAAGCACAATGTCCATATTCATTCTTCATATTCTGGCAGCATAACCTTGGCAATAGTAACAGGTCCATAGTGCTTTGTAGCAGAATCTATGATGGAGTGATTTTGGCCTCATATGCACACAAAATTTGATCAGGTTGTGCCCCTATAATATGATTGGAAATTGCTTAACAAATATTTCTATTTTGTGCTCACAGCTGAAGGGCCGGGATCAGGACTACAGAAGACAAACAGGAATGGTGGGGTGGTAGTCCCTGTGTTCATGAGGAACTGGCTAATCTAAAGGTGGACAAAGCGATGGGGCCGGATGGCATCCATCCGAGGGTACTGAAGAAACTTAGGAAAATTCTAGTGGCTCCGCTGGCTGATCTTTTCAATGCTTCTCTAGAGTCAGGAGTGGTCCCGGAGGACTGGGGAAGAGCAGATATGGTCCCTCTCCACAAAAGCGGAAGAGGCTGGGAACTACAGGCCAGTAAGTCTGATTTCTGTGGTAAGTAAATTAATAAAAATATTTTTAAAACAGAGCATAGTAAAGTGACCCGAGACCATATGGTTTCACTAGAGGCAGGCCCTGTCAAACAAGTCTGGATCGAGGGCGAGCTCGAGGTATGGTGTATTTAGATTTTAGCAAAGCCTTTGACTAATAAATAAACCAAGTGCCCCTGGTATGGGCCCTAAAGTGTCTGACTGGGTTAGGAACTGGTTGAGTGTGTTTTTAGTGGAGTCTGTTCTTACATGGCCCCCTCTGACAACCTAGTATCAGTGAGGGCTGTAATTATATGTGGGAATTATTTCTCTGATATATCTACTTACCATAAAAAATATACAATTTGGAAATATGGGGCAAATAGGGTTTCTACCTCCTTACACCCACCCAAGATACAATGGACCAGCCGCCTCCAAGATATGGAGTGACAGAAAAGACAGAGGCTATTTTCCTTCAAAAGGGATAGTCTTTATTCCAGCATAGATGATAACAAAGCAATTAGACGATAAGGCAATTAGACAATAAACTAATTAGGCAATAAAACAATTAGACAAAGTAATTGGACAGGGTGATCAGGCAAAGTAAATAGGCAAGTAATTAGGGAATTAGGTAAAGTAATTAGGTAATTGGGGAATTAGGTAGGGAATTAGACAGAGTAACAAACAGCAAAGAAATCAGACAGTAGCAATTTGTTACGAGAGGGAGAGAGAGAGACCACCGTGATAAAGAGTCACTCGGTTGGCAATCTCACCCCCTCTAACTACATACAACACAACTGTGCCTTAATCCCCTTCCCATCCAGTCTACAACTTGCAATGTCAGCTACTTTCTGTCTCACCCCATTGTTTACATAGAATGAAACACAGTATCTGAATGTTCTGGAACACAGAACACGATATCTGAATGTTTACAAAACACAGCATCTTAAAATAAGTCCAAAGTTCTTTTACTGAAGACTTTTAGTCGCCATCTTGTACAGGAATTTGCCTAGGACCCGGGTCTTATCACTGTACTGACTCAACACTTCTTCACTCCCAAACTGTAAATATATTCCCTATCTGAGCCAACACCAACTCTGCCAGGGGAGGGGGAAGAGCAATCTTGTATGTACAGCTCTCAGCAATAATACAGAGAACACAGAAAAAATGCAGCTTTCAGGCAGCTTTAAGATTTAAGCCTTTAGCTTTGTAGGTCATAGGTCATGCCTGTCAGTAGTCAGAAAAGTGCAAATCAAGTGGAAGGCAACAGAGGGTAGTGGCTCATTCTGTGGAAAAGGATGTTACCAGTGGTGTGCAGGGCCGCCGAGAGACTGGGCCGGGCCCGGGACAAGGCCGCCCCCGGGCCCCGCCTCCACTGCCACCCCCCCAGGTTGTCGCCGCTCCCCTCCCCTGAGGGGGGCCCAGCGCCACAGTCCCACCCGCCACCGGGCCAGGCCCCTTCCACCCGAATCCCTGCCAGCAGAAGTGCTGTCTTCGACTCCGGCGTGCGCGGCCCACACAGAAGCACTCTTCTCAGCTGATCTTCGCTGTACTCTGCAGGGCTTCTGTGCGTCTGACGTCCTGTGCGTTCAGGATGTCAGACGCACAGAAGCCCTGCAGAGTACAGCGAAGATTAGCTGAGAGGAGCGCGTCTGTGTGGGCCGCGCACGCCGGAGTCAGAAGACAGCACTTCTGCTGACAGGGGTTCGGGTGGAAGGGGCCCGGTGGCAGTGGCAGGTGGGACTGCGGTGCCGGGCCCCGGGAATTTTGTCCCCCCTGTCCCCCCCTCTCGGCGGCCCTGGTGGTGTGTCACACGGTTTTTAACATAAGATTTGCCTGTTTGCAGACGACACCAAAATCTGCAATAACGGTAGACACCCCTGATGGTGGATAACATGAGGACGGACTTAGAGAAGCTAGAGGAATGGTCTGGAATTTGGCAACTTAGATTTAATGCTAAAAAAAATGCAGGGTTGTGCATTTGGGCTGCAAAAATCCGAAGAAACAGTACAGTTTAGGGAGGGAAGGACTTTTGTGCATGAAACAGGAGCAGGATTTGGGTGTGATCGTATGTGGTGTTCTTAAGGTGGCCAAATAGAAAAGGCAATGGCGAAAGCTAGAAGGATGCTTGGAAAAGGAAAGGCCAGTAGGAAAAAGGAGGTGATGATGCCCCTGTAAGGGGACAGAATTAAAGATTTCAATATGTATTCTTTGGAAGAAAGGTGAGAGAGGGGAGATATGATAGAGACATTTAAATACCTATGCGGCAGAAATGAACAAGAGGCGAGTCTCTTAATTGAAAGGAAGCTCTGGAATCATACGATGAAGGTGAAAGAGGATGGACTCAGAAGTAACTTGAGGAAATACTTCTTCAAGAAAAGGGTAGTGAATTCATAGAACAGGCTCCCAGTGGGTGGAGACAAAAGCAGTATCTGAATTCAAGAGAGCTTGGGGCCAAGTACACAGGATCTCTATGGAAGTGATAGGGAGAGTAGATGGCATGAATGGGCTGACTGGATAGGCCATATAGTCTTTATCTGCCTAAATGTTTCTATGAAATATTTCTGCATTTTACTGACACATCTTCTTGGACTCAGATTATATTATTTGTGCTATCTGCAGCGATCCCCTTAAATGTACTTAATGTCTCCCATGTGGGTCTTTCGGCAAATTTTTGCATTTAAAAGACAGATGTAGGTTTTTAACACAGTCAGCAGATGTAAACAGTTTGGATCATTTTGTCTCTTTTTAGATATGAAAGCTGAGTGAATCATGTATTACACTCAGTACATGGAAATTATTTCTCTTCCATGTGCATCATTTGGTGCACTTTTACATTTGAAAGTTGACTGAAGCTTTTATTACACTCAGTACACATAAATGGTTTCTGTCCTGTGTACATTATTTGGCGCACCTTTACAGTTGAAGGCTGCCTGAAGCTTGTATTACACTCAGTACATGTAAATAGTTTGTATCCTGTGTGAATAATTTTGTGTATTTTTAGATGTGAAAGTCGAGTAAAGGTTTTAATGGTTTGTATCCTGAGTGGATCATTTTGTGTCTTTTTAGATGTGAAAGCTGAGTGAAGCTTTTATTACACTCAGTACATGCAAATGGTTTGTATCCTGTGTGGACCATTTTGTGTCTTTCTAGAAGTGAAAGCCAAGTGAAGCTTTTATTACACTCAGAACATGCAAATGGTTTATCTCTCGTGTGAGTCTTTTGGTGTATTTTTAGAGTTGAAAGTAGAGTGAAACTTTTATTACACTCAGTACATGCAAACTGCTTGTCTCCCATATGGATCATTTGGTGAGTTTTTAGATTTGAAAGCCAATTAAAGCTTTTATTACACTCAGTACATAGAAATGGTTTGTATCCCATGTGGATCATTTTGTGTCTTTTTAGAACTGAAAGTTCAGAGAACCTTTTATTACATTCAGTACATAGAAATGGTTTGTCTCCCGTGTGGATCATTTTGTGTCTTTTTAGATGTGGAAGCTGAGTGAAGCATTTATTACACTCAGCACAATGAAATGGTTTCTCTCCAGTGTGGATCACTTGGTGAATTTTTAGATGTGAAAGATGAGTGAACCTTTTATTACATTCAGTACATAGAAATGGTTTGTCTCCCGTGTGGATCATTTTGTGTCTTTTTAGATGTGGAAGCTGAGTGAAGCATTTATTACACTCAGCACAATGAAATGGTTTCTCTCCAGTGTGGATCACTTGGTGAATTTTTAGGTATGAAAGCTTAGTAAAGCTTTTCTTACACTCACTACATGGAAATAATTTCTCTCTCATATGGATCTTTTGGTGAATTTTTAGAATTGAAAGTTGCATGAACACTTTATTACACTTGCTACATGAAAATGATTTCTCTCTCATGTGGATCTTTTGGTGTATTTTTAGATTTGAAAGCTGAGTAAAGGTTTTATTACACTCAGTGCATACAAATGGTTTGTCTCCCTTGTGGATCATTTGGTGAGCATTTAAACTTGAAAGCCGAGTAAAGCTTTTATTACACTTAGTACATAGGAATGGTTTGTATTCCAGGTGGATTATTTTGTGTCTTTTTAAAACTGAAAGGTGAGTGAACCTTTTATCACATTCAGGACAAACAAATGGTTTGTCTCCCGTGTGTATCATTTGGTGAGTTTTTAAATTTGACAACTGAATGAACGTCTTATTACACTCAGTACAAGGAAATAGTTTTTCTCCTGTGTGGATCATTTGGTGGCGTTTTAGATATGAATGGTGAGTGAAGCTTTTATTACACTCAGTACACGCAAACGGTTTTCCTCCTCTGTGAGTCATTTGGTGAATTTTTAGACTTGAAAGCTTAGTAAAGCTTTTATTACACTCAGAACATTTAAATAGTTTTTCATTTCTGTGCTTCCATTTGTGCATTTGAAGCTCTGAAAACAAGGGAAAACTAAATTCTTTCTGGTGTGTTTTTCCTTTCCTCCCTTCTTGGTGACGTTTAGAAGTCACTTGATCACTATTAGTAGTTTGGAAGGGTCTCTCTGCAAGGTGTCTCTGGTGCTCAGGGATGTTACTGAGCTCTCTGTCATTTCTCTCACACTTACTGACTCCATGCATTGAGTTTCCAACAGGGTCTCTCTGCTCCTTTGATTCCTGCTCACAATTCCTTGTGTTAATCCTCTTAGAACCCTGGGAAATGTTCTCACAGACATTTTCTGAATGTCTTTGAATTTCTTCCATTTCTACAGGATGTTCTCCTCCATTCTTTTCTATCTTCCTTTCTTGTGTGATCAGATGATCTGCACAGAAACAGAAAGTATTAATAATGTGTTAGAAGACAGTGGTGGTTTCTAAGATATCATCTGTGCATAATAAGAAGGAAGATAGGATATATTGTGGGATTTTCTAAGCATGGCTTAAGCATTGGTTGGTTTCTTTTTTTGCACACCATTTCTTGAAGCTTTTGTCTCTCTCGGTACACTGCAAGTTTGTCAGATGATGAGGTGTCCCTTGGAAATGGCAACATGTAGACATAACAGCTTTGAAGAATGGTCTGAATAAAAATATATCAAAATCTGCTTGTCAGGGAGTTTCTTCCACAGTGATGAAGCAAGAACACCTGATCCAGACTCCTACTGAAACACGGCCGCTGTCGGGTCAGGTTTGTCTCCATCCCAACTTCCAAAAGGAAGAACAACTTGGGAATGAAACATGGAAACATATGACAGAAACATCTGCAGACAATCTGTTTAACGTGTCTGAACATAATTAAAGATGAGAAGTTAATAAAGGACTGGAATACTCATCTGGAGTGGCCTAGTGGTTAGGGTGGTGGACTTTGGTCCTGGGGAACTAAGGAACTGAGCTCAATTCCCACTTCAGGCACAGGCAGCTCCTTGTGACTCTGGGCAAGTCACTTAACCCTCCATTGCCCCATGTAAGCCGCATTGAGCCTGCCATGAGTGGGAAAGCGCGGGGTACAAATGTAACAAAAATAAAATAGATACTATTGGAGATTCTACATGGAATGTTGCTACTATTGGAGATTCTACATGGAATGTTGCTATTCCACTAGCAACATTCCATGTAGAAGGCTGCGCAGGCTTCTGTTTCTGTGAGTCTGACGTTCTGCACGTATGTGCAGGACGTCAGACTCACAGAAGCAGAAGCCTGCGCGGCCACATTGGTGATCTGCAAGGGCCGACTTCTACATGGAATGTTGCTACTACTGGAGATTCTACATGGAATGTTGCTACTATTGGAGATTCTGCATGGAATGTTGCTATTCCACTAGCAACATTCCATGTAGAAGGCTGTGCAGGCTTCTGTTTCTGAGTCTGACGTTCTGCACGTACGTGCAGGACGTCAGACTCACAGAAGCAGAAGCCTGCGCAGCCACATTGGTGATCTGCAAGGGCCGACTTCTACATGGAATGTTGCTACTACTGGAGATTCTACATGGAATGTTGCTATTCCACTAGCAACATTCCATGTAGAAGGCTGCGCAGGCTTCTGTTTCTGAGTCTGATGTGCAGGACGTCCGACTCACAGAAGCAGAAGCCTGCGTGGCCACATTGGTGATCTGCAAGGGCCGACTTCTAGTGGAATAGCAACATTCCATGTAGAATCTCCAATAGTAGCAACATTCCATGTGGAATCTCCAATAGTATCTATTTTATTTTTGTTACATTTGTACCCCGCGCTTTCCCACTCATGGCAGGCTCAATGCGGCTTACATGGGGCAATGGAGGGTTAAGTGACTAGCCCAGAGTCACAAGGAGCTGCCTGTGCCTGAAGTGGGAATCAAACTCAGTTCCTCAGTTCCCCAGGACCAAAGTCCACCACCCTAACCATCTTTGCTTTCCTGACAGCTTTTCCAGCTACTCTTAGCTTTTCTAGATATTTTTAACCTGTCTTCTCTTTCTGAGACGTCTTATAATTTATGAAGGCTAACCTTTTTTCTCTTACCTTTTCAGCTACTACATTTGAGAAACAAAGAGACTTGTTTTCTTTTTACTTTTATGATCTTTTCCAACATGAAGGTCTTTCGCCTTTAAAAAAAGACCTCCTTTCAGTTTTGCCCACTGCTGTTCTACTTCCTTCAGTTGTTTCCATCCAACTAACTCTTCCTTGAGATATTCCCCCATCTTGGCCAAGTTACTTACTTATTTACAAGAAAGTAACAAAACCAAGAATGAAACCAGAGATATTTAGAATACAAGAGTTATGCACAAATGTGTCCGCTTGTTATTACCTTTTGTAAGCTATCTAGAATTTGTGCATGACTTCATGTTCTAAATCTCTCTGTTTTCATTCTTGGTAGGTCAGAAGATGGTCAAGTAGGCTCTGAAATGTTCCAGCGATGAAGAGATGAGGAGTTCAATGGAGTACATGAGCTGATGAGACCATGAGACCATGTCAGCACCAGATAACTCTTTACCCTTGGAGATGCCTTTTTATATTGTTTTGATAAAGGTACTGTCTTTGGAGAGAAGATAAATGATCTGATCTGGATGTTTTGGTTTGGAGAAGCACGAGAATGTCTTTTGATGTCACCAAAGATGCAATTCTTGGAACTCAGCGCTCCGAACAGTGACATTATTTGTGAGGAATTTCCCCAGAACCAAGAGGTCTCTTTTGCAATGTGAAATGTATTTATTTTATTTATTTATTTTGTTGAATTTGTATCCCACATTATCCCACCTCTTTGCAGGCTCAATGTGGATTACAATACATTATGAATAGTGGAAATGAGAAGAGAATAGGCAATTGGTATTACAGAGGATTTTGGGTTACATGATAATGATAAAGCATAATAGTAGAATAACAAGAAAACATTTTAAGATAATTCTGGGTACATGTGGGGGAAATACTGAGGCAAATAATTCTGGGTACATGAGGGGGAAATACCGAGGCAAAAGTTCAGCTGTATTGAAGTGTTATCCGTGCCCATCTGTAGTATGGAATGCAAGGGTTTGTTAAGAAGCTCTGAGGGATATAATCGAACACAAACGCTCATCTCCATGGGCGTCTATCTCCGTGGATGGGTCCGCGAAGGGGCAGGCCAGACCGTATTTTCAAAAAAGACGGCGTCCATCTTTTGTTTCGATAATACAGTTTGTGCCAGGCAAATGCATCGCATTTGGGCGGATTTGAGCTGGGCGGTATCGGTTTTCAGCGATAATGGAAACCAAAGGCGCCCAGCTCAAAAACGAACAAATCCAAGGCATTTGGTCATGGGAGGGGCCAGGATTTGTAGTGCACTGGTCCCCCTCACATGCCAGGACACCAACTGGGCACCCTAGGGGGCACTTATAACAATTAAAAAAAAAATTAAAATACCTCCCAAGTCCATAGCTCCCTTACCTTGGGTGCTGAGCCCCCCAAATTCCCCCAAAACCCACTCCCCAGAACTCTACACCATTACCATAGCACTTATGGCTGAAGGGGGGGCACCTAGATGTGGGTACAGTGGGTTTTGGGGGCGGTTTGGAGGGCTCCCATTTACCAGCACAAGTGTAATAGGTGGGGGGGGGGATGGGCCTGGGTCCACCTGCCTGAAGTCCACTGCACCCACTAACAACTGCTCCAGGGGCCTGCATACTGCTGTGATGGAGCTGGGTATGATATTTGAGGCTGGCATACAGGCTGGCAAAAAAAGTTTTTAAAGTTCTTTTTTTTGGGTGGGAGGGGGTTAGTGACCACTGGGGGAGTCAGGGGAGGTCATCCCTGATTCCCTCTGGTGGTCATCTGGGCAGTTGGGGCACTTTTTGGGGACTTGTTTGTGAAAAAAAAGGGTCCAGAAAAAGTGACCCAAATTCTGGCTTTTGGCGCCCTTCTTTTTTCGATTATCGGCCGAGCGCGCCCATCTCTCCTCGACCGATAAACACGCCCCAGTCCCGCCTTCACCACACCTTCGACACGCCCCCGTCAACTTTGTCCATTCCCGCGACAGACTGCAGTTGGAGACGCCCAAAATTGGCTTTCGATTATACCGATTTGGGCGCCCATGAGAGAAAGGCGCCCATCTCCCGATTTGGGTCGAAATATGGGCGTCTTTCTCTTTCGAAAATAAGCCTGTCTGTATTGTAGCTACATTGGCAGGGTGTAGGCCTTACAGTTGCACATTATCAGGCTGCTTCCTCCTTTTTTGCTGTCCTGGGTCAACTGTTCTTTTAAGCTGCGACCAAGGTGACAGAGGAGGAAGAGGAAGCGGCCTGATAAGGAGCTGTGTGCCTCCTTCTCTTGATTATGGCAGGCAGGGAGGGAGGAACGAAAGCTGACCTGTGCCAAACCATTCCTCTAAACAGAATTCTAATCGATCGGCACAGTTGGGTAACATAGAGGGGCATAACTGAACGAAAACGTCTATCTCCATGGGCGTTTATCTCCAAGAACGAGTCCGTGAAGGGGCGGACCGAACCGTATTTTCGAAAAAAAATAGATGTCCATGTTTTATTCGACAATTTGTGAGCTGGGCGTTTTTGTTTTTCAGCGATAATGGAAAATGAAAGCGCCCAGCTCAAAAACGAATAAATCCAAGGCATTTGTTCATGGGAGGGGCCAGGAGTCATAGTGCACTGGTCCCCCTCACATGCCAGGACACCAACCGAGCACCCTAGGGGGCACTTTTACAAAAACAAAAAAAAAGGTAAAAGAGCTCCCAGGTGCATAGCACCCTTCCCTTGGGTGTTGAGCCCCCCAAATCCCCCTCAAAACCCACTGCCCACAAGTCTACACCATTACTATAGCCCTAAGGGGTAAAGGGGGCCACCTACATGTGGGTACAGTGGGTTTGGGGGGCGGTTTGGAGGGCTCCCATTTACCAGCACAAGTGTAACAGGTGGGGGGGGGATGGCCTGGGTCCACCTGCCTGAAGTCCACTGCACCCCCTAATAACTGCTCCAGTGACCTGCATACTGCTGCCAGGAAGGTGGGTATGACATTTGAGGGTGAAAATAAAAAGTTGTGAAACGGCATTTTTTGTGGTGGGAGGGGGTTTGTGACCACTGGGGGAGTCAGGGGAGGTCATCCCCGATTCCCTCCAGTGGCCATCTGGTCATTTAAGGCACTTTTTGGGGCCTTATTCGTGGAAAAACAGGGTCCAGGAAAAGTGCCCTAAATTCTCGCTAAAAACGCATATTTTTTTTCCATTATCGGCGAAAGGCGCCCATCTCTGATCGGCCGATAACCACGCCTCAGTTCCGCCTTCACCACGCCTTCGACATGCCCCCATCAACTTTGTCCGCATCCGCGACGGAGTGCAGTTGAAAACGTCCAAATTCGGCTTTCGATTATACCGCTTTATTCGTTTTTGTGAGATAAACGTCTATCTCCCGATTTGGGTCACTATATAGGCGTTTTTCTCTTTCGATTATAAGCAGGATAGTAACATAGTAGATGACGGCAGAAAAAGACCTGCACGGTCCATCCAGTCTGCCCAACAAGATAAACTCACATGTGTATACCTTACCTTGATTTGTACCTGCCTTTTTCAGGGCACAGACCGTACAAGTCTGCCCAGCAGTATTTCCCGCCTCCCATCTCCGGCTCTGGCACAGACCGTATAAGTCTGCCCTCCCCTATCCTCGCCTCCCAACTACCAACCTCTCTTCCCCCACCTGCTCCACCATCCAATTTTGGCTAAGCTTCTGAGGATCCATTGGCTAAGCTTCCAGGACTAATAGGTGGTTGGGGCAATACAAGAAAAATGAAATTCTATACTGCATCAGGAGTCACAGAATCTGAAAGGTTTTGACATAACACCATTAGCTGTATAAATCTCATTACTGAGAGCTAAGCTGCCAAATGTGTTGCGATATTCATGATTGTGGCAGCAAGGCTGGTGGACAGGTACAGAGTATACAATTGAGAAAACAAGAATATTTTATAGGAAAAGGTTCCAGAGGAAAAAAAACTAAAAAAAACTGTATTTGAATAAAATTGTTTGGAGTTTTTTTTGACCAATGATGAGTCGCCAGTTCTGCTTGAGTACTTTACATCATTGAAAATTTCAGTAAAGTACTGCAGACGTTTGAGGTTAATGAATAATAACCTTCATGGGTATGTTGCTATGAGAAGAATTATAAAATATATATATTTTTTAAAGTTTATTTTTGCACTGAGTGTTGTCAGTGTATTGGTTTTTGAAGATTTTCAAGACTGTGGAAGTTCGTATAATATATTTTTTTGTATGTTTCAACATTTTTTATTGATGATTCCACATGGTAATACATCTGTTTGAATAAGTACATGACTGTAACATACACAGTAACATAGTAGATGACGGCAGAAAAAGACCTGCACGGACCATCCAGTCTGCCCAACAAGATAAACTCACATCTGCCATTTTTTGTGTATACCTTACCTTGATTTGTACCTGTCTTTTTCAGGGCACAGACCGTATAAGTCTGCCCAGCACTATCCCCGCCTCCCAACCACCAGCCCCGCCTCCCACCACCGGCTCTGGCACAGACCGTATAAGTCTGCCCAGCACTATCCCCGCCTCCCAACCACCATCCCCGCCTCCCGCCACCGGCTCTGCCACCCAATCTCGGCTAAGCTCCTTAGGATCCATTCCTTCTGAACAGGATTCCTTTATGTTTATCCCACGCATGTTTGAATTCCGTTACATGACTGGTATTACATTTCCCAAACTTATATACAACAGTTCAAATCTGCTATCATCAAATTTTTGATTTTGTCACATTTTCTCCCCTGCCCCCCCCTTATTTCTTAATGCCTGTTTGGTTCAACAAGTTTATGGATGACATTTCCGAACCAGCACGTCTCACATGCTAAAAATACTTAATCTCAAAGATGAAAACATTCTCTAGAGAACCAAGTGGCTACAGCCCGTCGTCAATATTTTAACCTTTTTCAACCCCCACCCCACCCCTCTGACTTCCCCAAAACTAACCCAATGAATAACAAGTTCTTTAACTCCTACTGTTCCCCACCCCATATCCCCATTCCCCCCTTAATTAGCAACCACCCCCCCCCTCTTATCCCAGTGCAACGAAAGTGCCAAAGAAGCGCAATTACCTATGCCAAGGGAGTTTGTTCAGGATTTGACTGCGCGCTCGGGGTGAGATTATATTTAAATACGCCCCCCATACTGCCAAGAACCTCCACTGCCTTCCCGGTGACAGGCCTGCACCTCTTCGTATAATATTTTTAAGTGCAGTTCAGCTGACAGAGACTCTGCTGTCTCCCAAGTTCTACAGACAGACCCAGAACACAGCAAAGCTCACAACAGTCACAGACCAGGATCTGGCACCATAAAACATGCCTTCCTTCTAACTCCCTCTACCACTCCACAGGTTCAGCCTTCACTTACAAAACATGCGCTAATGCCAACACAGCCAATTCACTTTCAATGGGCTGTGTTGGCGTTGCCATGTGGCTTAGTAAATAGGGGGACAAGTGACTTATCTATAAAGGGGGCAGCACACCCAGCACTTACCCTACAGTAGGTGTCTATACAATGCATTTTTAACCCCAGTCTTTCCTATTACTGCACTCACCTGAGCAGCTGCTTTTCCCAGGTTCTCTTTCCTCTGATCCTGGCTCATCCCTGCTGTACGGCTCTTCTCCTCGTTCAATTTGGGATATAATCTTAGGGGTGAAGGTCAAAGAACCTGTTCCTGGGGTAAGAAAATTGCATTAGGTTTCTTAAAACGTGTGTGTCCAATTCCCTCAAATTCAAAAGTTAGACAAATCTCCAGCATAAACAATGTCACCAAGTTCATTGAACAAAAAATATTCAAACCTCAGTTAGAGGGGAACCATTTTGGAGCTCTGCAAATCTCATTAAAGTAACATAAACCCTATTTACACATCTTTATAACTCTAAACACTGCAATACGTTATCATCCTCATTTCAATATGTGCAAACTTCTTAATCCCTTATACAATATACAGGTCTCCTTCATTAGGTCCAGAACTCCAGGAATAAGGTGAAACAAACACACTGAGCATGTTCAGTCTATTGCAATTTGCAAACTTTATATATTTGTCCAGGAAGAAGATTCTAAGGGATACAGAGGGGAAGATGGGGATATTTTAGGAACTCCTCATACACAGGACCCTCTGCATTCTTGAAGTCTTCATCTGATAATATTCCCAAGCCACTTTATTGGTGATATTTCTGTTGGAAGGTGATGAGCAAAGAGTGTTGAAAGCCCTTTTTCTGAACAATACTAACCCTTTTTCTCACCAGTGTTGGTTTATTTTTCCAGATAGAGTTTTCCTGAAGCTTACACCTCATGTTTGCTGCAGGAGCAACGTTTGGAATGTCTGATTTCTGTTCAGGGTATCACATACATTTGTTTTGGCTTTCATTTTTATTCATAAGAACATAAGAGTAGCCATACTGGGTCAGACCAATGCTCCATTTAGCCCAGTATCCTGTTTCCAACAGTGGGCAATCCAGATTACAAGTACCTGGCAAGATCCCAAAACAGTGCAATACATTTTTTATGCTGCTTATCGCAGAAATAAGCACTGGATTTTCCCCAAATGCATTTTAATAATAGCTTATGGACTTTTCTTTTAGGAAGCCATCCAAACCTTTTTAAACCCCGCTAAGCTAACTGCTTTTACTACATTCTCTGGCAACAAATTCCAGAGTTTAATTACATGTTGAGTGAAGAAATATTTTCTCCGATTCGTTTTAAATTTACTACTTTGTGGCTTCATTGCATGCCCCCTAGTCCTAGTATTTTTGGAAAGAGTAAGCAAGTGATTCATGTCTACCCGTTCTACTCCACACATCATTTTATAGACCTCTATCTTAACTCCCCTAAGCTGTCTTTTCTCCAAGCTGAAGAGCCCTAGCTGCTTTATCCTTTTCTCAAAGAGAAGTGGTCCTATCCCCTTTATCATTTTCATCGCCCTTCTCTGTACCTTTTCTAATTCCGCAAAAGTAGAGGCTGACAAATGCGCAAACCAATAGGGAGATAATATCAAAAACCAGTTTATTCAGAATATTCATATCAATATCAAGGTTTTTGATATTATCTCCCTATTGGTTTGCGCATTTGTCAGCCTCTACTTTTGCTGTTTTGCTTTGACTTTCCGTGGAGGCTCCTCCTGTATTCTTGGATTTCCTTTTCTAATTCCACCATATCTTTTTTGAGATGCGGTGACCAGAATTGCATACAATATTTGAGGT
The DNA here is from genome assembly GCF_901765095.1 of Microcaecilia unicolor. Lineage (NCBI taxonomy): Eukaryota > Metazoa > Chordata > Amphibia > Gymnophiona > Siphonopidae > Microcaecilia > Microcaecilia unicolor. The sequence goes on along the minus strand of NC_044031.1, from coordinate 23,818,852 downwards.
GCGGTCACACCATGGAGTGATACAAAGGCATTATAACACCCTCATTTTTGTTTCTGCATTCCTTTCCTAATAATAACATTCTATTTGCCTTCTTAGCTGCCGCCGCACACCAAGGACGGGGTTTCAACGTATCATCAACGATGACACCTAGCTCCCTCTCCTGGTCGGTGACTCCTAATGTGGAACCTTGCATTACGTAGCTATAGTTCGGGTTCCTCTTTCCCACATGCATTACTTTGCACTTGCTCACATTAAACATCATCTACCATTTGGATGCCCAGTCTCGTAAGGTCCTCTTGTAATTTTTCACAATCCTGCAATTTAACAACTTTGAATAACTTTGTATCATCAGCAAATTTAATTACTTCACTAGCTACTCCCATCTCTAGATCATTTTATCAAAATCATAGCTGATGCTTCAATTAAATTTGCTACATCTAGGGGATTTCAATACTCGTTTTGATAATACTGTTCACCCATGAACCATTCGTTTCAATACTTTCCTAGTTGACTTGGGTCTTCATCAGTATGTTCACTTTCCCAGTCATACTGCAGGGCACACCCTGGATTTGGTTATATCTAGTTTTTCCCTACCTTTAGTCCCCAGTATGTTCCCTCAACAGAGCCTGCCCCCACCCCTTCTTCTTACAGTCTCCTTTTGGTGGCTTTCTGCTGATTTTATCTCAGCAGCAGCAGAGGAGCACTGAAGTAGCAGTAGGATTTGAGGATCCCCTGAAGAAGCCGTGGGAAGTGAAACGGGTCCCCGTAGGGAATGTTCCTGCATTTTAAATTAAGTCCTTTTCTTTTCCTGCTATGATCAATGTGCAATAACTCAAGATGCACTCAGATTGATTTAGAGTTGAGTGCAAGCATTGAATTTTATTTTGAGAAATTGAAAGATTGAAAATTAAATGCCAAATAAAAATGATATAACAATGGAGGTTTTTGACCAATGATCGAGAATGTGAGCAGAAATAAGCTGGCTTCTTGTTACACTACCAACAAGTATACTGCATATCAAACACTCACAGTGAGGTCTTTTTTCCTCCTTTTAATACCATTGGTTATTTTTGATAAAATAAGAAAGGTGAAATTAGGCCTTACTTGCTAATTTTCTTTCCTCTAGACCCTCCAGACCCGGTCAAGACGCTTGGGTTATCCACGCCTACCAGCAGAGGGAGACCGAGAACACTAACTTTGAACTCTGTACATATAACCTGTGCCTAACCAAATATATCCAGTATACGCCTAGCAAAGCAGAGAAAACTCAACACCCAATTGAAAACTAAAAACAAACCCCTGTAACTGGAAACCCAAGAGAAAACAAACCAATGTGTGCTCAAGCAGACCGAACACAAGAGCGCCCCGTACTGCACCAGTCAAGGAAACACCCCCGACATTGACCAAAAATTTAAGAAACATACTATGAAACAGCCATAGCAGAACACGGGCTCAAAAAGATATCTGACAACACGGGCGGGCTCTTGACCGATTTGGAGGGTCTAGAGGAAAGAAAATTAGCAGGTAAGGCCTAATTTCACCTTCCTCAGCAACCCTCCAGACCAGTCAAGATGCTTGGGAAGTACCAAAGCAGTATAAGATTAAGGGCGGGACCTCCGAAACCCAGAGGTCAACGCAGCAGCTCCAAAACCAGCATCCTCCCTTGCCTGAACATCAATTCTATAATGTCGCACAAAGGAATGTATAGAAGACCAAGCCGCTGCCTTACAAATGTCCTGCGGAGGAATAAAACTACTCTCCACCCAGGAAGCAGCTACCCCACGGGTAGAATGCGCCTTAAGCACCGAAGGCACCATACGCCCCTTCAACAAGTAAGCCAAACCAATAGCCTCCTTCAACCACCGAGCAAGAGTTGCTTTGGAGACCGCCTCACCTTTCTTAGGACCTCCAAACAAAACAAACAACCTATCTGAGGCCCGAAAATCCTGTCTCCTGCGCAAGTAAGAACGCAAAATGTGCCTAACATCCAACTTGGCCAAGCAACGTTGAGAATGATCACCCGAACGATTACCCCACACTGGCAACGAAATCACCTGATTCACATGAAAAGAGAACACCACCTTGGGTATGAAGGAAGGTACCGCCCGCAATGTAATTTTCTTGCTAGAGAAAGACAAGAAAGGCTCTCTACAAGACAAAGCCTGAAGCTCTGAAATTCTATGCACCGAAGAAATGGCTACCAAGAAAACTGCCTTCGGAGTAAGATCCTTATAGGTGCTGGAAGCCAAAGGCTCAAACGGAGGACCTACCAATGTCTCTAAAATCAGGTTCAAATCCCATGGAGGAACCACCAGACAATGCGGCGGATGGATCAACTTCACTCCCTTCAAGAAACGTACAACATCCAGAGAGGCCACTAAGGAAAACCCCTTAACCTTACTTCTGAAACAGGACAAGGCTGACTCCTGCACCTTCAGGGAAGACAGCGAGAGACCCCTGTCTAATCTGTCCTGTAGAAACTCCAAAACTTTCGCTATTGAAACATGCAAGGGAAGATAAGCCCGGTCTTGGCACCAATTCTGCCACACACGCACATAAGCCAACGAAGTAGACCTCTTACGAGAACACAACATAGTATCAATTACCCTGGGAGAAAAACCTTTCTTCCTCAGTTTGTGCTGCTCAAGAGCCAAGCCGTAAGTGAGAATCGAGAGGGATCGGCCATCTCGATCGGTCCCTGAACCAACTTCACCTCGGTCCCCAACGGAATCGGCTCCTGAACTGCCAAACGTACTAGATCTGTGTACCACGGATGGCGTGGCCAATTGGGAGCCACCAGGATCACTAGGCCCGAGTGTCGCTCGATTCACTGTACTACTCGCCCTATCAGTGGCCATGGAGGGAGCACATAGAGCAACTCGTGAACCGGCCACGGAAGAACCAACGCGTCGATCCCCTCGGCTCGAGGATCCCGCCCCCGAATGAAAGAACGAGGAACCTGGGCATTGTTGGCCGATGCCATGAAATCCATCACTGGATGACCCCATTCCAACACTATGTGATCGAAGACCAACTGATGAAGAGACCACTCTCCGGAATCCAACGTGTGCCTGCTCAGAAAGTCTGCGCTCACGTTGTCTACCCCTTCCACGTGCACCGCCGAGAGATCCTGAAGATGCCTTTCCACCCAGCTCAGTAATTCTGCCACCTCTACGGCCAGCGCTTGGCTCCTCGTTTGCCCCTGCCGATTTACATAAGCGACAGCCGTGGCGTTGTCGGAAAGAATCCTGACCGCCCTGCCTTCGAGAAGGAACTGAAAGGACTGAAGAGCCAACCGAATTGTTCGCATCTCCAGCCGGTTGATGGACCAGCAAGCTTCCTCCACCGTCCAATGACCCTGGGCCACCTGCCCCAGGCAATGACCTCCCCAGCCCCTCAGACTCGCGTCCGTGGTGAGCACTACCCAGTCCGGAGGATCCAACGGAATGCTCTTCACTAGATTTGGAGTGTGAAGCCACCAGCGCAGGCTACGTCGAGTAACCTCCAACAGAAGAAGCTTCTCCTCCAACTGCTGGGTCTGAGGAGACCATCGACCCAACAGAGCTCCCTGCAACTGATGCATATGGGCCTTGGCCCAAGGGACCACCTCTATCGCTGCCGCCATCAGACCCAGAACCTGAAGGTAAGCACGGGCCGAGGGAGCCTTCTGCACACAGAGCTGCCGAATCTGACCCTGCAACTTGGAAATGCGAGTGGCCATCAAAAACACTCGGCCTTTCTCCATGTCGAAACAAACCCCCAGGTACTCCAGGGACTGAGAAGGTACTAGCTGACTCTTGGTCAGATTCACCACCCAGCCCAGCGACTGTAAAAAAGATACCACCCGCGTGGTTGCCTCCTCGCTTTCCAACCTTGATTTGGCTCGAATCAACCAATCGTCGAGGTAAGGATGAACCAAGATGCCTTGCTTCCGCAGAGCCACCACCACAACCACCATGGCCTCGGAAAAAGTGCGAGGAGCCGTCGCCAGGCCGAAGGGAAGCGCACAAAACTGGAAATGCTTCCCTAACACCGCAAAGCGAAGAAAACGCTGATGCGCCACCTGAATGGGAATGTGCATTGTTTTTTATTTTTTGTATTTATTCAATTATATAGTACAAAACAAGCAAAATACACTGTCAAGAAATTAAACATTTGCTGCCTCATATTTTATAAGAAAAAGGAAAAAAAAAACCCTAATGAAGAAAAATACATACAGCAAGTTTCTAAAGTCCACACTAATGGGATTCAAAATATTCGATTATGGACAACTAGTAAAAAAGCCCCGTTTCTGATGCAAATGAAACGGGGGCTAGCAAGGTTTTCTTCTGTGTGCATGTGGGAGTGTGTGTGTCCCTGCCCTCTCTCCCCTCCCCCCTCTGAGTCCTTCACTGCTTTGCTGTGTTTTCCTTCACTGACTGTTTGTGTTACAGAGAGGGCGGGGCAGACACTCATGGGGAAACCGGATATCGCTCCCCCTTCACACTTCCGGCTGGAGGCTTCATAGAACGTTGGTGTTGCCTTTTATATAGACAGATAACTAGTAAAAAAGCCCCGTTTCTGATGCAAATGAAACGGGGGCTAGCAATGTTTTCTTCTGTGTGCATGTGGGAGTGTGTTTGTCCCTGCCCTCTGGCCTCTCTCCCCTCCCCCCTCTGAGTCCTTCACTGTGTTTTGTTACTGTTTTGTTTGACCTCGTTTTAGTCCTCCTTGAGCTATTCCATATGGAGGATTGAACGTATTAAGTTCATCCAGAAGATTCTGAATGGTTTTTCTTACTTCCACTGTCACCCAGTCCCATGGGGGTCTGGTCTGGGCAGGCATCAACAGCCGCAATTCGAAACTAATTCCCATAACTACTGCTTTCTGTCTTTCTGGATCTAGGTATATTCTGGGCCATTTATGTTCCCACATATATGCTATTAGAATCTATCAGTATTTTATGCACCAAATGAGTGTCTGGTGTGTGTTTAGCTTTGTTTAGTTAGTAAAATAAGGAATACTTGAAAATAAAGACAGAAATAGATTTCAGATAGAAAGATATTTATTCTTACCAATATTTCAATTCAGTACAGACATCGGACAGATTCTGGGTTCAATAGCACAGCGCTCCGCCGTCTGAGAAGTGCTGAGGACGACTTCTCAAATTAAGCCAAAATCTCTCTTCTTTTATACACTTACCTCTCCATAGAAGTCTATGGTGAGGTACAATTTTGTCAGTTATTTCTCAATTTCTGCGGTTATACTTTCGCGTCCTGCCATCTGTGCATTTGTACCCAGCTCCTTCCGTTCCATCTATTTCAACAGGTTGCCACATTTTCCGGTTATGTCAACATGTTTTTAGAACAAACTGTTTTTGCGGTTACTAACATAATTTTCTGTTGAGATACCAGTTTCACATAATGCTTTTGCAACACCTCTCATCACATCTTCTGATCTCTGTATCATTTTATACTTTAATATACAAAAATAAGCCCCATTTTGAGAGCCACATTTTTTTCCATATTATCCATCCTTCTCTCATTACAGGTGCTATATTTTATTTGAACATTGTACCTGTTTGTGTTATTGAATCATTGTTCAGACCTGCTTTCTGCAGATTCTCAAATATTAATTCATTTGTTACTTGTTTGGCCTAATCAGTACTTTTTCAGATGTTTTTGGCTCTGTGGCTTTGTCCATCACAATTCCAGTGGTAGATCTAAAACCAGGCCATATATTAACATTCCCCTCTTCACCCTATCCCATAGGGTGACACCAGGGTTAATGTACCATGGTACCATCCATTCCAGAAGGTATCCTACAAGGCCATCAAATTTTCTGTGTCTCAATGCAAACCGGTACAGTCTGAATTATTTGGTTTCAGATTACCATCCTGGTACCACTTCAATTATTTCTATCCTTCCTACTTATCTATATCTATGGTTATACAAAAACTTATAGTTACTATACTTCTACCCTTTAATACGCAGATTCTATCTTATTCTTACCTATTTTATCATTAATTCTTTGGTTATATACTGATTATATCTTATCTTATAAAGCTTTATATGGTTATATTGTATCCCTGTGTGTGCTATTACCTGATTATACAGATGCAGACATCTCTCTAGTGTCTCTAGCAGTTGCATAGCGATTGGTCCTTCTCAGAGGGAGATAGTCCAATGTGTCATCTCCTGTGGTGTTGGGAAGGAGATTTTCGTACAGGACATATTGTCCTGCTGTTGTCTTTTTCGTGATTGCAGTTTCAATTAAGCGTTCTACTAAGCCTCTAGCACAAGGGATTATGCAACACCCTACTAGCACAAAAATTGCTACCACTATGATTATAGTTGTGGCTGCTGAAATGATAAATGTCTTCCATTTACCAAAAGCTTTATCCATCCACCCAGTCCAGGATGTATCAACGCCAGAGTTTTCTGCCAATTCTTGTGACAGTGAGGTTAAGCCTTCCAAAGCTCTGGTGATTGATCCATCTGGAGCTGTATTGTTGGGGATAAAGGTGCAACACTGTGTACCTATCTTTTGGCACACCCCGCCATCCGCTGCTAGAAGTTGGTCAAGAACTAATCTATTTTCCAACGTCATCCTGCTGGTGGCGTCTAATTGTGTTGCAATTCCTTTAACTGCGTCCCTAGTGTAGTTCACAAATCTCTGCTGGTTATAATATATATAATTAATCCAGTCTACGTTCTTATTGATAGTAGCCCACCAAAAGAAGGTAGATTCGAATCCCGCAGCTATTTGGTTTCTGGCTTTGAACTCATCAGGGACCCCTCTTGGAACACCAATAGCATCTATATAGACCCGATCATCAAAAGATCCAGGCATTGCATTTCTCTTCACTCGTGAGGAAGAGCTGCTGTGAGGAGGGAGTAGGGATGCTATTATGATTGGAATTACCAATTTTACTAAGGCACATCTGCCTGTCCAACTGTTAGGAAGTGTATGGCGAATAGTACGGGTTCCACAGTACCACCATATGTCTGCTCTACCTTGTGAGAACTGTGTTAGGTTCAGATTTTGCAGAGTCCCATTTCCTAAGGTTGTATTACAATTGGTTAAGTTTCCTAAAAACCGTGTCTTTTTCACCCCATATCGTTCCAGACATGTATGATATCTGGTAGCAGGATTTGGAATCCTGAATGCAGGTGGAACCCTCATCCGAGGGGGTAAGTAGGGGTGGTGCTCGTCAAGATGTTTACAAGACTGATTTATGTCCTCTTTAACCTGCAATAACTGCAACATACACCAAAATCCATCTGGATCATTTTGGAGATCTAAAGGGAAAGGAACTACCGTTGGTTCTGCTCTTGCATGGGAACAAAAATAACAATTAGAGACATTCAAGCTCTTTGTAGTATAATGTGCCCATTCGAGCCATAGGTTTGTTTCTCCAAATCCTGTTTCTAAGGCTATTAAATCTTTGGAATTATTAATTGGCACGATCTGGTAAGGAATTTTTACTTCTGGGATCTTTGTTGGCACCAAAGGATTCTTTGTTGGTTGGGCTGGGGGTGGAACAATCTTGAACGTTCCAACCGGATCTCTACCTGTGGCATCAATTCCTATGGAATAAGTTCTGTATGTAGTGGCCGTTACTCCTGTGAACGTGATAGCCACTTGATTACATTTGGTCATTGGACAAAGGCCAGTCACTCGCAATTTCATGATGGAAATGCTCTTTTTGAGATCTGGAATCTCACTACCTGAGTAGGGGACCCACGAACCTGTATACCACCATACTTGTGCCCAACTTCCGCAATTGGAGAAGGGACACAGGTATACCTCAAAAGCTGACAAGTATTGCTGTACAGGATGTGCCCCACACATTGTGTAAGCACAGACATCAAGGGTTATTGTGGTTGTGTCCGTGGTGGTGGGTAATGCTATTTCGTAAGGGGTAATGAATTGTTTTAGAAAACTTTCTAGATGCTGTGTTCCTTGTATCATGGGCATGGTGAGCACACCCAACAGGAGGAAGACTAAGGACTTCATGTTGGTAGTTTTCATGGTTAAATGTAAGATCTGGATTGTACCAAAGGTAATTGGCGGTTAATGAAAATGAGTAACACAATAAATCCTAGGGTCCTAACCAGAACTGTAATTGCTATAATTAATATTCCAAGGTATACCAATGCTTGGTATATCATTAGGAAGAATTTGGGTTGGGTTGGTAAATTCTAATAACTGGGTAGGGTGGGTAAATTCTAATAGCTCCTCTTTCAGGAGGGTCGGGGATATCGAAAAGACTGTATACTTCCAAAGGTCCCAATCCAACCTCTCTAATGAACAGGAAGGGTATCCAATCAGTGCCCAGTACGGCGTATGTGATAACCCAAAAATCTACAACGTCACCAGTTTCTGGTCTTATTAGGAGGTCGTCGGTTTGTTCTATTTGTAAACCTAAGGTTCCTCCAAACAGTATCACAGTGTCTGTAACCGTTCGGCTAGGACCTAGTGTCCAATTCTCAAACAAAGGTTCACACAATGTCAGATATCGGGTGAAGGGGTCCCAATTGGGATCGTCTTCTGGAGCTGGGTCCCAATGAGGATGTATTAACTCTCTTAGATCAAAAAGGTACTCTGGGGGTTCAGGGATTAAGTGTACACCTATACTAAAAGGCGATGGTGGGGGAGAATCAGGTGGAGAGGGCGGGTTATCTGGTAAATTCTGGGACATATATTGATGGTTACTTAAGGATTATGAGCTATCTGGGAGGTCGAGTGGCTGGGACGGTGATGTTTGGAGTGGCTAAAGTAGTATTCGTGGGAGGAGGAGCGTCACTAGGAGGAACCAGAGAATAAGGAGGAGGGGTGGGTCGTAATTCAAGCAAGGTAATATTATCCTCAAAAGTAGTTGTAAGATTGGGGACAATATGGACCGAGCTACTGATATTATTGGGAACACCTGTAGAATGCAAAACAGGAGAATCAGTGAGGATAGGAGTTGTCGCAGAGGTTGCAATAGGCTCTGGAGGATTGCCAGTTGAAAAGTCTGTCGTGGCAGATGTATCTGCCCAGGGGGTGGGATGACTGGTGGCAATGGGACCTATCTTTGAGGTCGTCTGGGGGGATCTGTATCCAAACAGGCGGGTAAATGCGGTGTATTGTTGGGGCTCTGTGTAGGCTGCTGTAGTAGGTGATGAAGCAGGAGTAGATGTAAGTACCGAAGTAGTTACAAGTACTGCTGGAGTAGTTGCAAGTACAGAGGTAGTTGCAAGTACCGTGGCGTTTCCGGCTGGCAAGGTAACGTTGCCAGTGGGAAAGGCAGTAAGTGTGATCCAAAGATCAAGGAGGTTACTGTCAGCAGTATAGGTAAACAGGGTAGTGAAAAACAAAACCAAACCTATACAAAGTAGGATGATGCACACGAGTCCAACAGCAAACAATCGAGCAGATGGAAAGCAGAAGAAGAGGGTGTATTGATGTAACACCGTCACTGCTGCTGAGACAACGCTCGGACGGGTGCTGGTTCCGTCCGTGTCGTCAGGAATGGTGTCGCCTTCCAAATAAGTGTCGTCGAAGTCGTTTGACCAATGGGAATTGGTTTCAGATACTTGCTCAGAGTTACACTTATCAACAGGGTAAAGTCCAATGTCCAGTGGGTCTGGTGGATCAGGTTCCTTGATATTGTCGAGGGCAGCAAGGTTCTCAGCAGTTGGTTCCCTGCGGAGACTCTTACCAGCGGGGGAGGGTGGTGGTATCAACACTTTCACAGGAGTGGTTGGGAAAGGTGGTATTGGAATAGGAACTTTATGTAGAGAAATAGTCTGTAAGGGAATGAGTTCTTCTGGAGTGAAAATCGGCGGAAATTGCTGTGGCATTTATCTGACTTGATTCGGGAAGTACAAATGTAGAATGTCAAGCAGCTCACAGATGTTGCTGTGCAGATTCTGTACTGTGGAAACCGCAACAGACTCTTGTTCTTCCGGATTCAATTGTCCTGCTAAGTTGCGGATTTGGGTGAGATCTTCTGCAAGGTTACGGATTCGGATGAGACGGATGTGAAGATCTACGTATGGAAGTGGGAGTGCTGGAACAGTTGGAGGAAGAGGTGAGGACGGCAACTCAAAAGCAGGTTCCAATACAGGTGGTTGTTCAGATGGTGACTCTGGAGAATCAGCGAAGGTTTGGATGACAATGTCAGCCAGATCAAGGAGGTGGGATTCAGGAGATGGATGGTCTAAGTTGATTAAGTGGTTAAGTCTTTGGTCGAGTTGGTCAAGATGGTTCAAGAGTGTTGGATGTGGGGTCGGTGGTCTTGGGCTCAGTGGTGGTGGAGATGGAGTTTGTGGTGGGACTGGTCTCTCCAGTGACTGTTGTGCTGGAAACATCAATGGAAACATCCAGGAGGCCTGATTGGGTATTTGGATAGGCGCGGATATCTTTCAGATGGACCCAGGATGTGTGGTCCTCAAGCTTGGCAGCTGTGGCTGACAGAGCTTCTATCTTGAAGGGCCCAACGTAGATGGGATCTCGCCAGGTCTTGTGCGTGTAATAACGCCGGTGCACTAGATCGCCCACTTTATAAGGGGGGGATCTATTGGCATCACAATCCCCTCTTCTGTCCGAAATGGCCTGTGGAATTGAGGACAGAGAACTTACAATAGTCTGCAAGATATCCCAATATACTGAGTATTGATCGGGTACCTGAGTGTCTGGATTGCCAGGTAGGAGTCGCATCTGGCGACCTGTACATAATTGGAACGGCGTCAGTTTAAGGGAAGAGGATGGAGTGGCACGGAGAGATAACAATGCCAAAGGGAGGGCATCAAGCCAATTCTTTATCCCATTTGCCATAAGCTGACGCATTTTTGTTTTGAGCAACCCATTGTATCTTTCAACCAAACCATTACTGGTGGGTTTGTAAACACAGACAGTTCTATGTGTAATGCCAAGTGCTGGAAGGAGGTTCTGCAAGAGTTCATTCACAAAGTATGTACCATTATCTGTGGTAATTTTGCCAGGAATACCAAATCGAGGAATAATTTCATTACACAGTGACTGTGCCATGGTTTGTGCGGTTTCTCTAGTGCAAGGGAAAGCTTCCACCCACTTAGAGAAACTGTCCACGCAGACAAGCAGATACCGTTTACCACGAACAGGTGTCTGCATATCTGTGAAATCAATATACCAATGTTGGCCAGGTCCCTGGACAACAGGCAAGTGACCGGAAGGGATGACAGGTCCTCGTTTAGGTGTATACAGAAAACATTTGTAGCAATTATGAACTACAGTGTGACACATGGGCATCATTTGGGGAGCCCATAACTTGGAAGACAATTGATCATACAGAGTATTAGCATTTAAATGTAAAGGATAATGAAGGGCATGCAAAAGAAGGGATAACACATGCTGTGAAACACATAATTGACCATTAGGATGGGTCCAAATACCATTTGGATTAAGAAAACATCCAGCTTGCTTCCACAAAGTGAGTTCTGCTTGTGAAAGAGAGGAAGTGAGGGTGGTAGAGAAGTCTGAGGTTAGGGATTCAGAGGGAGGGGACGTAACAGGGGGCTCTGATTCAGGAGATAGTAAAGAGGTTATGACAGGAGGTACAGGGAAATAAGGTGGGGTGTTTGGAGAGGAGGATTCAGAGTGTGTGGAGTCCGAAGGGGTAGAAGGAGGTGTGTCAAAGGGAGGCACTTCGGTTGCAATTACAGGAAGCGCCACATCTGTAGGGGACTCGGAAGGAAGGCTGGAAAAGGAAGTGACCTCACGGGCTAGTTCATCAGCAGCATGGTTACCATTAATGGCGAAAGAAAAAACTGTCTCCTGATGAGCTTTAATCCAAGAGATACTGGTGCGGAGGCCTTTTTGATGGCGCTTCTCCAACGCATCAAAAAGTGCAGTCCACAAAGGTAAGTGACTGAGAGGTTGTCCCGTAGAGGAAATCATACCCCTCTGGTTCCATTTGCGAACATGGGAATGCAAGGAAGCAAAAACATAGTCCGAGTCGGTGACAATGCTCAAATCAGAGTGTAGTGCTTTATACAATAGGACGTATAAAACCGCTGCAAGTTCTGCGGTTTGGGCTGTAAATGCATCTGGTAACCTGAATTGTATAGGATCCAGTATGTGTTCTTCCGGTGTATAATGGAGGGCGGCAAAACCAGCAACTCCGTTTTGCTGAGAACCATCTGTAAACCAAACCTCGCCACTCTGCAGGATTTCTGAATGCAGATGGAGGGATTCGGGAACAGACAATTGGGTAGTGCACTCATGGGGAAAGATTGCATTCTGTGCTGTCTCTGTTACAGTGAGTAATGGATCTAGGCGTTGAAGGTCAGTTAAAGTTAATGGGTGAATAGAGTGCACTACACTGAACAAAAGTACTTGATACTTTTGCAATCGGCAGACAGTCATGTGACTAATCTGTTTGTCCAACAGATATTTTACATCATGGGACGTGTGAAGAATCACCGGAAGGTGAGGAATGTAGCTGTATAATTTTGTGACAGCTGTGCTTGCGGCAACAAGGCCTTTCTCACAAGTGGCAAAGGCTCTTTCAACAGGTGAAAAAGTACCTGAAAGGTAACCACAGGCAAGATCATCATGTTCTTGAGTGATTAGGCAAGACCAAGTAGTCTCAGTATGCACAACCCAAAGGTGCACATCCTGAGAAACATCAATGGTTGCTAATGGGGAGGAAAGCATAACATCTTTTACAAGAGCCATAAGATCTGATGTTTCCTGAGCTGTGAAGTTAATGGGTTCTCGTTTAATTTTCTGTTTACCCTGTAGTTTCATATAAAATGGCTGTGTTCGAGCTGAATAATTGGGTATCCAAAGGCGACAAAAATTCAACATGCCAAGGACACCTCTGAGATCAGAAACGGTAGTGGGCATTCGCAAGGAGGATACATGTTGGAGAGTATCGGGACCTAGGCCCTTCTGACGGGGGCCTATGTGGTGTCCAAGGAAGGTAACATGTGTCTGAGCTACTTTTAATTTCTTTCTGTTAACTTTATAGCCTTTCGTAGCAAGGAAGCCAAGGAAGTCACAGGTGACCTGGACGCATGTGTCAAAGTCAGGGCAGGTAATGAGCATATCGTCTACATATTGTACAATAGAGGTTTGTGGTGGGAGATCGTATCTGTACTGTTTGAATTCCTGTATGTGTCCTGCTAAAGTTTGAGAAAAGACTGTTGGACTGTCAGTAAATCCCTGGGGGAGACGGGTCCACTGATATGTTGTGTTATTGAATTGGAAAGCCGTTAGCGGGCGGCTTACAGGGTCAAGGGTGATGGAAAAGAAGGCGTTGGATAGGTCAATGGTGGAATGATATGTCTGCAAGGAAATACTATTGAGGAGTGTAGTTGGGTTTTCCACGTTTGGAAATACCGCGTAAGTGAGGTCATTTAGCGCGCGTAAGTCTTGTACTATACGGAAGGCGCCAGGCTCTTTCTTTGGCACTGGGAATAATGGAGTATTGTATGGTGAATTACACTTTTCAATGATGCCTTGCTGTAATAAGGAATCAATTTGTTCCTGAGCACCAGCAATAACTTCAGGTTTTAGTGGATACTGGGCAATTTTAGGGCCTTTGCAACCCGGTAGCAGCTGAATACGATGGGGAGGACCTTTAACCTCACCATAGGGTTTCTCAGGTGTGGCCCAAAGAAAACTTGGTAGGTCATTCAGAGCGACCTCTATCTGTTTCTCAACCATAGAGGTGACAGCCATCATGAGTGAAGTGGTTTTATTAGGGGAAGGATCAAAATGAATCTCAAAATGAAATAATGTTAACAGATCTCTCCCAAGTAAATTGACAGGGCATAATGGAGCATATAAAAATGGAGCAGATAGTTGTTGATCCGCATATGTAATTGGCAAGGGCTCAAGCAGGGGTGTGTCTGTAGGGACACCATCAAATCCTGTGGTGGTAATATTGTTAGGGGAAACTTTAAGAAGTTTCTGCAATTTGTGCGGGACATGGGCCAGCACAGAGCGAGAGGCGCCTGTGTCAATTAAAAAGGGGACAGGGACGTCACAGATAAGCAGGGTGATCATAGGATCATCTATGCCTGCTTTAGTGTGAACAACGCCTAGTCATTGCGGGCGGCGTTGGTCTGGGTTCCATAAGGGGAAGGACTGCCGTTCTGGAGGATTCTGGCGGAGCTGATTTCTGGGTATATAGTGTGGTGGTTGTGAACAATCGCGTGCATAATGACCGTATTGTTGACAGCGGTAGCATATGACATCAGGAAAGCGATCAGGACTAGGCCGGGAACGGTAGTCTTTGGGTCGTCTATTGGAATCAGGGGGCCCCCGTGGGGGACCTCGCTGAGGTAGAGAGCGGCGACCGCGTTCTTCAGGATAATCTGTTCTACGATCTGGGCGATAGGGCCGTGGGCCCTGATTTCGACCGTTATTGTCATAGCGTTGGTCAGCATACATAACAATAACAGGGGGAGAGGTCTCCGGGGTATTGGGATCTGTGTCAGAGCTCTTGGAGGCTCTCTTTTCTTTGAGATCTTCAGTTTGTAGCACTTCCAGGTTAGTGTGTACTGTCTTACGATGTTGGACTTCATCTTGCTTGCTTTTTATAAGCTTTCTACAATGATGAAGGATGTGTTCACGAATCTTTGGCCATTTTTCTAGTTGGAGACCAACTGTGTCCTCTAGTTTGTTTTTAATCTGTGAAGGTAGGGTTCCCTTAAGTAAATGATAGAACACCGGAAGAGCATTATCGGAGTCAAATGTCTCCTCTGTCTCTTCTTTATAGAGTTCTTGGAGTCTGAGTAAATAAGCCTCAATAGGCTCTGAATCCATTTCCCACCTTTGGGAAGTGATAACTGAGAAATCTTTAAGGGTCGGATACATGGTCCGGATTTCCTGGAATACTTTGGTCTGAATCTCTGTTAAAGGATTGCCATCGTACTGAGTATCTGTTACAAATTTGGCATATCCTGATTGGGTGAATATGTCAGTGACACTGGCGTGTGGGGTTCTGCCCAATAAAGCTTTCATGTCTCCAACTGACAGAGTGGTACCTAGTGTGATGTCCTGAAATTTCTTTAACCATCGGTTACCTCCCATTGCAATATCCGGGAGTTGCAGTATGAGGCTATTTAATTCAACAGCTGAAAGTGGAGTGTATTCCGTATGCGGAACACCACCTGACATTTTATTTAACAAGGGAAAAAGTTTTACTTTTTCAAAGGGTTTAATCAATGAAGATGTAAGGAGATCGATTGATGCGGTTGGGGGAAATTGATTCTCGTACTTTTTCCAAACCTGGAGACCTTGGATTAGGTAGAGGGTTGTTTTCTGATCCCAGTGGGGGTCAGGGTGGTCATAAATAAGATCTCTCACTAGTGAGAGTTTGTCAGACCGCAAGGATCCTTCACGTGGGAAGAGGGCGGACTGGGGCTGAAGCGCCTCAGACCATCCTGCAAGATTATCAATCCATGGTTGAACATAATACCATGAATTTTCATGTAATGCTACATATTGGGCGGGTGTGCTAGGTGGACCAGATAAGCCAGGTTCTGTATCAATGTTCAGACCTGTAGGGTGACGGGGACCGTCAATGACTGCAAGGCAGCGACTAGATCCCTCATCAGTAATATAACTTTGAGGGTGGCGCTGTCTGGTATGATGTGAAATAACATCATGTTGTTGGGGTATTTTGGATTTTGATGCAGCAGATGCAATAGTATCCGGGAGTACTGAAATGGACTTACGTAAGGAACGAAGTCCTTCTGAAACGAATGCGAGGTCATCTCCCATACTGGCCAATGTGGTGCCATGTTGTGGCATACAACATGCCCCTGAAGGAATGTGAGTGTCAGGGGGACGGGTCTTGGGTAGTTCAAGGTGAGATGAATCTCCTTCCACCGAGGAGGAGAAATTTAGCACTGGGGGAGGTTCATTTCGAATATCCTCCAGGTCAGATTTAGCTGGGAGTTGTTGTTTTAAAACTTCCCATGCTTCTTCTAATGGGGAGGGTCTAGCCTTTGGTCGCGCACCCAATTGATCCCATCTAGGAGGAGTAGAACACTCAGGTTCTAGAGTCGGCATGGAAGGGTTTACTGGAACAGGGGGCGCTTTAATGAAACCCCGATCATAGAGTTCCTGACAAATAGCCCGTGTCTGTGTAGCAGGACTACATGGAATGAAGCCCATCTGTCGTAACTGAGACAGGATAGGGTAATGCAGGGATGCGGGAGGCAAGGAACCAGTTTGGACAGAGGAGTCCAAATGTGGCGGTGGAGGTGATGTCTGAGTTGAATGTCCCATGTATGGGTAGGTAGCCGTTTGAGTAGTCATGTGTGAGGTCAATCCTGATCCTGGCACAGGACAGGTGGAGGTCTGGGCAGCCGCATCAATCTGACTGGTAGCCGGGTGGTGAATGGTGACCGGAACCAAAGGGTCCTGGACACAAGGGTAATGTTCAATAATGGGGGGGGGGTATCTCAATCTCATTACCTCCAATAGTACGATAGACATGACGTGTCTGTGGAGTAAGAGTCTGGGTCTGGGTAGGTACTTGGATCGTTGGAGCAGTCGTGACCATGGGCGACTGGGCGGTAGTCGGGGCCACTGGGATTGTTGAAGGAGTTAAGGGTGTCTGAGTTTGTGCAGACCCATGAGATATAGGGATATCTTTTTGTGATGAGGGTAGGGATAGATCAACAACACCGGCGATGTGCACGGTAGTGGGTGGGTCAAATATCATAGGAGCGGGAGGTACCGCAGGCAGTGGGGGTGTCATTGTCTGAGATCCTTGAGAATTCTGCAGCAGAGGACTTGTGACCGGTTTATCACAATATCCTGGGGGTATCGGGGTATATCCCACTGCACATGGTAGAAGCTTTGTCGTACCTGCAGCGGTAGCAGCATCATAAGGTGGTGGGGCAGTAGGTATTACTGCCTCCTGGTAGGGGGCTTGGTCGCAATCGGACTTACCTAAACTCCTATCGTTCTGGTTTTGTGCAATAAGTATGAATTTATTAATGGCAGCTAAATGTTTATCCCTAGATTTTCCTGTTTTGTGGGACTCATTGTAGCAGACCAAAGCTTGGAGTTTGCCCTGATCAAATGAGCCCTTTGATGGCCATTCCAGTCCTTGATCCTTAGCGGACCAACCGGTATGCCAGGTTTGACATAAGCGGGTAAGTTCTTTTCTATCAGCGGGAAAGAAATTAAGGACTCTGTCCAGGGGACTAGGGGATGAGGAGGAGGACATAGTGGGATCTGAAATAGGGGGAAGACAATCCACATAGGAACTCATAGAAGAGTGTATTCTATATAATGCAATATCTTTAAGTAAGACGGTTCAAGTCAAAATTCTGAGGTCTATAACAGGGGCAACTAAACAAAATCATGCACGGGAAAATTATCTAAACAAAAACATGCATCATGCATATACAAAACACTGTTATACTCACGCGTCTTCAAGAGCGTCCCGGTGGCGGAACCTAGAACAGAAATTACTAATTGGCGGAAAGCTCAATGCTTTAGCCGCAAGTTAAATGAACAGGCAAATGAAAGCCACAAAGATGATCAAAGTGTTTAAGAGAATAGTGTCAACGTGTATACTACTCTACCCTTAATTAATAAGAACTACTCTCCAGAGTGTGCTTCTAAAGGCATAAAGAAACCCCGTTTCCCTGCCTGCCAAGAGCAATCCACGTTACTTGGCCATGAGCTCCGGCTCATGATAGAGCCCCCCCCAAAAAAGGGACATTGCAACCATTCCCAAAAAGAACTCAATAAACCAGCGAATAAGGTCTCATGAGTCGAAGAGCAGCAGTCCAATGGGTTTCCGCTGGTTCGGGCATCTCACGCGACTAACCACCCCAATGGGCCTTTTAAACTTTGGCGGCATCCACTCATCAACAAAGCATGGAAAAATTTTATGGCTAGGCAGCATCTCACATACAGCATCCCACATAACCCAACCGTCCTAAAAAGAATTTATGGCGAGGCAGCATCCACATAACCTAACCGTCCAAAAATATGGAAAAGCCCTCGTCAACTAGTCCAAACTCGCAACGAAATGCGTCAGACGTCTCTATATTGCACCCACGCTCATCTGTACTAGGTAACACATATGTGGGCAATAATGCCGAATCCGCAGGCCACTCTGAAAATTGAATGGAATTCTGCTTTAAATCTGGTATTTATGATACCGTCATCCACTGAAGGTTTTGTGGCCCTCAAATGGGTGCGAGTCCCAGACATCAGACATCGGTATCTAGCCCAATAATTATAGCGTGACACTGGTATATAGGGGGAGAAAAAAACAAACAAAAAAATTTTTTAAAGTAGAATAAAAGGTATAGCCTATCCCAGGGAAGAGCCCCTGAAACAAACTGCAAAAATAGTAAAAATAAGATAAATCTTGTTAAAAGAAAATTGGAAGAAAAATTTAACACTGAACACATGTAAGCTCTTGGGGGAAGGTACCATAAAAGAGTAACAAGACAATAGATTTGCTTATTAAATAATTCATAAAAAGGGACTCAAAAGCATTAAAATAGGACAGCCGACAGTAAACAGAGTTAAATTTGCAGAGAAGTGAATATATGATTGGACTAAGAACATTGCCGTACACTATCTATTTATAGAACGCAGGCACAGTATCGTAAGCTTAAATCACTTGTATGCAGGAAAGTTACGGGCAAGCAGTTTTACAGGAAATGAGTGCATATTAATCATGCCAAGCAGAAATCATGGCAGAAGCTCAGTCCCCAAAGCTCATGCAGCAGTGGCCAATAAAAACAAAGCAAGTGTTTGAAAAGGACCGTAGAAAAAGGTTGATTACTAAATATGTTTAAGTTAGGCTCCAAGGTCAAACAGATGTAGCTCTAAAAATCTTAGTATGCAAACTGTGGCGTACGATAGCAATTAGAGAATAGCATTGTCCATTTCAAATACAATAATAGCCAGGTGGCAGGCAATACTCTAAATGGGAGTTTTAGCAGAAAAAGAAAAATAATTAACAGCACGGAAGACGGTAGCAGTCTGTCAAAAGTGATGACACACAATCTCTACAACGTATGACCTGACAATAAGCTCTCAAAGACAAAAAATAAAAATACGGGCTGACAATACTTAAACTTGCAACAGACCTGTCACCGGGTATATGTATAGTTAAAGCAATAATTAACAAAATGATATAGCAAAGAAATCACAGACAGAGATAAGAACGTAACCTTGCTGACATAAGGGCAGGGAATATAGGCAAGAGAAAAAGTAGATTCCAATGCGGGAAACACCGGAAGCGGTACCAAGTGCAGGTCAAGACGTTATAACAGAAATTATTTTTAAACAAAATGTTACAAGAGATGCCCAAGCTAAAGATTAGCAGAGTCAAGAGGGAGAGAATATTGAGAAGAAGAAGGAAGTGGGCACCGCCCAAAAAGGAGAAGTGGAGCATCTACGCACTTTTAATGTGAAAGGAAAAAGGAGAGAAAAACAAAAAGACGGGACTTATAAGGACTTATAAGGACCAGGTTCCATACGGAAAGAATGAACAATATGTAGAATTGTCCGATGTTAGACAAAGAGAGAGAGAGAAAAAAAAAAAAATTTTAAAGCAAAGTAAGCATATGTAAGCTCTTCGGATAAGATACGTTCAGTATACAATACAGACTGTACTAGCTTAAGAGGAAGCAGGTGTTTCCTACAGTCATGCAGTTATGGCGTACTGAGACGAGAAATGCAGAAAAGAAGAAAGGAAATAGGCTATAGATTAGTGTTATATTATAATTTTAAAACCCTAAAAGGCTGTGTGTTCGAATCACGTCGGGGTCACCACTGTTTTGTTACTGTTTTGTTTGACCTCGTTTTAGTCCTCCTTGAGCTATTCCATATGGAGGATTGAACGTATTAAGTTCATCCAGAAGATTCTGAATGGTTTTTCTTACTTCCACTGTCACCCAGTCCCATGGGGGTCTGGTCTGGGCAGGCATCAACAGCCGCAATTCGAAACTAATTCCCATAACTACTGCTTTCTGTCTTTCTGGATCTAGGTATATTCTGGGCCATTTATGTTCCCACATATATGCTATTAGAATCTATCAGTATTTTATGCACCAAATGAGTGTCTGGTGTGTGTTTAGCTTTGTTTAGTTAGTAAAATAAGGAATACTTGAAAATAAAGACAGAAATAGATTTCAGATAGAAAGATATTTATTCTTACCAATATTTCAATTCAGTACAGACATCGGACAGATTCTGGGTTCAATAGCACAGCGCTCCGCCGTCTGAGAAGTGCTGAGGACGACTTCTCAAATTAAGCCAAAATCTCTCTTCTTTTATACACTTACCTCTCCATAGAAGTCTATGGTGAGGTACAATTTTGTCAGTTATTTCTCAATTTCTGCGGTTATACTTTCGCGTCCTGCCATCTGTGCATTTGTACCCAGCTCCTTCCGTTCCATCTATTTCAACAGGTTGCCACATTTTCCGGTTATGTCAACATGTTTTTAGAACAAACTGTTTTTGCGGTTACTAACATAATTTTCTGTTGAGATACCAGTTTCACATAATGCTTTTGCAACACCTCTCATCACATCTTCTGATCTCTGTATCATTTTATACTTTAATATACAAAAATAAGCCCCATTTTGAGAGCCACATTTTTTTCCATATTATCCATCCTTCTCTCATTACAGGTGCTATATTTTATTTGAACATTGTACCTGTTTGTGTTATTGAATCATTGTTCAGACCTGCTTTCTGCAGATTCTCAAATATTAATTCATTTGTTACTTGTTTGGCCTAATCAGTACTTTTTCAGATGTTTTTGGCTCTGTGGCTTTGTCCATCACAATTCCAGTGGTAGATCTAAAACCAGGCCATATATTAACAACTGTTACAGAGCCAGCGATTTGATTTCGTGCTCTGCTGTTTTCCTTCACTGACTGTGTTACAGAGAGGGCGGGGCAGACACTCATAGGGAAACCGGATATCTCGCCCCCTTCACACTTCCGGCTGGAGGCTTCATAGAACGTTGGTGTTGCCTTTTATATAGAGAGATTTAAGACAAAGTTACAGGAAACTTCACTATTTCAGAGGCTCATATCTATTACCCCTATATATTAACAAGAAGAGCTATGATCTAGTATCTACTACTACTATTTAGCATTTCTATAGCGCTACAAGGCGTACGCAGTTTGGCAGCCAGAAAAGCGGAGAGCTGTGAAGGTTCGTAGAATACATACATATTTGACTGGTATTTTATAATACACTAGTAACGAAGACCCGTTTCAAATCGCAATGAAACGGGCGCTAGCAAGGCTCCCCTCCGTCCCTTTGTGTCTCCGTGTGTCGCCGGCCCCCCTGCAGCCTCCATGCGAATGTGCTGTGACCCTGGCCCTTTTGGCACGCCCCCCGTGTGCTCCGCCCTCGACGTCATCGCGTTTTGACGCGAGGGCGGAGCAGAGCTACAGTGCAGTACAACGTTGGAGCTGAGAATGTGCTCCGCCCTCAACGTCATAACGTTTGACGCGAGGGCGGGGCCCACAGACTGTGATTTTCTGTGGCTTCAGAGCTTCGAACTTACGAACCTGGCTTCAGTGACGTCAGTGCAAATAGAACGTTGAGGGTGAGTTTTATATATATAGATTTGCAGGGGTACTTTAGGAATTACACCAGGTCTCATTAATAAAACTCTTTGTCTCCGCTTTTGCGTTTCTTTAGTTACGTCAGGGAAGAGACTTACACTGATGGTGTGCGTGAGTCTTGCACTGCATTATATCCGAAGGAACACATCAAACAAAATTTTGGAAAACATCAGACGTTTGAAATTAGTCTGTTGAAACCTCCTACGTCATGGGTGTGACCCCTGACGCAGGTGCGGTAGCACCGAAACACGGCCCGTGTCGGGTCTTTCTTCAATCAAAGTTCAATATTAAAGGATTTTTCTAATGAAAGAACTGTGTTCCCTTTGTTTTTAAAGGCCCTTCGTGCTGTTTTTTTTTTTTGCTTGGACTTTTTTTGTACTTAGTTCCCTCTCTCAGTTACATTAGAGCTACCAGAATATCTAGCCAGATTAACTCTCCCCTACTCCCGAACCCACATCCTTTATTCCAGTGACGTAGCCACAGGTGGGCCTGGGTGGGCCAGGGCCCACCCACTTAGGGCTCAGGCCCACCCAACTGTAGCACACATTTAGCGGTAGCTGGTGGGGATCCAAAGCTCCATCAGCTGAAGACTTCCGCCTAATGGTAACAAAAATGCTACTCTCAACGATACCGGAACCTGCGCATGCTCAGTTTTCAGCGCATGCCTTCTGCAGACTGCCAAGGTGGAAAGAAGCGTTTTCCTGCCAGCTTAGATATTTTTTTGGTGGTGTGGAGAACACTTGGTGCCCACCCACTTCTTGCCTAGGCCCACCCAAAATCTGCTGTCTGGCTACGCCCCTGCTTTATTCACTAAATGGTCACAGGTTGACTCTCCCTAATCTACATCAAGTGCATTGGGGATTGTATAATTATAGTACAGCAAGAGGCCCTCACTGGATGCCCACTGGAAGGGTGGAAGGCCAGATTTTAGGACTCAGGCTGTAAAAATACCAGCTAGGTTTAAAAATCTATGACTGGCTGAGCAAGGACTTGCTTTTCCTGCAAGTTAATATGTGTCCCAGCTTGAGACCCATCCACTGGAATAGTGGTAGGCCAAGTTACATATCTTAAACAGCTGAAAAGCACTGAATAGGCCTGAGAATCAGCTGATGGCCTTATAGCAGAGCCTGCAAGAGCAGGACTGCTTGGTGAGTCTTATTGAAACCAGGTACAACTTTCAAATTGAGTGTAACACTTAAGATGTAGAAAATAATGACAAAAATGGTAAAAAGGTTGGTTTCTAAGATGGAGTCTGTCTTTGTAAAATGGCTCCCAGAATCACCAGATACAAAGACGCAGATCTCTCTCAATATTAGGAAAGAGGTTTTACAAGTGTTGAAATTGGCATTATGAAGAAATCTTAGAAAGGAGGGGCAGGTGGGCACCTGACCTGTGGTTAAGTATGATTCAGAGATGAAGAAAGAGTAGGAAAAAAAAGTCCCTCTCCAATTGAGTTGTATGTACTGAAAATGCTATATAAGAGCTGGCCATCAGAGCTATCGTCGGAGTCCCTCCCCAACTTGACGCGGACAACGGCGAAGCTCTGGCCGGTTGAACCCAGAATCTGTCTGATGTCTGTACCAACTTGAAGTCCTGATTTGGGTGAGAATAAAAGACTATTTCTTTCACTAAACTGCTCCAGTCTCTGTTTCAATCTCTTCTCTTTAAACTGTTTCACAGACACACAAGTAAAATTCTATCTCACTATTCTCTAGTCTCTGTGTTAATTTCTTTGTTTCATTTCACCTTATATCACATAAATAGACTATCTTTTAAACTCTAGTACATCTTGTGGGAGAATAGATGCCCTAGGATGTCCTTGGAAATTAGGAGCCAGAAAACAGAGGTCATATTTAAGAGACTTATTATGAGCCTTCTGAAACCCTCTCTCCACCTCCGTGGAAAAGGATCCTGCGGGGGTCTAGAGAAGGGTAATTAAAAACAGGATTTACAGGAAAGAATGCTTTTTAATTTCTGGTGCCCTTTTCTGTGGAACAATCCTCCACTTGTACTACGAGCAGAGCCTTCTTTTGCTAGTTTTCAGAAAGCACTAAAGACGCTTCTTTTTCAGTAGCTTTTGACTGAATAAGCCATCGACCGCTGACATGGCTGACACATTCCTGCTTTTTCTTGTTAAGGTTTTGAATGGCTCTGTTTAAGTGGATGTTAACCTCTGACCTGTAATTTAATGGAGTTCCTGTTCACATTATTGTATTTTTACTTATGTATTGTTCGTTGCCCTGATTTGCTGTGCGAGTAGGGCGGTTTTATCAAATCTTCCAATAAACATATGAAGAAACTTTTTGAAGTTCCCCAGGCAAAGAGAAGGACCAGCAACTGAGAATGCGTATTTCCTAGTAGATGACCGTTTAATAACATTGGCCCCAATATTGAGACGGCAGGAGTTAGACTGGCTAACTCACACTGTCGCTGGCTAACCTGGAAATTCAATTCTGGGGCCACATTCGGTCACCAGCATTACTATACTTAACAAGTCAGCTGCTGAAAATCAGTGGTAACTGGTCATATCATGCGACGTAGCTGCTGACCAGGTTACTCACTGACTGGGATATTCAGCGGGAGATAGCAGGTTATCTCCTGCTGAATATTGCCATTTAGCCAGCTTAAGGGTGCCGTTCCTGGCTGGTTAAATACTTTTGAATATAAGCCAGCTTGAGAGCAGGAAGTTGTAAAAGATTTTTCTGCAAAGTGTGAGAAGTAAATTTCTGCAACTTACTGCAAAGATAAGCTGGACGTCTCAAAGGGAATGATTTATAGTGGAGGAGTGGCCTAGTGGTTAGGGTGGTGGACTTTGGTCCTGGGGAACTGAGGAACTGAGTTCGATTCCCACTTCAGGCATAGGCAGCTCCTTGTGACTCTGGGCAAGTCACTTAACCCTCCATTGCCCCATGTAAGCCGCATTGAGCCTGCCATGAGTGGGAAAGCGCAGGGTACAAATGTGTAACAAAAATAAAATAGATACTATTGGAGATTCTACGTGGAATGTTGCTACTATTGGAGATTCTACATGGAATGTTGCTAGTGGAATAGCAACATTCCATGTAGAATCTCCAATAGTAGCACTAGCAACATTCCATGTAGCAACATTCCACTAGCAACATTTCATGTAGAAGGCTGCGCAGGCTTCTGTTTCTCTGAGTCTGACGTCCTGCACGTACGTGCAGGACGTCAGACTCACAGAAGCAGAAGCCTGTGCGGCCACATTGGTGATCTGCAAAGGCTGACTTCTACATGGAATAGCAACATTCCATGTAGAATCTGAAATAGTAGCAAGCGTGGAGGAGTGGCCTAGTGGTTAGGGTGGTGGACTTTGGTCCTGAGGAACTGAGTTCGATTCCCACTTCAGGCACAGGCAGCTCCTTGTGACTCTGGGCAAGTCACTTAACCCTCCATTGCCCCATGTAAGCCGCATTGAGCCTGCCATGAGTGGGAAAGCGCGGGATACAAACGTAACAAAATAAAAAAATTAAATAATGTGTTCTTCTACAGGCAACCAATACAAATGTATTGGAAAAGTTGCTGAAAAGTCATGAGAGGAGGGTGTAATCCTGAATTTCTACTCCATCCATTATGCCCTCAATCTCATATCACCTGGTGTTCATTACCTTAATCATCTGAACCCCATTCTCACCTCACCTCCACTCATGTGCACTGCTGAGAGGACGTAAAGTGATCACTGCAGCACATACTCATTTCCTCACCAATTCATACAATGAGAAAGTCATACCCAGAATTAACTTTACAATGATGCCCCAATACGGCAAATAAATATGCAAAATGATCCCTTACCCAGTGAGATCAGAATCTGATAATTCTCCTTCATCACCTCCCTGTAAAGTTCCTTCTGCTCTTCATCTAAATACTCCCACTCCTCCTGGGAGAAAGAGACAGCGACGTCCTCGAATTTCACCTGCATCTGAAATACAAACCAGAATCACATTCAGCATCTTTGCATCACACCTGTCAGGAGATCTGCCAGCACTGGTGCTCATCACGGCAGGGGAAAGGTTTGCTGGAGTAAATATTTCATAATTACATAACACTAGAGGCATCGCCATGAGGGGGTCCTCAGGGGCCTAGGCCCCCCTCACTTTGTGCTCAGGCCCCCTCCAAATTTGTGGCACCTGTGGAATGGCTTGTGGAGATGCCTGAGCAGTAAAGAAGTCAGTGGCGTGCTTCAGAGTTGCCAGATGTTGAACATTTTTCCAGTCCGATTTGTGGCCAAAAGTAGCCCTAAAACAGCCCAATGTTAATAAGGTCAATATGAATATTAAGAAGGTTGAGAAGTTCTGAGAGAAGAGGACATTTCTCTGGTAAGTGACATTATTTTGCTCTGTGTTGGTAACATAAAGATTGGGTTTAAAAGAGGAATTGTAGGATATTGATAAACACGGTTAGAATTAAAAAAAATAAAATAAAAAAGCAAATGTTATTAGCTAGTCTCCATACCCTTTCCCCCATAGTTTTAAAACTTGAATTTTCTGCCACAGCATTAAGGCTCTAGAAGGAACAGCAGGGCCTAGTTCAATCCTTATTCCCACCCACCCCTAGCTCAACTCTTCATTTATAGTCAATCATCCTAATTAGGACAACAACAGGACAGTTCTCATTAGAGTTTTAATTATATTTCATTAGGTTCTGAGAAGCAAACACTAAATAAATTACATATTACACCATATAATCTTAATGTTCTTTATATTCATCCCTAGTACCTTAAGAAGTTTTAATTAAACAACTCTATAATACTAAGATGCAGACAGAAGTCCAGCAGTGAGAGGGGTGCTATCCAGTCTTTTGCATTGAGTGGCACATGTATGATTATCTCCCAGTTGGTGAGAAGGTATATGTGTGTGATTGATGCAAAGAGCTCCTAGCTTTCAAAGAATGAGTCCATTCTGTCGAGGCAAGAGTAGCAGACTTGTTGGAGCTGAGGAAGACAGAGAGGTATATAGAGGAGGCCTACAGGGACGTTGTAGAGAAGTCCCACCTCCAGTCTGGATGCCATGGAGGAGGGATGTCTTCTAAAAGGACAGCATCACCCTGGTGCAGCTGGAAGTAATCCTGTAGTCAGAACCATCCCACCAAGGAATGCAATATCCTCTCGCACCAAGGATGTGTATCCAGGAGCGAAGGGTTAGGACAGCTGTTGTAGTTGGTGATTCGATTATTAGGCATGTAGACAGCTAGGTGGCTGGTGGACGCGAGGTCATTTGCTTGCCTAGTGAGAAGGTGGCGGACCTCACACGTCACCTAGATAGGATTTTAGATAGTGCTGGGGAGGAGCCAACTGTCTTGGTACATGTGGGTACCAATGACATAGGAAAATGTGGGAGGGAGGTTCTGGAAGCCAAATTTAGGTTCTTAGGTAGAAACCTCGAATCCAGAACCTTTCAGCTGGCATTTTCTGAAGTGCCCTCGTTCCAAACACAGGGTCCAAGAGACAGGCAGAGTCTCAATGCGTGGATGAGGTGATGGTGCAGGGAGGAGGGTGTTAGATTTGTAAGGAACTGGGCAGCATTCTGGGGAAGGGGGAGCCTATTCCGAAAGGATGGGCTCCACCTTAACCAGGGTAGGACCAGGCTGCTGGCACTGGCATTTAAAAAGGAGATGGAGCAGCTGTTTAACTAGAAGCTGGGGGGACGCCAACAGTCATTCAAAAGCACATGGTTCGGAACAAGGTACCTTTCAAATATATCACCAAAACAGGGAAGATAGTGTATCCCGAAAGCGAGGTTGCAATAGAGACCATAGTAGACCAGGTGTCTTTATATAAAAAGAACACAAAAGATTACAAATTAACACTGTCAACTGCTGAGCAAGATGTAAATAGGAACAATAAACATAGTTTGAAATGTCTATATGCGAATGCCAGAAGCCTAAGAAATAAGATGGGAGAGTTAGAATATATTACACTAAATGAAAAATTAGATATAACAGGCATCTCCGAGACCTGGTGGACAGAGGATAACCAGTGGGACACTGTCATACCGGGGTACAAATTATATAATAGTGATAGGGTAGATCGAATTGATGGAGGGGTAGCATTGTATGCTAAGGAGGGACTTGAATCAAAACACATCTTGGAATCCCTATGGATTGAAATTACTACTGTCCACCTGGCCAGGATGAACAGACGGATGCAGAAATGTTATTGGAAATTAGGGAGGCTAACAAACTGGGGAACAAAATAATAATGGGTGATTTAAATTACCCCGATATTGACTGGGTAAATATAACATCAGGGAATGCTAGGGAGGTAAAATTCGTTGACGAAATCAAGAACTGCTTTATGGAGCTGCTGGTACAGGAGCAGACGAGAAGGAAAAATTCTAGACCTAAATCTTAGTGGATCGCATGATCTGGTGCGGGAGGTAATGGTGATAAGGACGCTTGATAACAGTGATCATAATATGATCAGATTTGATATTGGTTTTTGAGTAAATACACACAGGAAATCCAATACGTTAGCATTTAACTTTCAAAAAGGAGACTATGATAAAATGAGAACGGTGAAAAAAAAAAAACTTAGAGGAACAGCTGTGAGGGTGCATGATGTTCAAAAATACCATCCTGGAAGCCCAGGCCAAATATATTCCATTTATTAAAAAAGGAGGAAGGAAGACCAAATGACAGCCAACATGGTTAAAAAGGTGAGGTAAAGGAAGCTATTAGAGCTAAAAGAAAATCCTTCAGAAAATGGAAGAAGGAACTGACTGAAAATAATAAGTACATAAGTACATAAGTAGTGCCATACTGGGAAAGACCAAAGGTCCATCTAGCCCAGCATCCTGTCACCGACAGTGGCCAATCCAGGTCAAGGGCACCTGGCACGCTCCCCAAACGTAAAAACATTCCAGACAAGTTATACCTAAAAATGCGGAATTTTTCCAAGTCCATTTAATAGCGGTCTATGGACTTGTCCTTTAGGAATCTATCTAACCCCTTTTTAAACTCCGTCAAGCTAACCGCCCGTACCACGTTCTCCGGCAACGAATTCCAGAGTCTAATTACACGTTGGGTGAAGAAAAATTTTCTCCGATTCGTTTTAAATTTACCACACTGTAGCTTCAACTCATGCCCTCTAGTCCTAGTATTTTTGGATAGCGTGAACAGTCGCTTCACATCCACCCGATCCATTCCACTCATTATTTTATACACTTCTATCATATCTCCCCTCAGCCGTCTCTTCTCCAAGCTGAAAAGCCCTAGCCTTCTCAGCCTCTCTTCATAGGAAAGTCGTCCCATCCCCACTATCATTTTCGTCGCCCTTCGCTGTACCTTTTCCAATTCTACTATATCTTTTTGAGATACGGAGACCAGTACTGAACACAATACTCCAGGTGCGGTCGCACCATGGAGCGATACAACGGCATTATAACATCCGCACACCTGGACTCCATACCCTTCCTAATAACACCCAACATTCTATTCGCTTTCCTAGCCGCAGCAGCACACTGAGCAGAAGGTTTCAGCGTATCATCGACGACGACACCCAGATCCCTTTCTTGATCCGTAACTCCTAACGCGGAACCTTGCAAGACGTAGCTATAATTCGGGTTCCTCTTACCCACATGCATCACTTTGCACTTGTCAAACAGCATAAGGAATGGCAAGTCAAATGCAAAGTGCTGATAAGGAAGGCAAAGAGAGACTTTGATAAAGAGATTGCGTTGGAGGCAAAAACATATAGTAAATTTTTTTTAGGTATATTAAAAGCAAGACGCCGGCAAAAAATCAGTTGGATTGCTAGATGACTGAGGGGTAAAAGGGGCACTCAGGGAACACAAAGCCATAGCGGAGAGATTAAATGAATTCTTTGCACTGGTCTTCACCGAGGAAGATTTGGGAGAGATACTGGTGCCAGAAAAGATATTCAAAGCTGACAAGTCACAGAAACTGAATCAAATCTCTGTAAACCTGGAAGATGTAACGGCGCAATTTAACAAGCTAAAGAGTAGCAAATCACCTGGACCGGATGGTATTCATCACAGAGTACTGACAGTATTGAAAAATGAACTTGCAGAACTATTGTTAGTAATATATCTTTAAAATCAAGCATGGTACTGGAAGATTGGAGGGTGGCCAATGTAACGCCGATTTAAAAAAAAAAAAGGTTCAAGAAGTGATCCGGGAAATTATAGATGGGTGAGCCTGACATTGGTGTCAGGTAAATTGGTAGAGACTATTATAAAGAACAAAATTACAGAGCATATTCAAAAGGATGGATTAATGAGACAAAGTCAACATGGATTTAGTGAAGGGAAATTTTGCCTCACCAATCTATTACATTTCTTTGAAGGGGTGAACAAGCATGTGGATAAAGTTGAGTCGGTTGATATTGTGTATCTTGATTTTCAAACGGTATCTGACACAGTAACATACATAGTAATGTAGTAGATGACAGCTTAAAGTATGTAAACTACACATGTATACTTGGTCATGATTTGTCCTTGTCACTACTACTACTAATCATATCTATAGTGCTACCAGACATACACGGAGCTGTACACATATGCAGGTACTTCTCTGTCTCTTTAGGGCTCACAATCAAAGATTTTTTTTCTTTTTTTTGTACCTGGGGCAATGGAGGGTTAAGTGACTTACCCAAGGTCACAAGGAGCTGCAGTGGGAATCAAACCCAGGTTGCCAGGATCAAAGCCCACTGCACTAACCATTCGGCCACTCCCTCTCTTTCCAGGGCATAGATCGTAGAAGTCTGTCCAACACTGATCTTATTCTCCAGCTACTGAAGTTCAATCTGTCTAGCCTTGATCAGGGCCCAGACCATACAAGTCTGCCCAGCACTGGCTTTGCTTCCTAAATATTGGTGTCATCATCTAATCACCTCTAAGCTTGCTTGGTTCCATGACGTCCATACAGGATTCCTTTGTGTTCACCCCACACATTTTGAATTCCATTATGTGCTCTAGTTCTACCACCTTCTCATCCCAGGAAAAGGTTTCTTTGTAGATTTAGACCATTCAAAGTTTTGAATGTTGTGAGCTGGTCACCCTTCCAGACTTCAGCCAGGGCTGACCCTGCTTAGTTTCCTCCACACACACGGTCACTGCTGGGCTCTAGCCTTCTCGGTAACTCACAGGATTCTGTCTCAAACACTGGGGAGCTTTCTGCCTCCTCTTCTCCCTTCACAAAACGCTCATCAACACCAGGCTTCTTATGATTAAGGGTTTTATTAATGGCCATTTAACCTACTCCTCATGGCTTATTTCTTCTTTAACATCAACATTTCTTCTTCTTTAACAGAAACGTTTCTTCAAGTCAAACATAACAAAAAGGCACTTTACTCAGAGCCTGCTACTTACTACTACTACTTAACATTTCTAGAGTGCTACTAGGGTTACGCAGCGCTGTACAATTTAACAAAGAGAGACAGTCCCTGCTCAAAGAGCTTACAATCTAATAGACAAGTGAACGGTCGGTCCGAAGACAGTTCCTCAAACTCAAACAGTCAAACACAAGCATCTACTTTCCTTCTCCAGCTGTCACCTTTTCCAGAGACAGCTTCCCCAGTGTTTCCATCTACCTCCTACCGCTTTCCACCACTCTCTTAATAAAGCTGCCTGCAATCCTCTCACACCTGGTTCAATTTCCCAATCAACTGCTGGCTTCCCACTCTCCTGCCTAGAGTCCTCTCCTTGACTCTGCTTCCCTTGCTGCTGCAGTGCATTCTGGACCTTGTAGTTCCCTGCCTCTTCACAATGTCTGTATCACATTTTATTTATTTTATTTTTATTACATTTGTACCCCGCACTTTCCCACTCATGGCAGGCTCAATGCAGCAGGCAATGGAGGGTTAAGTGACTTGCCCAGAGTCACAAGGAACTGCCTGTGCTGGGAATCGAACTCAGTTCCTCAGGACCAAAGTCCACCACCCTAACCACTAGGCCACTCCTCCACTCCAATCATCCCTGTATCTCATTTCCTCCAGGGTATACGTGTCCAGTTCCTTGCGTCTCTCCTCATAGCCTTGTGATGCAAACCCCCTATCATGTTCGTCACTTTTCTCTAAACCACTTCAAGTCTTTCTACGTCCTTAGCAAGATACGGCCTCCAAAACTGAACCCAATACTCCAAGTGGGGCCTCACCAACAACTTGTACAGGGGCATCAACACCTCCTTTCTTCTGCTGGTTATACCTCCTTCTATGCAGCCTAGCATCCTTCTGGCTACGACCAGTGTCTCGCCGCATTGTTTCATCACCCTGAGATCATCAGACACCATCACCCCAAGGTCTCTCTCCTGAGCTGTGCTTATCAATCTCTCTCCTCCTATACAGCACATCTCCTTTGGATTTCTGCACTTCCTGGGAAAAGTACCTCATGAAAGACTCCAGAGGAAATTGGAACGGATGGGATAGGAAGTAGTGCTTTATTGTGGATTAAAAATTGGTTAAAAGATAGAAAACAGAGAGTAAGGTTAAATGGTCAGTATTCTCAATGAAGAAGGGTAGATAGTGGGGTTCCTCAAGGCTCTGTGCTGGGACTGTTGCCTTTTAACATGTTTATAAATGATCTAGAGATGGGAGTAACTAGTGAGATAATTAAATTTGCTGACGACACAAACTTATTCAAAGTTGTTAAATCACAAGAGGATTGTGAAAAATTACAAGAGGACCTTAAGAGACTGGGCATCCAAAGGGCAGATGATGTTTAATGTGAGTACGAGCAAAGTGATGCATGTGGGAAAGAGGAACCCGAATTATTGCAATTTAATGCAAGGTTCCATATTAGGAGTCACCGACCAGGAAAGGGATCTAGGTGTCACTGTTCATGATATCTTTAAACCCTCTGCTCAGTATGCGGCAGCAGCTAAGAAAGCAAAGAGAATGTTAGGTATTATTAGGAAAGGAATAAAAAATGAGGACGTTACAATGCCTTTGTATGGCTCCATGGTGCGACCACACCTCAAATATTGTGTGCATTTTCGGTCACTGCATCTCAAAAAAGATATGGTGGAATTAGAAAAGGTACAGAGAAGGGAGATGAAAATGATAAAGGGGATGGGACGGCTTCCCTATGAGGAAAGGCTAAAGTGGCCAGGGCTCTTCAGCTTGGAGAAGAGACGGCTGAGGGGAGATATAATAGAGGTCTATAAAATAATGAGTGGAATGGAGCGGGTAGACGTGAATCGATTGTTTACTTTTTCCATAAAATAGTGAGACTAAGGGGCCCACAATGAAGCTACAAAGTAGTAAATTTAAAACAAATCGGAGAAAATAATTCTTCACTCAATGTGTAATTAAACTCTGGAATTTGTTGCCAGAGAATGTAGTAAAAAAAAGTTAGCTTAGCAGGGTTTAAAAAGGTTTGGATAGCTTCCTAAAAGAAATGTCCATAAGCCATTATTAAAATGGACTTGGGGAAAATCCACTGCTTATTTCTAGGATAAGCAGCATAAAATGTATTGTACTGTTCTGAGATCTTGCCTGGTATTTGTGACCTGGATTGGCCACTGTTGGAAACAGGATGCTGGGCTTGATGGACTTTCTGTCTGTCTCAGTATGGCAATACTTATGTACTTATGATATCAATATTAATAAGGCTGATATGAATATTGATATTTTAATTATCGTAATAGAAGTATCGAAACATAAAGGCAGATAAAGGCCAAACGGCCCATCCAGTCTGCAACCACTAACTCTTCCTTTTCCTAAGGGACCCCACGTGCTTGTCCCACGCTTTCTGAAATTCTGACACAGTCTTCATCTCCACGACCTCCACCAGGAGGTCATCCATGCTTCCACCACCCTTTCTGTTAGTTAGGAGGAAATAGGCTTCAGAGGAATTCCTCCGAAGCCTATTCCCTCCTAACTTCATCACATGCCCCCTCATTCCAGAGTTTTCCTTCATTTGAAAAAGGCTCACTTCCTGTACATTAATGCCCCTGAGATATTTAAACGTCTCTATCATACCTCCTCTCTTCCAGAGTATACATATACATAGTAGATGATGGCAGAAAAAGACCTACACAGTCCATCCAGTCTGCCCAAGATCAACTCATATGTGTAGAGGTTCCTGAGCCTGTCCCTATATGTTTTATGGCCAAGATCGCTTACCAGTTTTGTAGCTGCCCTCTGGACCGACGCCAGCATATCAGCATAACCAGCAGCTGCATAATATTATCCTATATAATAATTCTCACCTCCAACGTTCTGAGGCTGCCTGGAACCGTGGCTTCCGGCTGGAGGTTGATGGAGTAGATAAAAGTGACGTCATACCACCAATGAAACCAATGAAGTGGCACGCGAACAAGAACAATAAACCAAAGCTCGAGCCTGTCTGCCAACCTACCGCGCACACTAACGTGCTTTGTGAGAGCGGTTAGTGACTAACCGCTCTCACAAAACAAACCTGCAGACGGGAGCGCCGTACTCAACAACAACAACAAAAAAAACCCGCTGAGCACACTGACACGCGATCTCCAGAACCTGCAGCGCTGATAAAGAAAAAATACAGCTGACGTACTCCCGCCAGCAAGAAATTAACCAGCCTGCAAAAAAAAAAAACGCCGTCGTGACGAAACTGCCGTACTACTTAAAAAACAAAAAAAAGAAAACCAGTTCTCCACCCTGACCAGTCGCCCTCCCGAACCTCGCCGTCCCGACCTAGACAGAGACCTCAAGACTGTGACAGCTGGACCTTTAGACTGAAACAGTCTTTAAACAGCCCCCCCCCCCCCCAAAACGGGAGAGGCACTTTTCCACCCCATTACTAGGCAAAACGTCTCTGCAGAGCATCCTGACAGAACCAGAGATGTCTCCAGATCCACAAGTGCCTAGAAGCATGAAGGAGAAGACTGAAGAAGAGTATGCAGGTAGGGGGGGGGTTTGGTTTTCTTTCTATTTTTCTCCCCCCCCCCCCCCATTTTTAATCCCACTGATTGGCTGCGCCTCGGGTGAAGTCACAAAGCAAGCAAACCTACCCTGTTTCCCCGAAAGTAAGACATCCCCTGAAAATAAGACCTAGTAGAGGTTTTCCTGAATTGGTAGATATAAGGCCTCCCCCGAAAGTAAGACCTAGCAAATTTTTGTTTGAAATCAGGGCCACCGAGAGCCAGACAAGGCTGCCCCCGGGCCGCTCCTCCCCCACCCGAGGTCGCCGGGCCCCCCCTCCACCCACCCTCCGTCGCTCCCGGAACTAACCTTAAACTCCTCCTTTCACCTTCGCAGCAAGCAGCAGCAGGGCAGACCCCTCCTTCCTTCCGTGCCCCGCCCTCACGGATGTTACGTCAAGCGAGGGCGGGACACGAAAGGAAGGAGTGGCCTGCCCTGCTGCTGCTTGCTGCGAAGGTGAAAGGAGGCATTTAAGGTTAGTTCCGGGCGGGCGGGCCAACCCCTATGTTTCCCCGAAAAATAAGACAGCCTCTGAAAATAAGACCTAGCACATTTTTGGGGGCAAAAATTAATATAAGACAGTGTCTTATTTTCGGGGAAACACGGTATGAGATACTGCAGGACGTTTAATAGACAGGAGTGGAAGTGAGCAAAGCAAGTCTATGGTCAGGGTTGCCAGGTAGAAATTTTTTTTCCAGCCCAATCCGGGCCAGAAACCAGCCCAAAACCCGCCCAAACACAAACCCCGCCCCTGACACCCCCACCCCCGCGGCCCCGCCCCCGCCGTCACCGGCCCCGCCTCCCACGTCATCGGGCCCGCCTCCCCGTCATCAGCCCCGCCTCCCACGTCATCGGGCCCGCCTCCCCGTCATCGGCCCCGCCTCCCCGTCATCGGCCCCGCCTCCCACGTCATCGGCCCCGCCTCCCACGTCATCGGCCCCGCCCAAAACGTCACTAACCCCGCCCAAAAACGTCACTAACCCCGCCCCCCGCGGCCGAAAAAAATCAAAAAGCAGCCCAAAAAGCCGCCCGGAAGCCTAAAAAACCGCCCAAAAAACCGCAACCCGCCGCGGGCAAAAATTTCCCGCGGCGGGGCGCGGAAAACCGCCCAATTGGGCGGTAAAACCGCCCACCTGGCAACACTGTCTATGGTAAGCAAGGAAGCCCATTGGTTAATCTCTGTTTCCACTCCCCTACGCAGCCATCATTGGTATACACTCAAAAACAAGCAAACCTAGGAGCTGCTGCTTCACATTTCTGCAACTGGGAGACAGACCGGGGGGGGACAACGACCTTGGAACTGGGAGGGAGGGAGGGAGGGGGGACCCTGGCACATACTCTCATTCTCACACACACACTCGCACCCAGTCTCACTTTCTCTCTCTGTCACACACACACACTCATACATTCACTCTCTCTCACGCAGTCACTCTCACACACACTCTCTCAAACATACACACTCCGAGGAAAACCTTGCTAGCGCCCGTTTCCTTTAAAACAGAAACGGGCCTTTTTTACTAGTTATTAATATTTTCAAACTATCTTCATTGTAATAAAATGCAGATTTTAATATTAAGTTGTGTAAGCACTTAGCAGTCTACAAGTAAAGTCAGAAACAATACAGTTTATACCTACAACCACCTAGGCTTCACCTTTGGGTTTAAAGAGCAATAAAATGCAAAACCATGGAATATACCATTGTTTCTTCTAAAGCCTGGAAGTGGAGGAAGGGTTCTGAGGCTTTTCCCCCTTTGTACTCTATTGAACAAATTTGTGATAATATAAGAAGTGTCTGCTCCTGTTTATTGAAAGAGTTTAGTGTGAGGCTGCCCAATTACCGCCAGGTTCCCCCCCCCCCCCCCCCGGAATAAAAAAAATAAAATAAAAATTGGCATTTTATTTGTAAAACGGACCCAAAGAGTGTCAGAGAGCAGGAGGAGCAGCTGAAGTGTGAGGGGAGGAGAATAAGGAAGTACAGCCTCGTGTCTACTGGGAATAAAGAACAGAACTTGCTTTTCTGGATCCCAGGAATGGATTGAGCAGTGCCAGGCTCATTTCTTCTTCTGCTTGTGTATGAGGCTGCCTGGCACTGCATCCCCTGCTGCCCACCTCCTGCCAGTCTCCTACCTGCTGAGCACAAAGCCCTGCAGCCATTCTGCCCTTATCCACAGCACCATTTCCAGCCCCAGGCTCAGGAGCAGCAGCCCTGTGAAGGTAGGGGAACCAGGAAGAAGAACTTTCTTTCCTCTGCTTGCTCCATGCACCATGTGTGTATCAGAGGTTGCATGACATTGCCTGGCACTGCATCCCCTGCTGCCCACCTCCTGCCAGTCTCCTACCTGCTGAGCACAAAGCCCTGCAGCCATTCTCCTGCCCTGGCTCCGTCTTTGCTGGCTCAGGAGCAGCAGCCCTGTGAAGGTAGGGGAACCAGGAAGAAGAACTTTCTTTCCTCTGCTTGCTCCATGCACCATGTGTGTATCAGAGGTTGCATGACATTGCCTGGCACTGCATCCCCTGCTGCCCACCTCCTGCCAGTCTCCTACCTGCTGAGCACAAAGCCCTGCAGCCATTCTCCTGCCCTTCTCCACAGTACCATTTCCAGCCCCGGCTCAGGAGCAGCAGCCCTGTGAAGGGAGGGGAACCAGGAAGAAGAACTTTCTTTTTCGTCTGCTTGCTCCATGCACCATGTGTGTATCAGAGGTTGCATGACATTGCCTGACACTGCATCCCCTGCTGGCCACCTCCTGCCAGTCTCCTACCTGCTGAGCACAAAGTCCTGCAGCCATTCTCCTGCCCTTCGCCACAGCACCATTTCCTGCCCCGGCTCAGGAGCAGCAGCCCTGTGAAGGGAGGGGAACCAGGAAGAAGAACTTTCTTTTATGTGTATCAGAGGTTGCATGACATTACCTGGCACTGCATCCCCTGCTGCCCACCTCCTGCCAGTCTCCTACCTGCTGAGCGCAAAGCCCTGCAGCCATTCTCCTGCCCTTCTCCACAGCACCATTTCCAGCCCCTGTGAAGGGAGGGGAACCAGGAAGAAGAACTTTCTTTTTCGTCTGCTTGCTCCATGCACCATGTGTGTATCAGAGGTTGCATGACATTGCCTGGCACTGCATCCCCTGCTGCCCACCTCCTGCCAGTCTCCTACCTGCTGAGCACAAAGCCCTGCAGCCATTCTCCTGCCCTTCTCCACAACACCATTTCCAGCCCCTGTGAAGGGAGGGGAACCAGGAAGAAGAACTTTCTTTTATGTGTATCAGAGGTTGCATGACATTGCCTGGCACTGCATCCCCTGCTGCCCACCTCCTGCCAGTCTCCTACCTGCTGAGCACAAAGCCCTGCAGCCATTCTCCTGCCCTTCTCCACAGCACCATTTCCAGCCCCTGTGAAGGGAGGGGAACCAGGAAGAAGAACTTTCTTTTTTGTCTGCTTGCTCCATGCACCATGTGTGTATCAGAGGTTGCATGACATTGCCTGGCACTGCATCCCCTGCTGCCCACCTCCTGCCAGTCTCCTACCTGCTGAGCACAAAGCCCTGCAGCCATTCTCCTGCCCTGGTTCCCTCTTTGCTGGCTCAGAAGCAGCAGCCCTGTGAAGGGAGGGGAACCAGGAAGAAGAACTTTCCATGCACCATGTGTGTATCAGAGGTTGCTTGACATTGCCTGGCACTGCATCCCCTGCTGCCCACCTCCTGCCAGTCTCCTACCTGCTGAGCACAAAGCCCTGCAGCCATTCTCCTGCCCTTCTCCACAGCACCATTTCCAGCCCCTGTGAAGGGAGGGGAACCAGGAAGAAGAACTTTCTTTTTTGTCTGCTTGCTCCATGCACCATGTGTGTATCAGAGGTTGCATGACATTGCCTGGCACTGCATCCCCTGCTGCCCACCTCCTGCCAGTCTCCTACCTGCTGAGCACAAAGCCCTGCAGCCATTCTCCTGCCCTGGTTCCCTCTTTGCTGGCTCAGAAGCAGCAGCCCTGTGAAGGGAGGGGAACCAGGAAGAAGAACTTTCCATGCACCATGTGTGTATCAGAGGTTGCTTGACATTGCCTGGCACTGCATCCCCTGCTGCCCACCTCCTGCCAGTCTCCTACCTGCTGAGCACAAAGCCCTGCAGCCATTCTCCTGCCCTTCTCCACAGCACCATTTCCAGCCCCTGTGAAGGGAGGGGAACCAGGAAGAAGAACTTTCTTTTATGTGTATCAGAGGTTGCATGACATTGCCTGGCACTGCATCCCCTGCTGCCCACCTCCTGCCAGTCTCCTACCTGCTGAGCGCAAAGCCCTGCAGGCTGCAGCCATTCTCCTGCCCTTCTCCACAGCACCATTTCCAGCCCCTGTGAAGGGAGGGGAACCAGGAAGAAGAACTTTCTTTTTTGTCTGCTTGCTCCATGCACCATGTGTGTATCAGAGGTTGCATGACATTGCCTGGCACTGCATCCCCTGCTGCCCACCTCCTGCCACTCTCCTACCTGCTGAGCACAAAGCCCTGCAGCCATTCTCCTGCCCTTCTCCACAACACCATTTCCAGCCCCTGTGAAGGGAGGGGAACCAGGAAGAAGAACTTTCTTTTATGTGTATCAGAGGTTGCATGACATTGCCTGGCACTGCATCCCCTGCTGCCCACCTCCTGCCAGTCTCCTACCTGCTGAGCACAAAGCCCTGCAGCCATTCTCCTGCCCTTCTCCACAGCACCATTTCCAGCCCCTGTGAAGGGAGGGGAACCAGGAAGAAGAACTTTCTTTTTTGTCTGCTTGCTCCATGCACCATGTGTGTATCAGAGGTTGCATGACATTGCCTGGCACTGCATCCCCTGCTGCCCACCTCCTGCCAGTCTCCTACCTGCTGAGCACAAAGCCCTGCAGCCATTCTCCTGCCCTGGTTCCCTCTTTGCTGGCTCAGAAGCAGCAGCCCTGTGAAGGGAGGGGAACCAGGAAGAAGAACTTTCCATGCACCATGTGTGTATCAGAGGTTGCTTGACATTGCCTGGCACTGCATCCCCTGCTGCCCACCTCCTGCCAGTCTCCTACCTGCTGAGCACAAAGCCCTGCAGCCATTCTCCTGCCCTTCTCCACAGCACCATTTCCAGCCCCTGTGAAGGGAGGGGAACCAGGAAGAAGAACTTTCTTTTATGTGTATCAGAGGTTGCATGACATTGCCTGGCACTGCATCCCCTGCTGCCCACCTCCTGCCAGTCTCCTACCTGCTGAGCACAAAGCCCTGCAGCCATTCTCCTGCCCTGGTTCCCTCTTTGCTGGCTCAGAAGCAGCAGCCCTGTGAAGGGAGGGGAACCAGGAAGAAGAACTTTCCATGCACCATGTGTGTATCAGAGGTTGCTTGACATTGCCTGGCACTGCATCCCCTGCTGCCCACCTCCTGCCAGTCTCCTACCTGCTGAGCACAAAGCCCTGCAGCCATTCTCCTGCCCTTCTCCACAGCACCATTTCCAGCCCCTGTGAAGGGAGGGGAACCAGGAAGAAGAACTTTCTTTTATGTGTATCAGAGGTTGCATGACATTGCCTGGCACTGCATCCCCTGCTGCCCACCTCCTGCCAGTCTCCTACCTGCTGAGCGCAAAGCCCTGCAGGCTGCAGCCATTCTCCTGCCCTTCTCCACAGCACCATTTCCAGCCCCTGTGAAGGGAGGGGAACCAGGAAGAAGAACTTTCTTTTTCCTCTGCTTGCTCCATGCACCATGTGTGTATCAGAGGTTGCATGACATTGCCTGGCACTGCATCCCCTGCTGCCCAACTCCTGCCAGTCTCCTACCTGCTGAGCGCAAAGATCCTGCAGCCATTCTCCTGCCCTTCTCCAGACTGAGGGCTCTGGTTCTGGCTCTGGCCGCTTTGGGCTTTGCTGGGTCTCTGCAGGCACTCGTTTGGTGTTGCTGCTATGAGCACCGACTGTACACATAGATAGTACAACCAGCAGCACTTCCCCCAGAAGGAGGTGATGTCATAAAGGGAGGCAGGACCCTACAACTGTGGCGGTGGATACCGGGAAATGTAGTCCTGCTGGGATGCAGTCCCGTAACTATCCAGAGAAAGCAGCACAGTAAGACTACATTACCCAGCATCCAATGCAGGGCACTCCTCCTCCTGTGATGTCACTTCGTCCTGGAGAGAACAAAGAGCTGTGCTGAAATCTAAGAACACCAAGAGTGAAGCTGAGGGTCTACCCTGACCCAGCAGTGTTGAGTCCTTGTAGGGAGGGAGCTGGTGAGAAGAGCAGGAGAATGGCTGCAGGAATTTCTGCTCAGCAGGTAGGAGACCACTGGCAGGAGGGGGAGAGCAGGGGATGCAAAGCCTAGGAAAAGGAGGACAGATTGAGCCAGTCTGGGTTTTACTTCCACTGCTGTCAATGGAAGCAAAACCCAGGCTGGATCAAGGTGTCCTCCTTTTTCTGGAGCCATATGGTAACCCTAGCCCTCTCTCTCTCACACACACACACACACACTGGGGCAAGCAGACGAAGAAAGGAGCCATGATACTGCTCAATCCATTCCTGGGGCTCCAGAAAAGAAAGCTCTGCTCTTTATTCCCTGTGCTGCCCCTGAGGCTGTTTTTCCTGGTTCTCTTCCCATCTAACAACAGTCAGGGCTTTTTTTTTTGAGGGGGTACTGAGGACCGGCACCTTTTCCATTGTCTGCTAAAATTGACCAGTGATCCCCAAGATTTAATGAAAGAGTTTAGGCTCTATAGATTCTGTGACTGGTTGCAGGGGGTCTGGCCATTGTGGGGTGGGTCCCTCAGTGATCACTCCACCCCAATGGGTGGCCTGGCATTTGAGTACTGCCACCTTTTTCAGTAGAAAAAAATGCACTGACAGCTGATTGTCAAACTTTATGACGCTGTCATGTCCTGATGCTGGAAAAGTAAACGCGGGCGCTAGAGGCCATTAGCACCAGACTAGCGCCCGCATTTACTAGGGCAGGATGTTCAGAGGCCCAGGGCACGGAAACAAACGCGCAAGTAGCATGCAAATATAGTCAAACTCACGTAAATGAGATCATTTTGTATTCCTCGTAAATGCTCAGAAAATAGCGCCGAAAACAAAACTACCTTACCGCTGTAAAAAAAAAAAAAACGCCAGGTCAGAGCAGGCGTTAGGCTGTTCGAAAAGAGAATTTTTCATGATTCTTTCTTTTTTTTATTATTTTGTTTATTTATAGATTATTAAATTTACATTTATGCAATAATACATAGATGCACACTTCACAAATTAAAGTTTAAACTTAATATCTCAAAAAGGCAAAAATATTCTCTTATTTAGTCCACAAATATTGACCCAGGATCTAGGAAATTAAAAAAAAGAGCAGATAGGACCTACAATATCACAGCCAGGATAAGCGCTAGCAATCAAGGATTTCACAGCAATTATTCTTTAGTTGAAATGAACTCTATTAGCTTCCCTGGGTCAAAACAAAAGTGTAATTAACAGCATTCAAAGAAATATAACACTTGCATGGAAATTTCAACATAAAGGATCCTCCTATTCGGAGAACCCTTTCTTTTAACACCAAAAACTGCTTTCTTCTTCTTTGAGTCTCTCTACAAAAATCCGGAAATATCTGTATTTTTGATCCAAGAAAAGGAGAGTTCATGTGTCTGAAATAAAGTTTGAATATATTATCCCGATCCAGTTGTAAGGCAAATGTAACCAGCAGTGTAGTTCTTTCAGTCACTACCTCCAAAGATTGCTCTAAAAATTCTGTCAGATTTACATCAGACTGGGGATTAGTAGGTAATTTACTCAGACCGGCTCCTGAAATATATTGTGTCCTGGTAATAAGCGGAAATCCCTCAGAGGGGATACCTAGTACCTCTGAGAAATATTTTTTAAGCATATCTAGGGCCGGAATGAGGGGAGCTTTAGGAAAATTAAGAAATCGTAGATTGTTCCCTCTAATCTGATTTTCTATTTTTCGCTGCTGGAAATTACTATTTTTTATCAGCATTATAGTTGAAGAATTCACTGCTACTAAATCTTTATCAAAAGTCTCCATTTTAGTCTTCTGTTCTGCAATTTCAGATTTTACTACAGTTTGAACTTGCTTTAATTCAGTCACCTCAGACTCAGGAAAGATGTCAGGAAGTATTTTTTCACGGAGAGGGTGGTAGATGCTTGGAATGCCCTCCCGCGGGAGGTGGTGGAGATGAAAACGGTAACGGAGTTCAAACATGCGTGGGATATGCATAGAGGAATCCTGTGCAGAAGGAATGGATCCTCAGAAGCTTAGCTGAAATTGGGTGGCAGAGCAGGTGGGGGGAAGAGGGGGTGGTGGTTGGGAGGCGAGGATAGGGGAGGGCAGACTTATACGGTCTGTACCAGAGCCGGTGATGGGAGGCGGGACTGGTGGTTGGGAGGCGGGAAATACTGCTGGGCAGACTTATGTGGTCTGTGCCCTGAAAAGGACAGGTACAAATTCAAGGTAAGGTATACACAAATGAGTTTGTCTTGGGCAGACTGGATGGACCATGCAGGTCTTTTTCTGCCGTCATCTACTATGTTACTATGTTACCTCTCCCTTCAAAATACCTGTAATTTGCTGCAAGTTGGTATTCAAGCCTTGAATTGCTTCCCATTATAAATCAAGTGTAACAGTCGGTGGTTTAATCAACCCTCCAAGATTCCACGGGGGTTCACCGGGCTTCGCTTCAGATAGCAAACCTGTCTGAGCTGTTGTTCTCACTGGTGTCGAAGAAGCAACGGGGTCTCCAGCCGCGCCTGCAGGGGACCGACTTCCGGATTCTGCTAAGCGCTCCCTCGTTGTCTTCGCTTCAGCCCCTGGTCTTGGGGGGACTGTTATCTGGGGAGGGCTCAACGAAATTCCATCTGCGCTCCGGTCTCCAAGATCTCCCGGACCTCCCAAAGTGATACCTCCGGTCCCAAGCACTCGAAGGCCTGATTCCTGTAACGTCATCTGACGCAACAGAGGGGGATCGACCCTGCCCGTGGAGAC
Source organism: Microcaecilia unicolor (assembly GCF_901765095.1). Taxonomy (NCBI): domain Eukaryota; kingdom Metazoa; phylum Chordata; class Amphibia; order Gymnophiona; family Siphonopidae; genus Microcaecilia; species Microcaecilia unicolor. The sequence goes on along the minus strand of NC_044031.1, from coordinate 23,775,434 downwards.
AGGCAAGTTGGACTTCCCTTTCCTCTTACCCATTTCGGGTTTGAGGAAACTCAGTTGCGCCGATTTCGAGCAGGGTTCAGGAGCTCCCGCAGGGTGCTTCCGCTCACGCGCGCCATCTTGAGTCAGAGTCATTTTTCATGATTCTTTCTTCAAAATCTGGCAGTTTTGTTTGCTTTTGGATGCAGGAAACCTGTGCAAACCCTTAAGCTGTGGTCGCGAGAAACGAATATGCACAAATCACATCAAACCCAAAAGTGAATGCGCACTTTGGATTCTGTTTCCTGCGTTTAAACGCATCCAAGCTAAAAAAAAAAAAAAAAATTAAAACCGCTTATATTTAGGATGCCGAAAACAGACTCCAAGGTGTGCTTCTAAGTTCAGGTTTTGCCAGCTGCATGTGAACAGGAGCTTATCTCTGTACTTTTCTGCGCGTGCGCTATCCTCCTGCTGAAAGTCTTCTGCGTGTGCACCACGCACTATCCTCCTGCCAAATTCCCTAGTGCTGAACGCTATGAGTTCGCCTATATTTGCATCTCATTAGCGCTAACATTAGAGAGTTGTTCTGTACTGTTCAGGTGGTATCTTTTTACGACACTTTTCGGAACAGCCTAAGGGTTTTGAGCAGCAGGGCCTCCGTTTCTCCTTCCCGTGATCTCTTGAAATTAACCCAGGGAGGTTAGTTTGAGATTAGGAGATGTCATGAGCCTATCTAGGCCATTATACGGTCTGTGCCCTGAAGAGCACAGGTACAAATCAAAGTAGGGTATACATAAAAAGTAGCACATATGAGTTGTCTTGTTGGGCAGACTGGAAAACTCTTTTTATTGGAAAAAACTAAAAACAAATAACATACAAATCAAAAACAAGCCCCTAGCTATACACAGTCCTCCTATCTATGTACACCCCCTCCCCCTCCTCAATAGTACAGTGGAAACTGTTTATTAGAAAGACCAAAGAAAAAAACCGGACATGCAAATCAAACCCCAGGCTCCTAGCTAGACATGGTCTGCCTATCTATGTACACCCCCTCCTCAATAATACAATGGATCAACCCCCCCCCCCGACCCCCCACAACCCCTTCAGACAACTGGCACACAATCCCCTGGGAAGCATGTCCCCTCATGGCGGCTTAAGCCTCACGTGTCTCCACCACCTCGAAGCCACCCCCACCCCTTTTTCCACCCTTTCCCACTTCGCCGCTTCCTGCACCGCCCTTACCACATCCCAGCTGACTACCTCCGCCGGCCGGACCTCCTGGTACAGGGACACCCTGCAGCGCGCCATCCAGAGGCAGTACCGCAATATCACCGAAATCAGAAAGCGTGTTACCGGATCCCCGCGTCCCTCTCCACCCTCTGGGCCATACACCCAGTCCGCATAGCTGTAGTTGCGGAAACTGGGGATCTGCAGCAACGAGGAAACCCGGTCAGAGACCTGGACTGTAAATGGGCACCTCACCAGGAAATGCTCCATCGTCTCTTCAGTTCCAGCACATTCCTCCCGTGGGCACCCTCTATCCCGCACATTGCGATATTTCAAATTTCCTCGGACGTACAGTCTACCGTGAAAGGACAGCCACGCCAGGTCTTTATACTTCACCGGGATGCGGTTCGAAGCAATCAACCGTAACCCCTGCTGCATCCGTGGGGCCGGCGCGTCCCTCAGCGCCAGAGGAGCTGAGAACACCTGCGCCCGTACTCTGTCCATCCAGACCCCCCGTTGTCCTGCCTTCACCTCCCCCACCGTCAGCCCCCACACCCTCACCAATTTCACTAGGGTCTTGCAATAACTCACCCCCCCCGGAGCCCCCCTTCGCAGTGCCACTACCCTCCCCCCCTCCCGCCATAGGTCCCAATATCTCGGCCACCACTGCAGGACACTCCTAGCCCACCCCGGTGGCTCCCGCCCTACCGCCCTCCCCAGATTGAACTGCAGGAACAAAGCGCTGAAAAACAGGACTGGGTTTATCATGCCCACCCCCCCTCCCTCCTAGGCAGATAGGTAACATTCCGTTTTACCGGATTCGTCCTGTTGCCCCAGAGCAGCCGGAAGAACACCCCATACAAGGCCGTGTACCGGCTCTCCGGCAGCAGGCAGATGTAACTGACGAACAGAAACAAAGGAACTAAGTGTGCCTTGATGAGCTGTACCCGCTCCCCCATGGTCATTTTCCACCCCTTCCATCTAGAAATGTTAAATAGTAGTAGTAGTAGTATCCACCCTCCCCTTCACTTCTTGGAGACACCTATCCCAGTTGTAGAGCCTATAATCCCCCTTCTCGAAGTATATTCCCAAGACCCGTATACGTTCCACAGCTGTAGGAAACCTACCTCCCAACTCAAATTGCAGCCCCTGATCCCCAACCCACAGGCTATTGGACTTTTGAAAATTGACCTGCGACGCTGTTGCCTGCGAGTATTCCTGGATCAGGTTCTGCAATCTACCTCCCTCCCTCTGGTCCGCTACCCACACTGTAACGTCATCTGCATACGCCACGACCCTTAACTGGTTATTGTCCCCCACCTCCACCCCTTCCAGCCCCTCCGCCCCCCCCTTCTCCAGCCGTCTTATAAAAGGGTCGATGGCGTATGCATACAACAGCGGGCTGAGTGGGCACCCCTGTCGGACCCCTGCCCCTACCTCAAACCCCTGCCCTCTCCACCCGTTAACCAGGGGAAAACACCCCGCATGCCGATAGAGTAGCTGTAATTGCTCTATCCAACCCTTCGGAAACCCATAGCGCTCCAGAATGCTCCATAGGACACCCCACTGCACTCTATCAAACGCTTTTTCCTGGTCGAGTGTTACCAACAGCCTACCATGCCCTCCCACTCTACTGCGTTCTACCCCCTCCCGCACCCACGCTGCAGCTTCCAAGACCCCTCTCCCTTTAACCCCACATGCTTGCGAGGCTGCTAGCAAATCCCCAGACACCTGCCTCATTCTCTGGAATAGCATTCGCGCAAAGATTTTTCGATCCGTATTAAGCAGTGCTATAGGCCGCCAGTTGGCCAGCATCGCCGGGTCCTTCCCCTTACTTAGTAGGATAAGAGCCGCCTCTGTCAAGGAACTAGGCAAGGAACCCTCCAACTGGGCTGCCCCCCATACCCTCACCAGGATCGGCACCAGCTGCTCCTTAAAGGCCTGGTAGAACTCAGTTGTTAGCCCATCCGGCCCCGGCGAGGTCTTCCTGTGGAGCGCCCCGATGGCTTCCTCCACCTCCTGTTCTGTCCATGGGTTCAAGAGGGCCTGAAGCTGGGGTCCCCCGTGACCTATCCCCGGGGTTCCTTCCACATAACACTCCATCTGCTCCATATCAATCTGCTGGGCTGAAAGGAACGCCGCAAAGTGGTCCCTCACTGCCCCCAGAATCCCCTCCTTGGTGTCCTGCAGGACCCCCTGTGCATCCCGCACCCCCTCCATCACCCTGCGCGCCCTCCGCTCCCGGCAGCATGCGAAGGGGTCCGGGCTACACATTTTCCCGAAGTCCCGCTCATACACCAAGGAGGTGTAGCGGTTGTACTGTACCTGCTCCAGGAGTGCTTGGAGATCATGTATTTCTTCCTCCCTCCCCCCTTGTGAAATCAATGTGTCCCTCTTTTTCTTTATTGCCATGCCCAACTTTGTCCTTTCCCTCCCCTCCCTTCTCGCCTGTCTGAGAAAGAATCCCCGCGTTCGTCTTTTCACTGTATCCCACCACTCCCCCAATGACTGAAATGCCCCCTGCACTGACACCTGATCTTCCAAAAACCGGCGGTACTCCTCCCGCACCTGCTCGCTACCTAACCACTTTAAATTTAGTCGCCATAACCCCCTCCCTGGCCTCTGCGCTGCCGCCCCCCCCCCCCCACCTGAAGGAGGACCATGTGGTGGTCTGAAAAGTCCACGTCCACGGTTCGTGGACCCCCCAGACAAACCCCCTTCTTTACCAGGAATCTATCGATTCTACTTTTACACTGCCCTCGAAAGAACGTGAACCCCTCCTGTTCCTCACAGAAGGCCACATGCGCGTCTACCAGCTCTGCCTCCCGCATGATCCCTGCCAGCCTCACCCCGTCATAGCCCACCTGTACCGATCGTCCCCCACTATCCTTTTTCCGCAATATGGTGTTAAAATCTCCCCCCCAGACTACTTGGCGCGAAGTGTATAGGTAGGGTTTGATCTTCCCAAAGAGGAGCACCCTTTCCTTCTTGCTTTGGGGCCCGTACACATTCACCACCCTCAGTGCTCTATCCTCCCAAATCGCATCCACAACAAGACATCTCCCCACCCCCAGCTCCACCACTCGCTGAATATTCACCCGGTGGGACTTAAATAAGATCCCCACCCCACCATACCTCTCCCCCGCCAACCCCCACACCGAGGGACCCCACTTCCAGGCCCGCCTTGCCCGCCTGATCACCTCAATGGACCGCAGCCGAGTCTCCTGGAGCAGGAAGCAATCTGCTTGGACCCTCGCGAACCAGTCATACGCTAAACCCTGCTTCTTCGGAGAGGCGATGCTGGCCACATTCAGCGTGGCAAATGTCAACACAAAGCCTGCCATCCTCATTGCGAGTCACGGGTCTGCTCACTCCCAACTTCTTTCCTTATCTCCTGGGATACCCCCTTTTTACCCTGAAGCAGGTCCTCTGCTATGCGGTCTACATCATCCCCTGCCAGATCCCCCTCCCCCCCCCCGCAGCCGTCCTGTCTGCACCTTACCCCCCCCCTCCCCCTTTCTTCCTTCCTTTCTTCTTTGCTCTATCCGGACCCACCCCCTGATCCCTCCCTCTCCCCTCTTCACCCCCGCCCCCTACCTCCTCCTCCGAGTCCTCCACCTCCCCCAAGTCCTCCAAGTCCTCCAGATCCTCCTCTAGCTCCACTCTGTCCCCCCAAGCCTGCACTTGGGCCTTCACCACCTGCCCGGCCCCCTCAGCTTTCCTCTTACTCCCCTTTCCCCTCCCTCCCTCCCTTCCCTCTTCCTCCTCCCTCACCCCTCCCCCTCCCCCCAGAGCCTTCCCGCCCTTCTTCCTACCACCAGTACCCTCCTCCAGTGCTTCCTCATATTTCCGTTTGCCCTCTCCAATCCCCCCTGCCGCCCCCTCTTCCTCCATTAACTCCACCTCTTCTCCTTCCCCCTGTTCTTCCTCCTCCCTCCCAACCTCCCTATCCTCCTCCTCCTCCTCCAACACCTGAAATCTGTTCCTCCCCCTCTTCCCCTGCAGCGACCCCTACTTTCCCCCCCCTCCGAAACTTCCCTTTCCTCTGTGGCACTTGTACCCACTCCCCCTCTCCCCCCTGCTCCACTCCTGACCCAGCCCCCTGCCGCCCCCCCTCCTGCATCCCCTCCTTCTCCCCCCCTTGCCCCTCCCTGCCTATCACCCCCTGCCCTATCCCCTCCTCCATTACCCCCCCTCCCCGTCCCTTCCCCCACATATCCCACTCGTTATGGGCCGCCCTAGGGCAGTTCCGATATGCATGGCCTAACCCGCCGCAGAGGTTGCACCTGATCGCGGTGCAGTCCTCTGTGGCATGCTGATCCCCGCATCTTCCACACTTTACCACTGGGCATGACATGCTGAAGTGCCTAAACGAACCACATCTGAAGCACTGCCGCGGCTGCCCCTTGTAAAAGCACAGTATCCTGTCACGACCGATAAAGGCAGCCGAAGGAATGTGCTGGACCACATGGCTCTCCTGTCTCAATTTGACCAGGGCTCCCCAACCTCCTGCCCAAACCCTGCTTGGATCCGGTAACTTTGTAAGTGGGGATCTCAGCTCCGCGTACCTCTGTAGCCAGTAGGCTAAATCTGCCCCAGGGATAGACTCATTTCTCACGAGCAGGGTGATCTGCACCAGGTCCGGCTTGCTGACTGGAATGGCCCTGAGGTCCCGCCACTCCCCCTTTCCCCTCACCCCCTCGTACCTTTCCCAGAATATTTCCATCCCCCTCTGGGTCATGAAGCTCAAGTCATATTCTGGGATGTTGATGGGGTGTATACACGCGTAAAAGTCCTCGGGTATAAACCCCATCCCCATCACCAGCCTCAAGACCCGATCCCTGGAGGGCATTGCCCCCTCCCCTATCCATTTGAGCTGTACCACATTTCGCCGCTTAGGCAGCTGTCCACCCCCTGTCCCCGCTCCCCCCCAACCCCTCCCTGGGCCCTCAAAACCACCCGATCTCCCCCCCTCCCTCCTTCCCCCTCCCTGGACTACTGCCGCAAAGGACTTGGACCCCAGCCCCCACCGCCCCCCCCTCCACACTTGTTCCAGCCCTTCCCTCTGCCTCCCCCCCCCTTCTGTCCCTCTGCCCCTCCCCTCATCCCTCTCCCTTCCTCAATATCCACCGCCCCCTCCCCCTCCCGTTGTCCCCCGTCCCCTTCCCTCTCAGACAAACATCCAGCAACGTCCATAGTCAGTTCTGCGGCTTGGGCTGCCTCCAACTGATTGTCCTGCCCATCACCACTTCCTGGAACGTCCCTGCTCGTCCCTGCCACTGCAGGCTCCAGCCTCTGGGCTAATCGCCTCCTCTCCTCTGTCTCCTGGCGATACTCTGGCACCTGCCCAGTCAGGTCTGCAGCTGGCGATACCAGACTCCCTGCTCGCTCTGCCCCCGAACTCCCTCCAACCTCCGGCACCAGGGGCGAAGCCTCCGGAACTCCGCCGCTCCCCTTGGCTCCTCGCTCCCAGCCGTCCTGCTGGCAGGTCTGCTCCACCACCCGCTGCACATCTGTTAGACTTGCCATGTCCACTTCTGTAGTCAACGAAAGTCTCTCAACAATCGGGTTACTTCCCCCTTGCTTCTGGTGCAGTCCCTCCTGCGTTCTCCCAATGGCTGGCGCTTCCCGGGGGCATGGCTTGTCTGTTCCTGATTCCGCCACAGGCTGGCTGTTAGCACCCCCCGATTTCACCTCTTGTAATGGACAGCTGGTCAAATGAGCTCCCAGCTGCTGCCCGCTCCTATTCCTCTCTCTCCGACCCCTCTCCTGTAAACCGCCAGCTACTCCATGCTCAGGGAAGACATCCCCTGCTCCCGGACTTCGTGGGCGGGGCTTCTCCAGATGCCATGCTGCTTCGGTTTCCACTTCAGTCATTGCAGACCCGGCCAAAAATACCGAAGTCTGCCTCTGCTGACCCTTTTCCAACAGGGCCTCCTTCACGGCAACTGTCTCTGCTGTTTGCACAACTGCAGGTAAGCCCTCTGAGACTTCGACCACCACCTCTGTAGAAAACAGGCTGCTACCTGCGTCTCCCTCTGCTGCCTCCATTATCTGGAGTTTTGAAAAGTTACTGAGTTCTGTCCTCCCCTCCACAGGTAGGATCTCTACTCCAGCCCCCACCTCAGAGCCATGTCCTGCCGCTGCCTCCTTATCCTCTGGCTGCTGGGTAAGTGCTCTAGACTGTGTTGCCAACTGTCTCATGTATTTTAAAGTGGGGTCACCTCTGAACCCAGACAACTCTTTTGAGTCTAATGCTGCTGAAGACACTGAAGCTTGCTGCAACTGTAGTGTTCCTGAACCCCCAGACTGTGGTATTGAAGCCATCCTTTCTCGGTTAACATAGAGCTCCCTCAAAGGATTCACAGAGCCCTTTTTTAAACAGTTCAACAAGTGTTCTTTTTTCCCCAACAACTTTGATATCCGGGCTTCCTCTTTAACATACATTTGTCTGTGCTCCGCTGGGGCAAATTTACACATAGTTCTTGCCATTTTCAGACGTTTTCCTAGCTCCACTACTTCTTTTTCCACCAGCTTAATTCGTCTTACAATATTTACCACACTACTTGCTGGATCATCAGGGTCATAGCTCACTTCAAGGAACTCCTCATCTGACGATCCACTCTCCTCACTCTCACTCTCAGCTGCCTCCAGCAAAGGCTTCTGGCAAACTTCCATCGCCTCTTCCTTCTCCCTTCCTTGGAAGCGCCCTTCTGGGGCCTGTACTATCTTCCTCCCCCCTCCACTGTCTTCTCGCTTACCTTCCGCAAGCTGGGCCATGGAGGGGGAAATGCTCTGGTGGCCTCCACTGGGCTGCTTCTCCCTTCGGTCCACTGGACTCCTTTCCCTTCTCCCGGTAGTCAAACCAGGGAGAGAGCCACTCCTTTCGGCCTTCTGGTCCCGGGCCCCAGGAGGCCCCATAGCCTGGGACTTTCCTGAGGCCTTCTCCCCAGGGACCCTCCTCATCTTTGGGGAGGGAGCTAGGTCTCACTCCCTTTCCACTGGAAGTCAGCAGAGCTCTCTAAAACACCTCCTTCCTCCTCAGCAGACTGGATGGACCGTGCAGGTCTTTTTCTGCCGTCATCTACTATGTTACTACTAGTAAAACAGGCCCGTTTCTGGAGCAAATGAAACGGGCGCTAGCAAGGTTTTCCTCCTTAACACCCCCCCTTCTCCCTCCCTCCCTCCCTCCCTACCTACCTACCGACCGACCGACCCCTTCGTCGTTCTGACGCCATTTCTCCGCACCTCCTGAACGCACCTGACCCATCCTGAACGCACCTGACGCCATTGCTCCGCCCTCGACGTCATCACGTGTGACGTGAGGGCGGGGCCCCTAGACCTGGGGATTTCGGTGGCTTCACCACCACGGTCCGACGAACCGTTCTTGAAGGAAGTGACGTCACTGGCTTGGCTTCAGTGACATCAGTGTCCTCAGAACGTTGAGGGTGAGTTTTATTATATAGGATGTGGGCTGAACCGGTAGGCAGAGCTTGCCGCCATTTTAGTTCACCCAAAACAATAGCGAACACCATTGAAAACAAGAGCAAAAGATTATTAGAAATAACGGACTGCCTACGCATGGTCCATCTGTAAAAAGGCTAATGCCGTTCCAGTTGGATAGGCAGTGCCTTAAAAGATGGAGGATAATTTTTTTTTCCTTATTAGACAGGTTTTTATTAGAAAGTTTCCTATATATCATGAAATAAATTAGAATATTATTACAACAGCTTAAACATTATTGTAGCTGTAGATACAGCAGTAATAAACTCTGTATTTTCTGCTCATTTTTCTACACTGTGCTATAGAATACAGTAATACATGGCCAAATTTAAGTGAGAATATCCTGTTTCCTGATAGGTTCATCTTTTTTTTTTTATTTATCACTAGTAAAACATGCCCATTTCTTGCGGCAATGAGACGGGCGCTAGCACAGTTTCCGTCCGGACCTCCCCCCCCCCTCAGTACTCACCCCGTCGGCTTTCGTCCGCCATTGTTGTTTTCTGTCCAATAACCAATTCCTAATCCACACCAGAACCTTCCCTCCTATCCCGTGACGCTTTCATTTTCTCAGGCGTCTCTTATGGGGAACTTTATCAAAAGCTTTCTGACAATCTAGATACGCTACATCAACCAGCTCACCTTTATCCACATGTTTATTCACGCATTCAAAGAAATGAAGCAAATTGGTGAGGCAAGACTTCCCTTGGCTGAACAAATGGATTATTTTGTTTTGAGCATGTTTCAGGGACAAGTGGTTTTATAAGTCAAAATAATAAAAAGAAATATTTTGTTTCGTGCAGATCTCTCACTTGTTTAAACATAACTAAATGGGCTATAAGTCACTAATGCAGTCCGTTGGTTTTCAAATATTTTGTTCTTGTGATGACTATCCTGTTCAGAAGGAATAGATCCTAAGGAGCTTAGCCGAGATTGGGCGGCACAGCTGGTGGCGGGAGGTGGAGATAGTGCTGGGCAGACTTATACGGTCTGTGCCAGAGCCGGTGGTGGGAGGCGGGGCTGGTGGTTGGGAGGCGGGGATAGTGCTAGGCAGACTTATACGGTCTGTGCCCTGAAAAGGACAGGTACAAATCAAGGTAAGGTATACACAAAAAGTAGCACATGTGAGTTTATCTTGTTGGGCAGACTGGATGGACCATGCAGGCCTTTTCCTGCCGTCCTCTACTATGTTACTACGTTATACTGTGCCAGAATTGAAAACTCTTATCTCTTCTTTCTGGTGGATAATAAAAGGAGCTCATTATGAACACTATCCACCCTAAAAGATTGTTTTGTGCCTACACATGAGAAATTGTGATATTGAATGACTAAATAAATGTGTGTTTTTGTTTCTAGTCATACATCCAAAGGTTACATAATCCTTTCAAGAAAGCCAGTTAATCCTTTAACTTATTAGTGGAACATAACTACAGAGGCATGGTATGGCCGCATTTTCAATATGGTAATACTAGAGCCCAGCTAAGGAACAGATTATTTTGAGTTAGTCTTCATGGGACCAAACTTGCTTTCCTTGTGCCGTCACCATCCAGCAGGATAGGCAGTGTCTTAAAAGGTGGAGGATAAAGGATTTTTTTTTTTAACATTTATATCCCACATTATCCCAGAATAGCAGCATTCAGTTATATCATGGGAGCAAGTCAATGGATATATCTGAAATATTTAACAAAGTTGAGATTACCATTTATACCCAACTGGTCATTTAGATTTCAACATTTTTTATTGATGACAATTCTAAGTATACAGAAATTCCTATAGGAAAATAATATCCAGTAAAAACAAAATTTATACAGACCTTCATCACCTTTTTAACAGTTTAATCCCTGCCCCCCCCCCCTTCAACAATTTGTAATTACCCCCCATCTACCTCACAACTGGTCATTTAAAAGTCTTACCTTTAATTTTTTTTTACATTTGTACCCCGCGCTTTCCCACTCATGGCAGGCTCAATGCGGCTTACATGGGGCAATGGAGGGTTAAGTGACTTGCCCAGAGTCACAAGGAGCTGCCTGTGCCTGAAGTGGGAATCAAACTCAGTTCCTCAGGACCAAAGTCCACCACCCTAACCACTAGGCCACTCCTCCACTCCGCTTGTTCAGAAGTCATAGCCATAAGTATAGACAGTTATTCAGACATTATCACATACACACATTGCAAAAGTAAACGACAACTTCTACAGAGTACATCCAAAATTGTATTCTTATTTCCTCATTTTCATCTTCCAAAATTCTAGACAGCAGACGTACAGATCAGTAGGACCCAAAGCACTCCAAAACAAGTAAAGTCGGAAACAACACAGGAGGAAGCCAACAGATTTCTTTTCCAGTGAGCATAATTAACTTTGTATGAACCTGGCGGCTAAGAGTGGGCTTGCAGGGTCACTCGCTGGTGGGAGTCAGGCGAGTTTATAGCGGGGAGGGGGATTAACTTTGACTCCACACACAGCCCTCTTCCCAAGGAGGTTCATAAGCGTTTGCTACCGTTTTTATATCTCTATTATCATCATAAGCAAACATACAGCGCAGCACTGAAATCCACAATACAGCATTGCAAATAAAGCAAGCTCTGGAGCACTGACGACAACGTTTTGAATATAACCTTCCTTCCCCTCACAGACTCCTCAAAAACACCCCCCAACTTCCCTTACATCATAATAACATAGTAAATGACGGCAGAAAAAGACCTGCATGGTCCATCCAGTCTGCCCAACAAGACAAACTCATATGTGCTACTTTTTGTGTATACCCTACTTTGATTTGTACCTGTCCTCTTCAGGGCACAGACCGTATAAGTCTGCCCAGCACTATCCCCGCCTCCCGCCACCGGCTCTGCCACCCAATCTCGGCTAAGCTCCTTAGGATCCATTCCTTCTGAACAGGATTCCTTTATGTTTATCCCACGCGTGTTTGAATTCTGTTACCATTTTCATTTCCACCACCTCCCGCGGGAGGGCATTCCAAGCATCCACTACTCTCTCTGTGAAAAAATACTTCCTGACATTTTTCTTGAGTCTGCCCCCTTTCAATCTCATTTCATGTCCTCTCATTCTACCGCCTTCGCACCTCCGGAAAAGGTTCGTTTGCGGATTAATACTTTTCAAATATTTGAACGTCTGTATCATATCACCCCTGTTTCTCCTTTCTTCCAGGGTACACATGTTCAGGTCATCAAGTCTCTCCTCATACGTCTTGTAACGCAAATCCCTTACCATTCTCGTAGCTTTTCTTTGCACCGCTTCAATTCTTTTTTACATCCTTCGCAAGGTACGGCCTCCAAAACTGAACACAATACTCTAGGTGGGGCCTCACCAACGACTTATACAGGGGCATCAACACCCCCTTTCTTCTGCTGGTCACACCTCTCTCTATACAGCCTAACAACCTTCTAGCTACGGCCACCGCCTTGTCACACTGTTTCGTAGCCTTCAGATCCTCAGATACTATCACCCCAAGATCCCTCTCCCCATCCGTACCTATCAGATTCTCCCCGCCTAACACATACATCTCCCGAGGGTTTCTATTCCCTAAGTGCAGCACTTTGCATTTCTTCGCATTGAATTTTAATTGCCAAACCTTAGACCATTCTTCTAGCTTCCTCAGATCCTTTTTCATGTTTTCCACTCCCTCCCGGGTGTCCACTCTGTTGCAGATCTTAGTATCATCCGCAAATAGGCAAACTTTACCTTCTAACCCTTCGGCAATGTCACTCACAAATATATTGAACAGAATCGGCCCCAACACCGATCCTTGAGGCACTCCACTACTCACCTTTCCCTCCTCCGAGCGAATTCCATTCACCACCACCCTCTGGCTTCTGTCCGTCAACCAGTTCCTAATCCAGTTCACCACTTCGGGTCCTATCTTCAGCCCATCCAGTTTATTTAAGAGCCTCCTGTGGGGAACCGTGTCAAAAGCTTTGCTGAAATCTAAGTAGATTACATCCACCCCCTAACAGAGAGAATGCAAAACCTAGGAGGTTTAAGAAAACAATATAAGCTTCACAAGTTTGCTGCTGTTTCGGACAATGTTTCGTGTAATGTCTTTTGGAGAGGGTGTAGTTAGTGAAAGTCCTTGGGAGGACCTTGGTGTCCTTGGTGGTGTGTGGAAGATCATCCTATTTTTCAGGTACTCGAGGCCATTTCCTTTCAGGGCTTTGAAGATCAGACATAGAGTTTTAAATTTAGCCCTGTATTGTACTGGTAGCCAATGAAGGTTTTGCAAAAATGGTGTGATGTGGTCACGTCGCTTGCAACCTTCTCTGAGTCTTGCTGCTGCATTCGAATCAACTGGAGCTGGTGCAGGCCCTTTGTAGTCAGACCATTGTATAGAGTATTGCAGTAATCCATTCTTGATGTTATCATGGCATACACAACTGGGATAAGATTTACCTTCTCAATGTAAGGAGAGAGGCAGCGTAGCTGTCAGAAATAGTATAAGCAGCTCTTGAAGGTTGCTTGGATTTGGAGAATCAGTGTTGAATCTAACTGTATTCCAAGGTTCCTGACTTGTGATTTGAGGGGGAGTTCATACTTCCCAAAAGGGATTTTGATGTCAGGTATGTATCCACTTGTGTTAGGGACCCAAAGAAGCTCGGTTTTAGTTGGGTTCAGGCAAAGTGTTTAGCCCATTGAATATTTATCTAATATCTTTATTACCTTTGGTGCCAGTTTCTCAAGGTTTGTCAAACAAGACATTGTCAGCATATAATGAAGATTTCTGTAGAGTTTCTTGAAATTTGTAACCAACTATCTGCGGACAAATTCAAATCTATTCAAGTAATGGTTCAATTGGTGAACTAACAATAATGGAGAAAAAGGGCAAACCCTGGTGTCCATAGACAAAACTAGGGACAAACCCAGGGGAAGAAGTCTGGCAGTTCCTGACGACCTGTCTTCCATCCTAAAATGTTAAGAGAATGAAGCCAGCTGAAATGTAATGCATTCTGAGCAACTCCACCTGAACCTGAGTGTTTCTGGTTTGTATTTCAGGTGCGGGTGGCATTTGAGGACATCGCTGTCTCTTTCTCGCAGGAGGAGTGGGAGTATTTAGATGAAGGGCAGAAGGAGCTTTACAGGGAGGTGATGAAGGAGAATTATCAGACCTTGATCTCTCTGGGTAAGGACTGTATTATCTGCATTTTCAGTAGACAGCATCTGATTTATTAAAAACTAGTAAAAAAAGGCCCGTTTCCGAAACCAATGAAACGGGCGCTAGCATGTGGCTTTTTTTGTGTGTGTGTGTATGTGTCACAGATTTATTTTGTGAGTGTGTGAGGGTGCGGTGTGTGTGCAGGTTGTTGATGTGTGTCTTTTTTTTGTTTTGTTTTTTGCTTGGGGGTTGGGGGATGTGCTGTGCTGTCCTTGGTCGCTGTTTGCTGCTGGCTGGGTTGCGGGTAATCCTTCCAGCTGGGCCGCAGCTTGTCCTGTTCGCCCACGTCCCAGATGGTGACGGCTCCTTTGACTCCATGTCAAGCGATCCCAAATATAGTCTTTGCTATGGGCCCTCTGGCACTCTTCAGTACTGGCATTAGGCATTTAAAAATTTCTCCCCCCGGTCTATTTTTGCACATACCCACAGCAGGAATATTCTTCTCTCGTTCCAGCGGTGGTTCTGTGCTCTCCGTGCTGCCCAGATAATGAGCCCTTCTCCTGGGGAATGCTCCTCCCTTATTGTCACGTAGTTTCCTCTGATTGGTCCGTCTTACGTTGCCTAGTATTGCCTGGGAACGGTGTTGTGATGGCCCTTTGTGTTTCAGAATGTTGAGGGTGTTTTTTCTGATTGGTCCGTCATGCGAGGGCGGGGCAGAGAGACATGGTCAGTGTTCTGGCTTCACCACCATGAATCCATGAACCCTTCAGGGAGGGAGTGACTGAGTGACTTCAGAACGTTGTCTTCAGAACGTTGAGGGTGAGTTTTATTATAGTAGATAATTTGATACATTTTTCTGTAGCTCCTCCACTCCAGAAACTTCTGAGTATGGTCAGGATTTGTTTCAGCATAAGATGACAGTGCAAAGTCAGGACTTAGAGACCATAAGACTATCCACTGTGGCCTACGTGTTTCTTTCCCTTTAAATCGGGGACAGATCCTCCTCTACCTCTTGTAACGGGGTTGAAAACAAGGGGCAGAGCAGCTCAAATGCTCAGGACCTGGATGTAATACATTAGTGAAGCAGCCTTTGAGATCAATACTACTACTACTTAACATTTCTAGAGCGCTACTAGGGTTACGCAGCGCTGTACAGTTTAACAAAAAAGGACAGTCCCTGCTCAAAGGAGCTTACAATCTAAAGGACGAAATGTCAAGTTGGGGCAGTCTAGATTTCCTGAGTAGAGGTATGGTGGTTAGGTGCTGAAGGCGACATTGAAGAGGTGGGCTTTGAGCAAGGATTTGAAGATGGGCAGGGAGGGGGCTTGGCAAATGGGCTCGGGGAATTTATTCCAGGCATGGGATGAGGCCAGGCAGAAAGGGCGGAGCCTGGAGTTGGCGGTGGTGGAGAAGGGTACTGAAAGGAGGGATTTGTCTTGAGAGCGGAGGTTACGGGTAGGAATGTAGGGGGAGATGAGGGTAGAGAGGTAGGGAGGGGCTGCAGATCGAGTGCATTTGTAGGTTAGTAGGAGAAGCTTGAACTGTATGTGGTACCTGATCGGAAGCCAGTGAAGTGACTTGAGGAGAGGGGTGATATGAGTATATCGGTCCAGGCGGAAGATAAGACGTGCAGCAGAGTTCTGAACGGATTGAAGGGGGATAGATGGCTAAGTGGGAGGCCAGTGAGGAGTAGGTTGCAGTAGTCAAGGCAAGAGGTAATGAGAGAGTGGATGAGAGTTCGGGTGGTGTGCTCAGAGAGGAAAGGGCGAATTTTGCTAATGTTATAAAAGATATATCAATGTGTCAGTAACCTATCCTTAGGTTATGATATTGTCTGGCATGGTCAGCTGCCCCTAAAGCTGCAGAATTGTCTCCAGGATCAATAAATAAGAGTAATCTGAGAAACCTTCATTAACTGCTGCTTCTATGTGTTAATTACAGGGAAAGATCAGATCAGGACCTTAAAAACCATGACCTCTAAGAATCAGTCTTGGTTCCTGCTCTTTTAAACCTTGAAACTGCTGGTCTTTGGAGGATTTACAGCAGTCTCCAGAGAGAAACGATAAGGTCAGGGCTCCTGATCTCCTCTGATACCCTGACAAGGACCAAAAATTCTGAACTTTTCCATTGAAATGGATGGGACGGAACCAATGCTCAATAATAAGTACATAAGTAATGCCATACTGGGAAAAGACCAAGGGTCCATCGAGCCCAGCATCCCGTCCATGACAGCGGCCAATCTAGGCCAAGGGCACCTGGCAAGCTTCCCAACGTACAAACATTCTATACATGTTATTCCCGGAATTGTGGATTTTTTCCAAGTCCATTTAGTAGCGGTTTATGGACTTGTCCTTTAGGAAACCGTCCAACCCCTTTTTAAACTCTGCTAAGCTAACCACCTTCACCACTTTCTCCGGCAACGAATTCCAGAGGATGAGAGAGTCAATATTCTCTCAAAACAATCTCTCATATAAATAAGCCCAAAGTACTTTCCAAACTGCAAATATACTTATGGAATGCAATAAATTAGAAAGGGAAAAAGCCTCAGTACCCTAACCACTACCCGTTTCAAAAACGTACAGGGTGAAAAAGACTTAACAAGGATTAATTCTCGTCATAAGCATAAAAAACTCTTTCAAAAAAATTGTTAAAACTTTACTTGTAGTCAATTTACTGGATCTTCAACTTGAATGTGACAAACTAAGAGGAAGTAAAAAAACAAACAAACGTAACATTCAAGTAAAAGAGAGTTCTCTTCCGCTTCTATAATCAAATCACAGCGAATGTGGCCAGAGTTTCGCTACAAAGCTGTCTCAAGGCGTGACCAAACTTTAAAAACAAACAGGCCTTGAGTTAGGTGAAGGCATGGCCACTAAGCATATTCTGTAAACCACGCCTAGATCTAGGCCCGGTTTACAGAATACGCCTAGGCGGAAAGTTTTTCAACGCTGATTTTTCAGGCACCATATATAGACTCGGGTCCCATGCACTAAACACTAAGGGCCCTGTTTACTAAGGTGCGTTTGCATTTTTTAACGCGCCTACAATTAGCTCATGCGCTAACCGTGTAGGCGCCTATAGGGATATTGTAGGTGCATACACAACGCGCGTTAAGAGCGCTATCGCGCCTATAACTCAGCTTAGTAAACAGGGCCCTAATATTCAGAAGTGACAATCGTCTATCTCGCTCTGAATCTTAGCGCTTAGCCAGCTAAGCGCTATTTAAGCGGCCAGGAGCCATTCCTGGTTGGTTAAACAAGGCTGAATATCAGCTGGAAAGTTTATTATTGAAACATAAAGGAAGGTTAGAGACGTCCGTCCAAATCTCAAGGGGGCGTTTCAGGGGCATATTCAGGGTGGGACCTGGGCGTTCCTAACACTTGGACGTTTTTCAGCCATAATGGAGCAAACATCCAGGAGTAAAACTTAGACATTTTGAGCTAGATCTGTTTTTATTATGAATAAGGCACAAAAAGGTGCCCTAAATGACCAGTTGACCACTGGAGGGAATCAGGAATGACCTCCCTTTATACTAACCCCCTCCCAAAATGTGATGAAAAACATTACTTGGGTCCATTAGAACAGCATGCTGGTCCCTGGAGTAGTCTAGTGGTGGGTGCAGTGCACTGCAGACAGGTGGACCCAGGCTTCTACCTTCCCCTACCTGTTACACTTGTGGAGTAAACTGTGAGCCCTCCAAAACTCACCAGAAACCCACTGTACCCACATATAGGTGCCCCCTTCACCCGTAAGGGCTATGGTAGTGGTGTACAGTTGGGGATATTGGATTTTTGGGGGCTCAGCAGACAAAGTAAGGGAGCAATGGTCAGATGTTTACCTGGGAGCATTTTATGTCCACTGCAGTGCCCCCTAGGGTGCCCTATTGCTGTCCTGGGATGTCAGGGGGACCAGTCTACTAAAAATTCTGGTTCCTCCTACATCCCAATGGCTTGATTTTGTACGTTTTGCACTTGGACGTTTTGTTTTCAAAAATGGATCAAAAAAAAAACCCCAAAACGTCCATAGTATTTTTGAAAAGAAAAGATAGACATATTTTTCTTTTTCGAAAATGACCTCCTTTCCTGTTCGGAATTTGGACGGTTTGTGTAAAATGTCCAAATTCAGATGTAGACGTCATATCGAGAATGCCCTTCCATGCCTCATATTCACTACTGCTGGTGCAAGATGAAGTAATTCACCGGTAAGAGCATTTTTTCCCCCTATATTCAGTGGTGCTGTACATGTGGAAGGGAATTGGATAAAGGAGCAGGTAATTTTAAGTACTGAGAAGGTGTTTATTTGGAGATTATTCTGTAAAGGAAGATGGCACCTCCTTTCCTGTACCAAATCTAGCAGAGCAACACAAATTTAGGCTCAACCACTTATAGCAGCCGTAGAGCTGCCGTGAATATTTGTGCCTAGATCGCTAGAAAATGCTTGTAAATCATAGTATTCTAGGGAGACATTTTTTAATAGCGCCAGTGGTCTGCATCGGCCCGATCTCCCTCCCTCCCCAACGTGATTTGACCCATCCACCTGCCTGGAATGACCCCGGGTATATTTGAAAGAAAGACCCTTTGCATTAAGGGATTCCCTCTTATGGAAATTATAGCAAAAGAACTATTCAGGACACAAGGACCAATCTCTCTCCCACCCCCTAATCCAGTCCAACCCCCAAATCCCTGGTGTCTAGTGGCACCCCTCCTCTCCGTCAATCAGACCCCTCTTCCCCAACTTAAAAAAAATAAGCGTCTGGGGTCTAGCTGCCCCCCACACCTCCAGTGCAGCCCCTAGGCCCCCCCCCCCAGACGCCTGTACCTTAATTAGGCAGGAATAATGTCCACTCTGCCCCGCCATGGTCTGCACCCACCTTAGCCAAATCCCAACTGATTACTGCTAAAACACCCACATTCTTGGATTTGTTTCTTACACAAATAAAACAAATAGTACTTACTTACTCAGAAGTGAAATAAAAAGAAAACTTTAAGCACATAAGTATTGCCACATTGGGACAGACCAAAGGTCCATCAAGCCCAGCATCCTATTTCCAGCAGTGGCCAATAGCGCTGAATATTGGGCCCTATGAGTCATCATTAAGCTGACTTTACTCATTTCTGCTCCTTCACCCTGGCTCTTGTGTAGGTTCCAGCTGAGAGCTATGGGCCCAATATTCAAAACAACTTAAACGGCCAAGAGACGCTCCTGGCAATTTAAATCACCTGTCCAGGGCTAACTGGGCAGTTTCAGTGGCACTTAACTGGATGGTGCCACTGGCCAGGGCCTGGCAGACTTCTACAGTCTGTGCTCTGAACATGGCAAGGACAAAGCAAGTATATGTATGTAGTACCACGTCATACTTTTATACTATACTGTACAAGTCTTTATCAGCTGTCATCTACTATGTTACTAGGTGGTTCATTTTCGAAAGAGAAAAACGTTTAAAAAGTGTCATAAAACAGCATTTTTTTTGTTGTTACATTTGTACCCCGCGCTTTCCCACTCGTGGCAGGCTCAATGCGGCTTACATGGGGCAATGGAGGGTTAAGTGACTTGCCCAGAGTCACAAGGAGCCGCCTGTGCCTGAAGTGGGAATTGAACTCAGTTCCCCAGGACCAAAGTCCACCACCCTAACCACTAGACCACTCCTCCACTCCACTTTGGACAAAAATCTTCTCAAAACGCCCTAATTAGTATTTTCAAAACCTGTTTTGCAGACATTTATCTCTGTAATTCGTCTGCAAATTGTCCAAATCACAAGGAGGCATGTCGGGGGTGTTTAGAAGAGATTAGGGCAGGCTTTGGGCCTGCATAACACTTGGACGTTTTACAGCCATAATGAAAGAAAACAAAAATGTCCAGGGTGAAAATCTAAACGCTTGGGTCTAGACCTGTTTTTAAAACGAATAAGGGAAGAAAGGTGCCCCAGATGACCACTGGAAGAGTTTATTTATGCTTTCTTCTATCCCACTGTTATCCAAAAACAAGTTTTAGTTCAAAGTGACTGACAGGTTACAGTAAAATTACAGTTGTGACTTAAGGAGGTCATTTGTAGCTTATGTGGTTTGCTATAGCTATAGAGGGGTGTTTTACTACTACTAC